>NC_061111.1:213413279-213450676 GCF_002878395.1 Capsicum annuum | reverse complement strand
TCTTTCTTCCACTTCAGTTACATGACCATTCTATTTTCAAAGACTGATTTGGATCATGAAAACTGTTAGATATTGACCATGCCACACCTAAGGTATGAACTAAAAGACTTAACAACTTTCAAGCTAAGATCAGAGTTTATGCTTTCAAAAAGAAAAGGTGGTACAAACTTTAAGTGTTTCAAGTTGACAAGACATGATAATATAGGAAAAAAGATGGTCAAAACACAAATATAGCTCAATCAATTCTAAAGTAATGAGTATTAAATATCTACAGTATACATGAAGGCAGGCAGGTAATATTATAACTTGTAGCAATTCAAGAAATACTTTCTGTTGTCAACACCAACATAAGAAACATATTCAGATAAGCATAACAACTCCTAAATAATACTCACCTATCATTTGCAAGATTCCAAGCTTCTTGTCTCAATTTTGCAGGTGCTTCTAAAGGTGCAAGCTAGTTTGATATAAACTTACGAGGATGCTCGACATGGTAGATGAAACCCATCTCTTTTAAAAGCTATTAATATTCTTTCTACACTTAGATTTGAATTAGAGCAATTGAATTGGTCCTTTGGATAACTATCTACTAACAACTACTTCTCAAGGTGCGTTACTATAAATATATAGGCTAATGAATCCCCAAAAGACATCACTTCTTAACTGAAAATACTAAAAGTTGTCTCCTTTTATCTTCCTCTAACTAGCCACATTGGGGGGCTAGGTCGTGTAATTTTTCACCGAAATAAGGCTTCATAGGCCATACTATTATAAATCTCCACCCCCTCACCATCAACACCACCGCCATACTATTATAAGTCTCCACCGCCACCATCACATTCTTCAATAGCAATACTAAGCTTCGCGGACATGAGATCTTAATCACAATTCTCCATAATTTTGGTGGAAATATATTCTCCACAATTCAAAATTAACAAAAATGTACTCCATATTGAAGTAGAACATCTTCTGCCACACCAAACACCCCTTAAAAACTCAGAAACAACCATAATCAGTACAAAGTTAAGAACATTAACACAAAGTTAATCTAAGCCTCTTTCTAGTGGAACATATTCTACACAATTCAAGGTAAATTGCAAGAACCTGTGATTTTTTTTCCTATTGCAAATCGTCACTAGTTTGAGAAATTACATCTGCTTTAATTTACAAGCTCGCACCTCTTCAAAAACCCCTATTCTCACAAGAAAGGATGAAATTGGAGTCACTGAGAAGACCACTGTGGCCGACAAGTATTATTCCAACAACTATTGAGCTTCCACAGTTTCAAATCACATAGAGCTACCACCGGCCAGATTTCAAATCACAATTGTTTGGGTTCTAACAGAAGAAGAAGAAGAAGAAGAGGAGAGCTTCTAGGTTTCAAATTACAAATTTAGCTGACAAACAAAAGCACAAATTGACAAATTTTGGCAGCGGTCTACATAAGATTATGGTAAATGGAAGAAAAGACAGAATTCGTCTGTTCTTAAGGCGCAAGCAATGGGTTGCAGATCTCAAAGAAATAAGTGTATGAACAGCAATAGCCTTTTCATTAATTTTCATGCTCCCAAATTCCAGAGTACGGTTATTACCCGGTATCTGAAACAGAGGCCCTAGTTGCAATAGTATGAAGAGTACCACTCCAATAAGCATTGGTCCCCCCAGTCCGCCAGTAACTACAATAATATCAGAGAGTTATTTAGGAAAAAAGAGTGACCAAAAAAGCTGTAGCTTATGGACTTGCGACAAATTGAGCCGACAAATATCAAAAGAAAAGGGTTTTAATTTGGGGGACCTGTGAATTATTTTTGGAGGAAACTAAAAGACCCGATGTAATAGGTACATTTTTACACATCAAGTGGTGCCATAGGTATTTTATAGCAACGTTTTTCATAACCGTTGCTATAGATATACCTATTGCAACAGTTAGTCTTCAATAGTAACGGTTATAAAGCTTCATCGTAGATATTAGAACAATTATTTTTTGCAATGGTTGAAACTGTTGTAATAGACATCCTATAGAAAAGCTTTGACAATCGTTGCCAAAAAGTCTGTTGTCATAGGGGTAATTTCCAGTAGTGTCATCAAGAGTATTGAACATAGACTCATTAGTAGATTGGGGCAGCACAATCGTTGGATTGATAGCCAGAGTGGGGGCCTTAGTAGAAGGTTAAGAAACAGATGATATGTGGTGTTGCGAATGTGATAGGCTTATATTGAGGAGCTAAAGAAAGAGTGGTGGAAGTATTGGGATACAGTTAACGTGGAATGGATTCCGAGGCATGCTATGGTGCATCAATAATAGGAAACTAACTTTGTAATTGTGATGAAAAACTCAAGGTATTTGCGGGGTCAATAGTAGGGAATGGAGGAGGAGGCAACACACTAACCCAAGCTCGATACATTTTCATCATTTGTTTCCTTAGTCTCACAATCTCTTGCTTAAAACTCTAATTTTCCTGACTTTTTGTTTGATCGATGACGTCACTATCTATATCCTCATTGAACACAACTAACCCTTCCTTGGATTTGGTGTGATATGGAGGCCCAACCAAAATGCCACAAACTAACCACCTTAAACTAACTGAACAAGAGATAACAAATGTGTTAGAGTGCAACACTTTTTCAAAACTTTTTTTCTTTTTTCTTTTTATTTTTTTCTGAAAAGAGCACCGAACCCAAGAAGGACGCTTACGTATCACGCTCTCGAGAGAGGAGAATCAGGTGTGCGTAGTTCGTGAAATTTTGACACAACATGGCCAATCAAACTCTCTTTATTTTCTTTCTCTTTTTTGAAACTCTAAGAAATGAAAATAACAAATTGTCAAAAGAATTGATGAAAATCATTTTAAATTTTTCGGCTTAACAATCTCTGTACAAAATGAAATCTATGATTACCAAATAACAATCTTTTGGGGTTTTCGATTTTGAACTCATACGAAAATGAAATTTGAAACTATTAAAGGAAAATCTTTTTGTAGTTTTTTTTTAAAGATGTATATGAAATACCTATTCTAATAAAGAATGAAGAAAATCTTTTTTGATTTTTTAAATAAGATCACTGAACCCTAGAAGGACTGCCTACGCATCTCACTCTCGAGATAAGAGAATCAGATGTGCGTAGTTTGTACAGATTGGACAATTAAGGATTAAATAACAAACTGAACCCTGGCTTGAGAGATACAACCAAAGATAGACTATGAAAAACGTCAATAAAATCTTTGTTGAGTTTTTAATTTGACACTTCACATAAAAATGACACCAACAACTATGAAGGAAAAAACTTTTTGATGTTTTCATTATATAAAATGTACAAACCTTCTACCATTCTTTTTGAATTTTTCTTTTATACAAAACTTCTATTTAAAAAAAATCTTTTTGAAAATTTTGGATTATGAATGTTTGTTAGAGGAAACAAAAGGAAAATCTTTTTGATGTTTTTATTTTTTGAGAAATGAGTGCAAAAGGTAAAAAAAAATTGAATATTTGAATTGTGGAAAACAAAAACTATGAAGATAAAGAACTCCTAAAAACTACGAGACTTTTTTGTTCTCTCTTCTTTTCTTCTTTCTTTGAACTGTTCTTACCTAAACACACAATTTTCCGTTAAATGACCATGCTATCCCCAAAGTGCAACAATTAGCACGTAAGGATGTTTTAGGGCGAGTCTTCTTCGAAGGACCAAGTGGGTCCCGCTAGGTCTCAATATGATGCAGATAAGCATGACCTAAAGGCTGATTTAGGTTGGGGTCCACTAACAAGGCTGTTCGGGGGAGCATATGGTCGATAGTGGCCGTGATTGCTTTCCACCTACTCCATACATCCGACGGCTCCCCCTCCTAAAATAAGGGTAACTCAACTAGAGTTCATGTACACGACGTGTACTCCGGGACTTATTGCGAAAGAATTGACTTAGGGTAATATCTATGATGCCAGATATAAAACGGTAACACATAAAAGAAAACTGTAAAAATGTAGCACATATGCATCCAACAACAACAACAATAACAAACCCAGTGTATTCCCACATAATGAGGTCTGGGGAGGGTAAGATGTACGCAGTCCATACCTCTACCTCTAAAGAAGTAGAAAGACTGTTTCCGATAGACCCCCAGCTTGAGTCACGGAATACTAAACAAATTCATAGTAAAGCATGGAACAAGATGGCATAACATAAATACGACAAGCGCAAGTAATATTAAATAGAGAAAAGTAAATAGATTCGTAATAAAGCATGAAACCAGGTATCATAACAAGAATAATACCCCTACCAAGTAATTTCCTACACTAGCGACCCAAACTGACCCTAGCCTTCTGCCCTAATTCGCGTCTTCCAGATCTTCCTAGCTAGGATTATGTCCTCAGTGAGCTGTAACTGCTCCATGTCCCGCCTAATAACCTCTCCCCAGTACTTCTTCGGCCTACCCCTACCCCGCCTAAAACCATCCAAAGCTAGCCTCTCACATCTACGAACCGGGGCATCCATGCCCCTCTCATCACGTGTTCGAGCCATCTCAATCGGACTTACCGTATCTTATTCTCCACTGGAGTCACACCAACCTTCTCCTTGATAGTCTCATTCCGAACTCTATCCCCCTAGTCAGCCCACACATCCAATGCAACATCCGTATTTTCGCCACCTTCATTTTTGAATGTGGGAGTTCTTAACTGGCCAACACTCCGCTCCATACAACATGACCGGACGGACTGCCACCCTGTAGAATTTACCTTTAAGCTTGGGCGGCACCTTCTTATCACACAACACCCCCGAAGCGAGCCTCTACTTCATTCATCCCACCCCAATACGGTGCGAGACATCCTCGTCAATCTCACTGTTAACCTGAATCACGGACCCGGGATACTTGAAACTATCCCTCTTACATACCACCTGTGATTCCAACTTCACTACCACCTCATTCTCCAGCCTCACGTTATTAAACTTCCATTCCAAATACTCTGTCTTGCTCCTACTCAACCTGAACCCTTTAGACTCAAGAGTTTGTCTCCACACCTCTAGTTTAGCATTCACCCCCCTCCCCCCCCGCCCCCCCCGCCCGCATCTCATCAATCAAAACTATATCATCTGCAAAAATCATACACCAAGGCACCTCTCCTTGAATACGCCGCGTCAACACATCCATCACTAAAGCAAACAAAAAGGGACTAAGAGTAATCCCTGATGCAATCCTGTCAAGATAGTGAAATGCTCTGAGTCTCCTCCCGCCGTCCTCACCTGAGTTTTAGCTCCATCATACATGTCCTTAATTGCTCTGATATATACCACCGAAACTCCACTCACCTTCAATACAACTCAAAAAAATAAGCTCGAATTTTGAAAAGTCTCCAGCAGAGTCGCTAGAGCTGTCACATCCCTTTTTTAACAAAAAGAAAATGATTTTAGGTTTCAAAAGGGTTTTATTACTAAGTGACAAAAGAAAACAATTTATTTCGAAAAGGACTTTTAACTATCAAAACTCAGAGTCGCCACTTGGCATAAATCGGGTATGCCAAGTCACCTTTGGAAATCCCTTTTCAAAATAATTTGACTCTAAAAACTGATCTGCAAACAGAAATTTTGGTTAAGGAATTTTGTTGACCGAGAGGAAGATGTTAGGGACCCCTTGGTCCCGTGGTTCGACCACGGTCGCTCCATGAACTATATCGGCTAGTATGACACTATGAAATGCATAAACCAACAAATACACAATGAGAAAACAAATAATCAAACAGTCAAAAATCCAAAAAAATAATGTTCGGTCAAATTTATTACATACCAAAATAAGAAATGCAGAAATAAAAACCTAAGCTATCCTAACTATGCTTTACCCGATGCCTCAGGCCTTGATCACCAGGCTCCTTTGCGTACATGATACTTGGAAGCATTCTCCGGTGAATAAGTACAGTGTGTCTCGGGGCATTCCTCGGCCAAACGAGTACAACTAACCCAAATGCGGTAAACAAAACCATTTAACAAATATTCCAAACATTCCACAATCCACAAGTTCTATATTTGCCTACCCGAGCCTACCGTTTTCCGACCCAGCTCGACCTATCGTGGCATTATCACATTCAACAACATCAATAAATCAAAATAACTAACGCTTGCTTTTTATCAATTTTCAATTTCCGCCCCAATTAAAATTTTACCAACTCTGCGATTTGGCAATTTATTCTTTCTCCTCTAGATTTAAAATCCAAATCAAGCATCAATAACATACACACCACAAAGATCCAAACACGCCAAGCACGCAAATTATTCACACCCACAACAACGACAAAAATTTGAGATAAAAGCAAAGAACAACAGTAAGAAAAATGGACCTCAATTTGAGCTTTCAATATACCGAAGATAGAACCGTGCTTAAAAATCCTGTTTTGAATCAATCACGAACTCACCGACCTCGATATACGCCCATTTCAATTTTGTCACAAATCCGGGCCCAAAATCTTAAGAAAAGAGTAAAACCCGCATTGATTTCGTCTGCAGTGGGTTTGTTTAGCTGTTTCGAAGAAAGGAGCTGCTGCTGGTAGAGTTAATGGCATTTTCCAGCGTAGGAGGGGGTTTGGTCAACGGGTTTTGGGGGTTTTTCGGCGAGCTGGCGAACTAGTGGGCTGATTTCGAAGGGGATGGCTGATTTCGTTGGATTTCTGGTGATGGGTGAAGTTGGTGGCTTTTTCGAAGCTCCGGCAGCGATGGAAAGGGTTGTTTTCCCAGTGGTTTTTGGTGAAGGGTGGCCAGAATCTTGATGAAGCTGCTAATCCAGTGACAACGTCACCAGAAAAGCCGTTCTCCCCCTTCTCTGTTCATTGTCTCTGTTTACTCTCCCCGTTTCACTGTGTGTGTATGTGAATAGATAATATTCTCAATGGAAAGGTCCGATTAGTGTGTATATGTGTATACGCCTCCCTCTCCTCCTGTGAAAAAAATGTGTACATCTTCAATGGAAAAAATGAAGTTGCCTGTGTATACTTTGTACAGTGTGTGTATCTGAAACCCACAATGGTGGAGTATGTGTGTCTATTCACTCGGTCCCTCTAGTGTGTGTATGGGTCTCTGTGTATAAATTGTGAAAGGGGAAGAAAAACGTGAACAAGGTTAGGGGGTTGGGGTACGGGGTATGTGAGTATAGTGGTTGTTATTTGGGTAATTACATAACTTAGTATTGACTTCTAATTATTTAATTTAATTTAATTTTAATTAATTATAATTTATAATCTCCTCTTACCTATTATTTTTTATAATTACAAGTCATAGAGTCTTATTTATTTATTTATTTATTTTTTTTTCAATTTTTTCCTGAAATTTTTTCTTTTCCTTTTTTTTTTTATTTTCTCTTTCTTTCTATTTTCAATTTTTTCTTTTTCATTTGTTTTCTTTTTGTATTTTTTTTTTATTTTTTCTCCTTTTTTTTTTTGTTTTTTACCTATTTTCTATTACTTTTCTTTTTTCTTCATTTTTTATCTTTTTTTATTTTCTGTTTCTTATTTCTTTTCTCAAATTTCTTTTTCATTATCTTTTTTTTCATATTGCCTTTTTTTTTCATCTTCTTCTTTTTCTTTTAATTTTTTATCCTTCTTCTTTTTTTGTTTTTTCTCTATTTTCTACTACCTTTTTTTTGTATTTTTCCTCCTTTTTCTCATATTCTTTTATTTTTTTCTCTTTTTTTTTATTTATTCAAACTAGTAAATGTAAATACAAGTTTGAACTATATTTTATTTTTTTTCTTTTTTGTTTTCTCTTTTGCTTTTGTATTTTTTTTCTTTTTCTTTTTTTTCTTTTAATTTTTTCTTCTTTATTTATTTTTTTATCTATTTTTTTATTACTCTTTTTTTTCATTCATTTTTTATTTTTCTTTTTTTTTCTCTTTTTTCTTTCTTTTTCATTGTCTTTTTTTTCTTTTTATTTTTTTTACTTCTTTTTTTAATTTTTTCTCTATTTTCTATTAATTTTTTTTTGTATTTTTCTTATTTTTTCACATTTTTCTCCTTTTTTTTATTTTTTTATTTTTTTTCTTCTTTTTATTTGTGCGAATTAGCCAACATAAATACAATTTTGAATTATGTTTTAATTTTTCTTTTTCGTTTTATTTTTATCTTTTGTATTTTTTTTCTTTTTTCTCCTTTTTGTTTTTGTTTTTCTCCTTTTTTTTTAGTTTTTTTAATCTTTTTTTTTTTTCTTTTTTTTCTTCTTTTTTTTTTTTTTCTCTATTTTCTATTACTCTCTTCTTCTTCTTCTATTGTATTTTTTCTTCATTTTTTTTTCTTTGTTTTATGTGTGCGAATTAGCAAATATAAATACAAGTGTAAACTATAAAATATAAATACAGAGGCTAATTATAATATACAAATACAAGTGAAAATTATAAAATACAAATAAAAATGCGAACGATAACATATAGATACAAGTCTGAACTATCATTTGTAATTTTTAATTATTAAAAGGAATGATTGATTTTATTTTTATGAATACTTATTTTTATTTATTTATACGAGTTGTATTTATTGATACAAATAAATACAATTTAATTTTTTTGTAAAAATACAATATATACAAATACAATATGTATTTGTATTTTTAAAATCATTGATTTTATTTATTTGTAATTGTATTTGTATCAAGTGATATTTATTTATTTATAAATATGAATAATAGTTTTGATATACAAATACAAAACGGTACATTTGTATCAAATGATACATTGCATATTTATATATTTTAGAATCAAGAAAATACAATTAATGCATTTACTTGTTTGTATATAAATACAAATGATAAATTGTACATAATCATGACTAAATACAATATGCAATCAACTTACAAATATAAAATAATTCTTTAAAAATGAAAATACATCGATGAAAATAGAATACAAATATAAATATAATCTAAATATACAAACACAATAAAATCACAATAAAAATATAATCCAATATAATATACAGTCAATTATAAAATACAAATACAAAATAGTTCTTTAAAAAATAAGTGTGAATTATATAAAATATAAATGATGGTGCGAAGTAACAAACATAAATACAAGTGCGAACTATAAAATACAAATATAAACGCGAACTACAAAATACAAATACAAGTGCGAACTTTAAATACAAACACAAATACAGTTGTATCAATGAATACAAAATATAAAGGATGACATGACTACAAATAGATAAACAATTATGGTATTTAAGTTATCATCAATGACTTGTGCTCGAGTAGTTATATTTTTTTAAAATACAAAAAAATATAAAATAGAACAAAAAAATGATAAAGAAAATAAGTACAAAAAAGAAAAGGAAAAAAAGAAAGAGAGATAGAAGATAGAAAAAAAATATAAAAAATAAAAAAAATAAAAAAAGAAAAAATTAGAAAAAAGAAGAAGAAAAACCGAGGAAAACACGAAAAAGAAAAAAATATAAAAAAGAAAAAAGAAAAAAAAATGGTAGTGTTTTTGACAAGACTAAATATGTAGTGTATTTATGTTTTTATGAATACAAACCACTGAGTAAAAATGAATACAGCGGCTATGAATCGAATACAACAGCTAAATGGTACTGTATTTATATTTTATATGAATACAGACTATTGATAAAATCGAATACAACGAAAGTAAATTGAATACAACGGCTGTAAATGATAATTATGTAAAATATGGCTATGAAAGGTAAGTTTTTCAGCAAAATATGGCTATTTTTAAAAGATTCCCTTGTTATTTTTTGTTAGGGTGAGGTGTCCCAAGTTATTGTAAATTTGTTGGATTTGTTGTTTGAATTCTTAATGGTGGAAGTATTAAATGGGTGAGGATACATAGTACGGTGAGGATAAATAGGTAAAAGTTGATCTTGGAAGGAACAAAATTAGGTGTCCACACATGATAAACTTAATTCATTTGTATAGCAAGAATCTTAAATTCATATGTGGATTTCATTCGTCCACATAAAATTCCAATCTTTTCAGATTTCATATGATTAGAAACTTAAAAGTCTCATTGTTGCTAAATGGTAATAATAATTTGGCCCAAAAATAACCACTACTATAAAAAGTCTGTAGTGTCCTTTTTATTTATTGCAGTCTGCATTTGTTTTTTCAACACTTTTTCGTTTAAAACAAACTAACTTTTTTCTATTTCCAAACATTTTGAATTACTAAAACACAAATTCTTTGATTGCTAAGGAAGATGAAAAGTCTCTGTGTATTTCTTTTTCTTGTGTATAGTATATTGGTTATTACTATCATTTTACATATTAATAGGTCCCTCTCCCCACCCCCCCTCCCCCCGGGAATCCCACCCCCAAAACCCCACAATCCAAACCAAAAAAATAATTAAAACAATAACAACAAGGAAATATCCTTTTGGCCATAATTTGGCAATAATAATAAAGAGTTTTATTCACACTATAAACCAATTTTTTCTTGGACATTTTTACCCTTTTACCTTAATTATTCTTCTATCATATTTTCAATACATTGATTATTGTGGAGAAACTTAATTACAATTAATTCTCATATTCATTGGAAAGTGTTTGTCAATTTCTCTTAGCCTCAAGAGTTTTAGTTAGGTATAAACATTTATAATTTCCAATCAAACGTGTGTAGAAACATACGATCGAAATTGAAATGTATTTTCAAACAGATTTAAACATAATTTTTTATTAATTCTAATTCTCGAGTAAAAATTTTTCTCTAATTCTAATTCTTTACTAAAATATTTTTCTTCCACACTTAAATAATTTTCCAGTGAAACATATATTCAGTATTTGGAAACATACGGTGGTAAATATGTTTATCGTATGTTCAGTATTTGAAAACATATTGTGGTAAATACATTTATAGTTTGCCAATTTCCACACATACTCATTATTTGTTAATTTCAGTATAATTTTATAATTTTAAAACATAATCATTATTTGTTCATTTCAGTTTTAATCTATGTAAATACGTTTCCAAATACATTTACCTAGGTAGACATTCTTAATTTTAGTTAGTATAATTTTACACTTTTTCAAGTTAAGAAAAAAATAAATAGATAGAGATCTCAATATTTCAGCATGATCTCAGTCGAGAAAATTGAAGGAAAGGTGTCTTTTAAGTCTTGAATGAAAGATTGGTGACATTAACTTAAAGGGTCAAACATAATTAGGAAACTTGATTAAGTTAATTGTGGTCTTGATTAATATTTTTAAAACTTTCTAATCTTTTCAAAAATACAAATCAACTCATACCCCTCTCTTCCAAATCAACTGTCTCTCTCCCCCCTCTCTCCCGACAGTCTCTCTCAACTCTCTCCCAACCAATAGTTTTGTAAAATTTCTCCCTTCAAGCTCCGGTGAAAAATAACTGGGCGAGTTCCTTTTTAACTTTCAACCATCAATCGGCGTGAAGAAACAGAGAAACTTGAGCCAACTTCTCCGGTGACAACAACTTTGAGTTCTTTGTAGTCCCATTTCTTTTTTCACAGGTAAAAATTTATGAATTGAGCCAACTTCTCTTCTAGTATTGGTTAACAATTTCAATATTTCTTGCTTAAATTTAAAATGTGGACTGAATAAAACCCTAATTTTTGGCATTTCTTATCTACTCTTTTTGGTGTAAAATATAATATTTTATTGTTATTGTAGTTCTTATTGTCGAACTATTGATTCAATTTGTTGGTGATTTTCGGTCACTATTGATGCTCTTAGTGTGCGTTTGTTGTGTTGGTATTGCTAGGTTGATTTGTTATTTTTCTTGATAAAATTGGTGTTGCAACTGATAAACCATCTAGCACAATAGATTAACCATTTGATGCAACAGATTAACCATCTAATGTAATAGATGAACCATTTGACGCAACAGATTAACCATCAAACGCAACAGATTAACCATCTAATGCAACAGATTAACCATCTGGTGCAACAAATTAACCATTTGATCCAACAGATGAACTATCTATTCCAACAGATAAAATATCTGATACAACAGATTAAACATCTAATGCGATAAATGAACAAAACAGATCATTTATCTGTTGCCGCAGACAACTCTTCTGTTTGGAAAAAATTTAAACAATATTGATCCAACAGATAACTCATTTGGTAACAGATGAGTGATCTATTTCAATAGATATGTGGCATGTTTTTATTATTTCCAACCGATTACTCATCCGCCGCAATAGGTTACTTCTATGTTGCAATAGATATTCTAGCTGGTGCAACAGATGAGTGATCTATTTTTATTATTTCTAACAGATTACTCATCTGCTGCAACAGGTTGGTTATATGCTGTAAGAGATAGCCTACCTGGTGCAACAGATGAGTGGTCTATTTTTATTATTTCTAATGGATTACTCATCTATTGCAATAGATTGGTTATATGCTGTAACAGATAACCTACCTGGTGCAATAAATGAGTGATTTATTTTTATTGTTTCCAATAGATTACTCATCTGCTACAATGGATTGGTTATATACTGTAACAGATATCCTACCTGGTGTAACAGATTAGTGATCTATTATAATTATTTCCAACGAATTACTCATCCACTGCAACATATTGGTTATATGTTGTAACAGATAACCTTCCTGGTGCAACAGATGAGTATCTATTTTTATTATTTCCAACGGTTTACTCATCCATTGTAATAGGTCTATTATATATTGCAACAGATGTGTGATTTGTTGGAACTGTTATTTTACTAATGTGCATGTTAGATTTACTGTTATCCCTTTTTATGATGCATTAATCAATTATAGTCGATTTTATGTTCTTTTTAATTTAAGATAATATGGCTCCCAAAAGAAAAAAAATCAAATCAAGTCCAAGTAAAGGAACAAGTGAAGCAGTTTGGCTACATCCACCACTCTATGAGATTGCTTTACAAATGTTATCTCAATAAGAAGTAGAAGATAATGATCACAGGGAGGAGGAATGTTTCAAAAGAGATAATCCAAATTCTAAAAGCCCTTCCACCGAAAAGTTGGTCAAAACCTTCAACATTAATCGTTTTCCTATGAGAATGCAGTGCCATGGTGCCACAGATTTAACAGGTGATGTCGTGGTTAAGTTAGCCATGGGAAAATCTTTCGACGCCTTCAGAAAAATACTTCGAGAATAAAAATTAGATTTTTATTTTAGGGAAATCTGCTTTGGGAAATATCTTTGTAAGATCCCGCAAAGTTCTCTCGTAGTCTAAGCCTTAGAGCGTATCAAGTGAAGTGTAATTCCGGCCTTAAAAGATCAAGAAGTAAATTCCAAATTTGCCTAAATCCAACGCTCGGGCAAATAGTTAGAGCCATTTTAGTGAGACAATGTGCCACCTGGCACTTTAGCGCATCGTGGAGCCAGCCAAAATGGCAATTGTCAAATTTCAGTAAGCCTCCGTGATTCCACCGCATCACGCCAAGGCTCAGTTTCCTAATTGTCCAATTTCCATTAAGCTGGCGCGATTATGGCACATCACGCCAGCACGTAAAATCGGTATTTTTTCCGTTCCAAATTTTAATTCCAAGGGCAAAAAAGGTCTTTTCCCAACCCCTATATATACTCTTTAACACAAGATTCAGCACATCTACACCTAAATATTGTTTGTTTTTCTTAATTTTCATTAAGAACAAGACCTAGGGTTTCTAATCCAAGACCTAAATCATCAAGGTTTCACCGTGACTCTTTAAAGAATTGCATAGCAAGGTATGTTAGATGTTGATTCTTGGGTTCCTTCCACCCAAGAAGTACAAGAATCCCTTTCTAAATTCAAAGATCTTATATTTATGAGTTTTTGTGAATCATATGAATTGAAATTGAAGTTCATGTTATTATTGAATTAAATTCATGTTTTGTTTATAAAATCTCAAGAGCTGATTCTAGTATGTGATGAATTGTATGATGTTCATGATAAACCTTTTTCAAGTTGCATGTTAAGTGATGTGTTTTTGTCAATTAAGTGTAGAAATTGTTGATTAACCAAAGCATGCTCCCCATATGTTTGATAAAATGCTTATGTGAAGGAATTAGATCCATTCTAGCATGTTGACTAGAAATCCCCAATTATGTGCAAGCTCATGCATGCCAAGTGTTTGCTGAAAACCTTAATGGATGAATTATGAAATGTTAGCATGAAACCCACCAACTATATGCTCTTCAATACATGTTAAATGTTTGTTGCAAGACCTTATTGAATAGAGTATGAGCCAATAGCATGTCTCCCTATATTATCACATATTTATTTAGCCTTCCAGCTTCAGTTCAGTACTCAGCTTAGATCTTACTAGTATTCAATTATTCAATTCAGACCTCAGTAACATTCAAGTAATCAATTCACAACTCAGTATCATTCAAGCAGAAAATGAGAATTTAGTAGTATTTCATCATATAACAGAACCAAGTGAACTCATCTTAACTCAGTTAATCAGTATGATCAGTAATAGATTCAGCTCAGTGTATTACAGTCTAAGAATTAGTTCAGTATCTATTAGTTGAGAGTAGAATTCAGCACCGAGCGAGGGCAAGGATGCTGGCTTACACGTTATTTAGGCAGAGTTATTAGTAGCAATACTTATACCTCCAGAACTGCATAGCCAGTGCCGGATGAGGAGTCACCCATGATATTAGGCTTGACTACCTCCTAGGAGTCACCCGTTATATTAGGCTTGGCTCCAACCAGGTGTCACTCGCTATATTAGGCAAGGCATCCTGGGTTCAGAGAGACGTGTCTTTACCCATGGCACGGTACTGACACCCTTCTAACTGGGGTACAGGTTGGACCCCAACTAGCTAGAAGGGGTATATCGAGTAGATGATTACCCCCCATAGTCTCAGTTTCAGATTTAGTCTCAGTAATAGAAGTCAGCTGAAGAGTCACCCATTATACTAGGCTTGACTACCTCTCTGAGATCACCCATTATATAGGCTTGATCTCAGATTCAGACAATCATATTCAATATCAGTAGACTCAGAGATTACCTATTATATAGGCTTGATCTCAGATTCAGACAATCATATTCAATATCAATAGACTTAGAGATCACCCATTATATAGGCTTGATCTCAGATTCAGACAATCATATTCAATATCAGTAGACCTAGAGAACACCTACTATATAGGCTTGATCTCAAATTCAGTTTATCAAGTATCGGACATCATTACCAGTAAACTCATAGTTCACCCATTATATAGGCTTGATCTCAAATGTAATAAATTAGTATCAGTATCAACAAGATTAGACATTAATCTCTATAGTCTCAGTTATTCAGTCTCTCAGTATTAGTAAACTTAAACATCAGTACTAGTTGACTCAGTCATCAGTAAGTAAGTATTTAGATGCTTGTATTCAATATTCGTATTCAGTGTTACTGCAATTCCAGTTTTGGTTTATGCATTCATGTATATGTCCACCTTTAGTACTCTCATGTTATTCAGATAAGTAGCTGTTCATGCATAAGCCCTTGCATTTAGCCTTACCTCATCAAGCATACTAGTACATTCAAAGTGCTGATGCATACTTTTCTCTTGCGCTATGGTATCTTATACCATAGGTTCAAAAGCGTGAGATCCAGAGCAGCAGCAGTAGACGTTGCAGCGAGTCATCTTCATTTGAGGATGATCCTTATTTTATTATGGTATTAGACTCAGTTTATTTTCAGTAGACAGAGTTAGTTGGGGACATGTCCTATTAACTCTATAGTTCAGAAAAGTTTAGAGGCTTTTCGGATAGATGTATTAGCATTCAGTTTTCAGTATTGAGTATTTTTAGATATTTGAACCTTATGGCAAGTTTCCACTAGTTTTATGTATTTATTATATTATATTATGAAGTGCTCAGGTACAAATATCAGTAGAAGGTTAACTTGTGGTCCTTCAGGATCATGAGCACCGTGTGTCATTCTAGTTCTAGAAAATCGGGGTGTTACAATCTTGATATGCCGGAGGACAACAATGCTTGTTTCCAAATGAAAATGGTATATGATCTTCTCAAGCGTAGGTTTATGTATGAAAACAAAGATAAGATGGATGAGGTATGGATAACTTATAGTGGCATGCCTGTTTGTTTTGGTTGGAAGGAGTTTGCCATAGTTACTGGATTAAAATATTCTCTTCCTTCTCTTTCTCAAGTTATACCTACTCTAACCCAAAAAGATTACCCTGCACACCCAAAAAAGGCAAAGGCAAGTCAAGTGATCATGATGAACTGGTGTCCGTTGTTGGTTCAAGCTTCAAAAATAAAAATTTGATAAAAGCATTGAAAGATAAAAAACTTTCAAAGAAGAACAATCAATCATTGTGCTTTGTTTGGTTTGTACATAATATTCTTTGGGTGAGAGACGTTAACAACAACATAAGCCTCAATTTAATAAATCTCTTCGAGGATCTTAAGGCATTTAACAGCTATCCTTGGGGTTATGAAAGCTTTAAAATAACTGTCAAACATTTGTTGACTCCATTAACACCAAGAAAGTTAACTTATATGGCTTTCCATGGGATTTCATGCTAAATATTTCTTTTATTATGCTATGATTCATTTTTTATTCAATATTTCTTTTGATTTATTGGCGTTATATTATAGTCTTGGGCATTTGAAGTTATTCCTTATTTGAGACAACAAGTGAACTACCTAAAAGAATTTTTCTGTCTAAGAATCCTGAGATGGTTGTCGGACAAAACTGATAAAAATGCAAAATTTCTTGATCTTTTCAATCCCCCGAAGGAAGCAGTTAGTCAAATTCTAATTAAGTTTTTATTTTAAATAATGATTATTTTAAGTGATTTCATCATCATTCTAATATATGTACTGATTTATTTTAGATTGTTCATCTGTGGCTTGTTCCGACCAATCGAGAATTAAAGATGTCATTTTTTCTTACTTTACGGCCTATGCAAACTTTATCGGACCCTAAGGTCGTTGATAGAATAAAAATGGAATTGTTTGGAGCAATAGCCATAACAAAAAAATAATTTTAGAGGATGGGCTTGTTGTTGTTAATGATGGTAGTGGTAGTGGTAGTGGTGTTGCTGTCGGGGCTAATGATGCTGCTCTTACTATTTTTGAAACAACAAACCATTATGATTATGATCATACTGGTTATACAGATTTTGCTACTTCTAGCGAATATTCTGCATGCAAATGTCAAGACTGCAAGGGGAAACATGGTGGAGTGATTATTGATATTAATGCACTAACTACTTCTGTAAAAAAAATAATATCTAAAAGGGGTGTCATTTTATCAAAGAGGATTTCATATCCATACACTCCACTAGAGATCAAGGTGGATAAGAAGAGAAGGAAAGTTATTTCCAAGGAATCATCAAGCATCGAAAAAAGGAAAATTGCAACTTCTCTGTCTTTGTCTTGCATTGTTGTTCAATCCAAAAGGGCCACAGGAGAGCAACATGAGCTGAAGAAAGTGAATATATATCATCTGTTCCAACAAACAGATAGGCATATATCTATTTCAACAGATTATACATCTGTTGAAAATTATCAAATGGATATATACATCTATTACAACTGTTGTCTAACCTGTTGTATCAAATGCGTTATCTGTTGCAACATATGTCCATCTGTTTTAACAAATCAAATAGATTTTTATATTATTTTAAATTGTACCGATAGATAAGTCTTATTTATAACAGATGGGTCATCTATTAAAAATTATCATACCGCTTTGTTTTACCTGTTCGAATTTGTCTCAACAGAAGATCCATCTATTCCAACATAAGACTTATCTGTTGCAACAGATAGATAATTTGTTGTATATCTGTAATTAGCATTGACAATTCTGGATTTCCAGGTGGATTTCACAGTAGAAGATATTGTTGAGAAGCATAATATCATAGTTGATAGTCCATCAACTACTTCCAAAGAAGAAAAAGTAGAGCCTATGAGTTTGGCAGAATGGAAGAATAGAAAGAAGAAAAAATGAAGCCTGTCAGTTCAGGAGAACGGAAGAATTACCTGTTTGAAGGGTTCAACATCTCAAATGAGGCCCCAAAAAAACAACAAAGTTGATCAATGACTATTCAGAATAGATTGCCAATGGGTTGTTAAAGCATCATGCCAGCAGGTACATAAATCAATTTTAAAGATATTGATTTATACAATTTTATTGTAAAAACATGACATTAACACATATAAATCATCATGTAGAAAATAAAATGACAAATACTACAAAGTGAACGAATTGAGTCTTGGTTTTGATATGTTCGACTTTGTTGTTGCACATCCCGAAATGAAGAATTAATTCTATTTGATGTCACAGCCCCAAACATGTTGGAATGATGAGGTTTAAATACCATACATATTATTATTAATTAATACTTTAATTTAATTGTATCTGTGTATTAATTTTTTATCACGTAATCTGAAATATTTGATAATATGTGCACAAGAATAATACAGATACACGATAGGGAATTGTTTGTACAAAGTTTACATCAATAATGCCTACGATAGGTATTGTAACCAACAGTTGGAATTTTTTTGAAATGAGGAATGCTTAATCAACATCATCAAAGGTTTTAGCATTCCAGTTGGCTTACCTTGGCATTTGGTCGATGAAGTGTACATCCCAATCAATTGTGGTGATGAATTTCATTGGGTGTTGGCTGTCGTCGTTCTAAAAGAAACGCGCATCCAAGTTTATAACTCGATGTCGCAAAGAAGATGTTCCCGGCCGTCGTGTGAGATACAAAAGCTGGCCAAAATATTGTCTACTTACCTTGATATGAGTGACTTTTTAGACCAAAAGGTTCGTACTGATTGATCGATGATTGAAGCATACCGGGATAAAATGGGTAATCCATTTGATGTATAATATGTTGAAGAAATTGCTCAACAAATCATTGGTATCCTATAAGTATAAGTATAATGATTTTATTTCATTTCATGAATTTCACAATGCTTACATAAACTGCAAGATATGGATTATCTGTTTTTTAAAAACGCAGGGATTACGGTCTTTTTGTTGCTGCTTACACTGAGTATTTGAGCGATTTAATACAAGTACCAAATGAGGGACTTGATGCCGGATTACTCTGCAAAAGATATGCTTATCTTTTATGGACATATGGAGAAGCGTAAGTTCAGAAACCATACAAAAGCGATATTAAAGATTCACGACGACCAAAGCCAAATTTTGTAGCACCGGATGAAGAACAACTTGTCCATATTGAGTAGATTTTATAGCTTGAGTCTGTCAATGTAATAATCTATCCTCCTTGGTTAAATTTTTGATTTATTTGTAGAGTGGAACATTTGTACCCATAATTTTTTTTTTACATTTTACTTATTTGTTGGGTTATTTCATGTAATTTTTGAAGGCTTTGATTTATTTTATGTTGTCTATGAATATAATTTAATCCTTAGTTTTGAACTTGTTAATTAAAATAGAATTCTAGATTCAAATATCACAATAGATAATACATTTGCTGCAACAGACGACATATCTTATCAAATAGATTTAGACATATATTGCAACATATAGGCTATCTGCTGGAAATAATATAATAGATCTTCCTACTTTTTTGACTTGTTCTAATAGATTACCTATCAATTGCAACAGATAGATTATATGTTATAACAGATTGTATATCAGTTGCAACAGATAGACAGAAATATCTGCATAATGCAACAGATGACCAACCTATTGTAACAGATAATCAATCTGTCACAATAGGTATGATATCTGTTACAATAGATAGACAATCTATTGTATTATAAAAATATAACTTTTATCAGACATAAAAAATTGCCACTACAATGTAAAGTGAACAAAGTGGCTTGAAATAAAAAATTATTATCGTGTTTGTCTCTGTCTTTATAAATATTCTTCTTTATACATGGGCTCCAACCATTTAGTTAGTACCCCATAATCCCAGACCTCTTGTATCTTTTTCACAATGGTATCGCATATACCGACCATTTCTGTGTTGTTTAGAAAGCACTTGATGTGTACAAGTGAGTACAGCACGCACGTGGAACCGGTTTTATTATTTTTAAGGTAGATCTTCTTATTTCAACCTTGAAAATCCCATGATTTCTTCTTCAAGACTTTCGCCGGCAAATGATCCATCAGTTTACTCTACGTCAATAACTTGGGGAACAACTTCAAGAGTGGCTGCACGTGGGTTAAAAATGTGGCCTCCCTAAAGACAGGTAAGTTGCATTCATAAACCTTAACCTTTCCCTCATCGAGTAGTCTCTCAACAACAAGAAAATGTTTGACTTTCACATTCATGACTGCAATGATTCTCTTTGCCTTGGTCTAGCTCTAGCCATATGGATATAGCCTCTCCCCTATAATATAGTTAATCATGTCTTCATCTCATTTGAACATAGAAACTAATTGACAAATCCCCAAACACTAGGAGGATCTTGCCTACGGAGAGTATCGTACCTACTCTTGAAATTGTTGTAGAAATTGAGGTCCATTATCCGATTGGCAACATCATAAGCACCCAGGTACACTAATTGTTTGCCCCTCATAAGGCAGAGAATTTCATCAATATACTGTGGTATAAGAAGACAATTTTTAAATAAATAGGTAATTGTAAAGAAGAAAAACATAGTGGAAATATTCTGTTGTAGAGGGTTCTCTGAATCAGTTCACAGATTACCCAGCTAACATAACTTATGCAACAGATATAGATTATGTTGCAATAAAATTCCTAGCTATTGTAACAGATTACACATCTATTGCACAACTTCTTCTTCATGGAGTAGATTGGAAGGCTAGGTTAGGAAAAGTAAACTTACATTGTCCGCGTACCACTCACGTATATTTGTCATACTCATGAAGTCTAGAGTGGTAAATTTATGCATGGTGTATTCTTATAGAGGTTTCTTCTCGTCATTCATGATTTTTTCCAGTTCTTTCTTCTCTTCGTTGCCAAGTGCCACTTATATATCCACCTTCTTTAGAGGCCCCTAAACTTCACCAACTCTTGGAGCGGGAAGATTCATATTTTTTTCTATTTTCAGAATAGAGAGTATTTGGCTAATGTTTCTTCTCTTCCTCCTAACTGCCACTGTAGGAGTGTATGGCTTCCTCACCTTATTGGATGGTGTGACACCCCTCTTAGATTTCAACTCCTCAGCAGTTTCAGCAATAGCCTCTAATTTTTCAAGGTGCTTATCCTCTCTGTCCTTGTACACTTTGCATTTGTAATGAGAATATGAGGGAGAAGAGGGGGAGAGAGACTCGTAGAAGGGGTGTTTTAAAACGTATTTATTTTTTCCTGAGCACTAACATGCTTATAATGATGACTGACAACAGCAGTAGTAGTATTAGAATGGCTGCCACCATCATCAACAACTCCACCAGCAACACCTCCAGAAGAAGCACTCGGATCTGTTGTAGTAGGTTGGTCATGAAGAGCTTCAACATTAGGCTAACCTTGTCTAACTGCTCTTCTTATGGTTTTTGCTCCAGCCAATTCCTTTTTTACTAACTCCACTATTGGGTCTGCTTTATATCAATAAGACATAGAGTAACAAAAGAAGTCATCCCCAACTCCTTCTCAGTAGGCAAGATCCAAGGATACACAACCTATAAAAAAAAGACAGAAGGCATTTAAATCATATAATAATAATTTACAGTCAGTTGGGTTACGTGTTAACATAACCAACCTACGCAATAGATGATCTATCTACCGCAACAGCTGATCTATATGTTGCAATAGATTGATAATATGGTGCATTAGGTTACCCATCTATTGTATAATTTACATTAGATGGGTAATCTCTTGAGTCTGGTTCAGGCAACCAGAGCAACAGATGACTAATCTATTATGAAATAGGAATCATCTATTATAATAGATTACCTATCTATTTCACCAATTACAGTTGACGGGTAATCTATTGCAACAAATGACCCATCTGTCGCAACAAATAGCACATCTGTTTCAATATCTTTCTTTGAGGCAAATTATTTTAGTTGAAAGAAGATGTACTACATCATCCGGAGGGTTAAAGAGATCAACCTCCTTAATTTTTTTGCTGCTCTTTGTAGCCAACCACCTAAGGATCCTTGGATGAGAAACCTTATCCGGGTAATCCTTGAACTGCTTTTGGAGGGGAGAAATGGCTTCAAATGCCCAAGCCTATAAAATGTAAATAGAAAGCAAGCAGAAAAAAGTCATAATAACTATATTCAATATAAATTAATGGATGAGTAAAAATAGTGATTAATTTTACCATGAAGCCCAAGGAAAGTCATATAATGTGATCGACCTTAGGGATAACTTTGTTAGTAAATATTTGATAGTCAAGTAGTAGCTGTCATATCCCATGGCTAATCATTGAATTTCTCAAAATCATCAGCAAGCGCCAACAAATCATCTTCTATAACTTTCCTGACGTCTCTTGCCAATATAATGGAATGGACAAACCAAACTAAGCACAATTTCTCCCTGTACTGCTTTGGTATATTTTATCCCCGAGATTTGCTATCAAATCCCGCTTTGTAGTTACGTCTAAAAATGACCTACAACCCATCTTTTTTTCTTGCATTTGTTGGACCTTTTATGGGGTGTTTCCTTGATGAGAGATTTTTCTGGACAATCGTATCTCAAGCCTATCACTATGGCAAACTATTTCAATCCAAAACAAATTGGCTTGCCATAATAGTTGATCTAGATTTCATCCATCTTTTTTTCCCTCCTTTGAATCTTTATCATCCCCCGCATACTTGATCTTGCACTTGAGAAAATCATATACTATGCTCATTTGGAAATGGAGAGTGTGGTTCTCAGACATCATAAGAAAGTATGCAAAGTTGCTCCTCTTAAAAAGTTCGTCTATGTTTTCATTCTTCTTAATACTCCTAAATTCATCAAAACCTTTCCCCAACTTTCATTTAAGTACAAGATTACTAGTTACTTTTGTAGGGTAATCTATCGGCATCGCAACTCAAAACCTGCCAATACTAATAATTTTGACAGGATCATGCTGGGATTTCGATATTAATTCATGCCCCATTGGTGAGAAGGAGTTCTCACTTTCCTTAGCTTTATTTTTCCCTGCTAAGATTGTTTTGGAAGTTCCTCTAAATCTATCTGTACTCTAGCCTTTTTGTTGGGTGATCAGAAGTTGATCCACTTTCAGTTTCTTTTCTTTTGGGAGACATCTTTTAAATACAAACAACAGAAAAACAAAAAATGCATTATATTTGATATCTGAATAATTTTTTAAAAAGAGGTAAGACAAATTTCAATAAATTATTATACGCCATATTACAAAAAAATACTCCAAGGGATAACCCATCAGTTACAACAAATGGGGAATTTGTTTGAAGACCTATTTAATATCTCCCAACATATCTTCCACATGTTGCAACAGATAGATCAACAATACCACCACCAATGCAACCAATACCAATAGTAATACCAAGACCTCCAACACTACCACTAATGCCACCAATACCAATACCAATACCAACACCAAGACCACCGACACTACCATTAAAACCACAAATACCGACACCACCAACAACAGCCACCAACAACACCATAAACATCATCAAAAAATACCATGACAATCAACAAAACATTGTAACAAAAAATAGGGTTTTCTTGGGTGCTTCCTATGTTTTTAGCATCAAAACTCAAAACTATTAACCCATTCTCAAAGATAATACAACTAAAAGTCTTTTTTTCATCATTAACTAAAAAGCCCTAATTTTAGAATAAAGAAAAAATGTAGAACTCTTCTCAAACTCTATTACCTGTGAAGACAGAAAGAACAATGGATACAAGCAAAAATGAAGTAAAAAATAACACCTATATGGTAGGAAATGAGAAGAAAATTGATCTATTTTGAAGGGTTGAGAAATATGTTGAGTAGTTATTGTCTGAATTATTGGGAGAGAGAGAGAGAGAGAAGAGCAAGAACTTGAGATTTGAAATGAGGAAAAGTTTTCTCACAAATGGATGATTTGTATGGGTTAATTTGTAATTTTGGAAAAGAATGACAAGTTTTGAAATTGTTAATTTGGTCTGAATTGATCTTAATTAATTTTTAAAATTTAAAAGATATAGTTTTTAAAATATTAAGTTAATGAGTTTCAACACAAAGTGATTCATCGGTGACTCGGGTCGGGATGAATATAATACCAACACCATGCAATTGCAAAGACTCAATTTAAGTTTTAGTTGACCCTATGAACTCATTCATCCCTAGTTCTATCAAAATCAATTTAGTTACTAGGTTAACATTAAGTTAATGAGAATCTTTTCAACTCAGAGTGATCGATCGATGACTTGGGTCGAGATAAATGCAATACCAACACCACACAATTGCAAAGAATCAATTGAAGTTGTAGTTGACCCTATGAAATCATTCATCCCTAGTTCTACCAAAATAAATTTAGGTACTAGCTTAACATTAAGTTAATAAGAATCATTTAAACTCAGAGTGATCGATCGATGACTCAGGTCGAGATGAACGCAATACCAACACCATGTAATTGCAAAGACCCTGAGAACTTATCTATCCCTAGTTATACCTAAATTAATTTAGGTACTATCTTAACATTAATTTAATGAGAATTTTTTCAACTCAGAGTGGTCAATCGATGACTCGGGTCGAGATGAATGCAATACCAACACCATGCAATTGCAAAGACTCAATTGATATTGTAGTTGACCCTATGAACAAATTCATCCCTAGTTATACCAAAATCAATTTAGGTACTAGCTTAAAATTAAGTTAATGAGAATTTTTAACTCAGAGTGATCGATCGATGACCTGGGTCAGGATGAACGCAATACCAACACCATGCAATTGCAAAGACTCAATTGAAGTTGTAGTTGACCCTATAAAATCATTCATCCATATTTATACCAAAATCAATTTAGGTACTAGCTTAACATTAAGTTAATGAGAATCTTCTCAACTCAGAGTGATCAATCAATGACTCAGGTCGGGATGAACGCAATACCAACACCTTGTAATTATAAAGACTCAATTGATATTTTAGTTGACCCTATGAACTCATTTATCCCTAGTTCTACAAAAATCAATTTAGGTGCAAGCTTAACATTAAGTTAATGCAAATCTTTTCAACTCATAGTGATCGATAGACGATTCAGGTCGGGATAAACGCAGTACCAACACCATGCAATTGTAAAAACTCAATTGAAGTTATAGTTGACTCGATGAACTCATCCCTAGTTATACCTAAATCAATTTAGGTACTAGCTTAGTATTAAGTTAATGAGAATCTTTTCAACTCAAAGTGATCGATTGATGACTCAGGTCGAGATGAACGCAATTCCAACACCATGCAATTACAAAGACTCAATTGATATTTTAGTTGACCCTATGAACTTATCTCTAGTTTTTCCTAAATCAATTATAATGAAATATATTACAATAAATGACTGAGATATTGGAAATTTTCAAATAGATATTCATATCTTTTGCAAGAGATGACATATCTGATTTAATTATCAAATAGATATTTGCATCTGTTCTGACAAATGACTGAGCTATTAGAAAATTTCAAACAGATATTGTTATCTATTGTGATATGAGTACGACTACGAAGGTTGACATATGTGAGATGTATTGAACCCAAGACTTGGAGTGTTCAAATAAAGTGCAAAGAGGGGCCTAAATAGGCTCCAAAAATAGCCCACGTTCTACACTCCAAGGGTTCCTAAAGTGAAGCATTTGACTAAGGGGTCTTTTGGACATTTCACACTATTTTTGTAACCTACTATTTATAGAATACGTTAGGTCATTTACTACTTAGTTTTTGAGAATATTAAAAGTTGTAACATTGTAACACCCTCTCTTGAGAGAATAGCCTCTTGGCCAAAACATAGTAACTAGGGAAATCAACTTGAGTGTGGATTCACTTGGGTTGGATTCAAGCTTGGAAACATTGGATGCTTTAGAGATCGAGGTCCCTCTGGTTTCAACATAAGAGATAGGTGAATCATTATGTGTAGTGTTAAGGGTCCAAGAGTGGAATAGGCTCTTGGGTTCTTAAGATTACATCATTGTGTAGTCTATCTATCTATCCCTTTATTTCTTGTAGCCATGTGTTTGTTGTTCTTAATAATATTGTTATTGTTCTTCGTGTTCTTCATTCTTGTGTTGTTAATCTAGTTTGTTGTCTTCTGAAAATAGGTGTTAATCACCTCATTACATTATGTTCTTATTGTAGATCTTGAATCCGAGATGGGTCACTCAAAGGGTCCTCAGTTCTCTTAAACTTGTGGACTATTTTGAGTGTGTGTTTTGTGTGTTCTTGGTCTATCTTGTATTATTTGGTATCATAGCCATCTTTTATTTTGTTCTAACAAAATCAATCTTGGGATTGAGAGTTGAAAAATAAAAATAACAAGTTGAAAACTGAAAATTCCAGAAAAAAGAGCAATCTGTCCATTTTGTGTTCTTGGCTGAAAATTATGTTTTTATTGCGTATTGGCTGAGATTTTTACTTGTATTTGTTGTCTCTAAGTTTTAGCTTTTTTTCTCACTAACGCATTGAGTCTATATCTTGATTTGAGCTTGTATTTTGATGTTGTTGTTGTGAACTAAGCTTGGCCCATTGTTGTTGAACATTGTTGTGGTGGACTGTTTTGGCCGTGTGGTTTCTCCTTGATGTTCTAAACTTGACCATGTGATATTTTTGTTAATTGTTGGCTTGAGAAGCATTTTGTTAAAGTTGTAGTTGTCTTGGCCAAGTGTTGGAGATATTGTTATTGTGGAACTTGGGAGTGGTCATGTAAAAATTGTTGGTATTCTTGAAGATTATTGTTGTAGTTCTTGGTGTTGTTGTTGTTGTTATTTATGTTCATCACCACCTCATATATTATTGAAGATAAAATGAATGCTAAATCCAAAAATTTGAAGGAAATGGGTATATTATTTGTTAGTCTTGAAAGGCACTACAACCAACAAAGACCTATCAATCAAGTCTCAACCACTTTCCAACAATTTTTCAAGATTTAAGGATCCATGTTTTAAGGAGAAGTATAATAAAGTCAAGTCTTGAAAACTTGAAATTGAAAAGGGCTCCAAGACTTGTTTGAATTTCTCTCCTTAAACAAATTCCACCAAAGTCCAAATTGAAACATTGACCAGGACTTGAAATTGGACAATAAAAGTTGTGTGGCACCGAGACCAATACGTGGCTGCCACATCATCACATTTTACTGTTCATGCAACATATTTAAGCTAAAATTTCAGATTTCTTAGTTTCCTTTTGTTGTTTCTTAGTTTCAATTGTGTTGGTTCCAATACTAATTAGCAAACTAGTACTCATCTACTAGATTGTTAGTTAGTCTTTGTATTCATTCATTCATGTTAAGTATTTGTTGTGTGCTTTTCTCTTTTGTGAATTCGTTGTATCTTGTTGGTTCAAATCCATAAATAATTTTTTTTTGAGTCAACTCAAATGAAAATCTATTTTGAGCAAGAGTAGACTTGACCCTCAATCACTCGCAAAGTGCAAGCTGGCTTCAACACTTGTGAAACTAAGTGTGAGGTAAAAATTGAGAGTGAGAGTGTGGTGAGGCATTTTTGAGCAAACAAGTTTGTTTGTTTTGTTGTTCTTGGTTGTGTTTTATTTTAGGTACCATGGCTACCACTAATATCGATGCCATATTTGACCCATCATCAATACTATTAAAGAAATCAAATAACACATTGAAAGGCTACGCCAATTGGTATCCACACTTATCCCAACAAATCCAAAATCTAAGGTCTAAACACCTTGCAATAAAAGATTCCCGATGGAAGTTGCTGCAAAAACTTGTGAAGGACTTTCACACCGAGGTAAAGACGAACATACTCATAAACGTCAAGGTAAAATAGCTAACTCTTACATTTTTATATATGTGAATGATGAACGTGTGACTAATAAGCCATTGAGTGTGAGTAGTAGCTTACCTACTTATGAGTATATTGATTCCTTACCACTTCTGGATGATGTGCATATTGTGTAAGTGGATACACTAGTTGATCCTATAGATGACCGAATTGACTCTTCTAGTAAGATCAATTTGTATCCACCAGTGTTAAAACTGTTGTGTTGAATGAAAGTACATCGTCGTGTGAAAATTGTGTTGACCAACTTGTTTGTAAAACTTGCCCACCACTTGAGAATATGTATGGATATGATTAATGAATCTCAAATGAGTGAAAAAATTAAAGATGTTGGTCAAAGAAGAGGGAGTGAACCCGTGAGCCTATGTTGTTGTAAAGATTCTAATGTTTGCTTGGCTCATCGGGTTAATCATGTTCTTGACATATCTTTGAAACTTGATAATGATTCCTTAGAGATTGAAAGTTCCAAATCTGTCTGCGGGTTAGATCATTTACTGTTTAGGTACAATATCTTGTTTGGAGATAGTCTAATAACTCTTAATGAACCTAGTGGTGCACGTGAAGTTGATGACATAACTTGTCTTGGAAGCTATAGCCTATACGTTAACCTACTATGGTGTGACAACATTCCTCCTCAAGATGGAAATCTCTTCTTTGAAGATGAGAGTACTCTTAAGGGTAGAGAATATGTAGTCTTAGTAATGAATAGTCAATTGGGAGAAGATGACCATGGTTTGCTTGATTACTTGGGAAACCCGAACTGTGATTATTCCTTGAAAAATAATTTTGCTTGTACTCCTTTGCACGATACCCCACCCGTTCTTGACAAATATGGTGACTTGAATTGTGATTCCTTTGATGTTAATGGTGGTTTGTGTCTAATCGAAGACCCTAGGAAAAATGTGTCATTGTCTTTGGGGTGTTGTTTATATCCGTGCATCCATTTTTGACACACTTTTACTTAAGTTATGTGAACTGCAACTTGTGGATGTAAATTCTTATTCTTGTTTGTGGAAGGTTCCAAGGATGTTAAAGGCTTCTTGTCACCTTAATGGGGTTGGACAAATTAAAGTATCTTGTGGGACTCTTGGGAGCGTGCTTAACATTATTTGTAGATGAAAACCGAGTTCTTAGGCAAACCACTTATCTTGGATTGGATTATTGCATGGTAGTTTCCCTATTCTCCCTATTGGTATGATTCCCTTAATGAAATTCCTTCCCCCGGGAAGTGGTTGGAAAAAAAGTGGTCCTAAGTGCTTGAAATGTCCCTTTATTTCTTTGTGTGTTCCTACTTGTGAATAAATCTTGGATGAGAATTGTATCTTTGGTGCCTTTCTTCACTACCTATATGCATATGATGATATTCATGGTGTTGTTGGATATACATCATATAAGAGACGTAGTTTTGGTTTTTGTTTGTTATTTGTTGATGTCATTTGAGCCCTTTTCTTTGTAATGTTGTACAAAAGCTTTTCATAATTAACACAAAGGATCCTTGGTTGTACTTCAAGTGTGTACCACTGTGGCACAATAATGCTAATTGTTTATTTTGCTAACTCTAAACCTCATGCCATGAGGATGTGTGCTTGTTTGTTTCCTCTTTGATTTTGCAAGGTATGGATTCGAGGTCGAATTTTTTTCAAGAAGGGGAGGAAGATACGAGTAGGACCACAAAGGTGGTGATGATACAAGAATAATGGTCGCCTTAGCTTTCGACGATATCATTCAAAGTCACTATGTAAAGAATCACGCTTTGGTCTCATAGAGGGCACAAGATCAGACTTCGAGAGGATGTTTTGAGCCTACCATTGAATAAACCCGAGTGTGGAAGATTGCTTGGATCGTTGAAAACTTAAGGACTCTCGAATTTGAACCACCTTTGTTGGTTCACGTTTTTGGTTCCCTTTATTTAGGGCATTTTGGCCACTTAATCTTAAGGGAATTTTGGATAATTCATATTGTCTTCCAACACACCAAGGCCACCCTAGGTCATTAAGGGGTAGTGTAATATTTTTGCCTTCTTTTGTAATATACTATAAGTAGGACTTTTTAGGTCTTATCTCATTATATTATTGATGATGAAATATTAAAAGACTTATTCTCTCTCTTTGAGAGTGATCCACCTTAGTGTAGTTCTTAGTTAGGGCTTGGAATAACCATTGTAGTTTAGGGCTTGGAAAATCCAATATTGACCCTTGCTTGGAAATGTTAGCTTCTTCATCCCTAACACTAAAGGAGTCTAAATCTAAGTTTGAGCTGTAAAAGTTGATGTTGCTTTTGTGAATCCAAAGTGTGGTCGATTGTTATTGGTATTGTTGTTGTTTGTTCAAGTTTTGAACATGTATTGTGGGGATTGTGTTGTGGATTTTAAGCTTGAAAAGCTATTGTTGTTGTTTGGAGGGTCCAACTTGAACCTTAGAACTTCAAGACTCAAAGTTTGTGTTCTTGGTGTTCTTCACCATCTCCATATATTGTTGGAAAAAAGTGGTTGTTGATCTTAGAAGTTGAAGAAAAAGAGTGTGTATTGTGTTAGTCTTGAAAGACATAGATCCAAGTTTCAAGGTGTAGTATTTGTGACTCAAAGACTTTTCCTACACACTCAAGACTTTATAACTACTTCCCAACCTCTTTCCATGAGACAAGGGCCCATGTTTTAAGGAAAAGTATTACAAAAGTCAAGTCTTGAAATTTGAAACTTCAAAAATGTTCCAAGACTTATTCTTTCCTCCTTAAAACAAATTCCACCAATCTAAATTAAAAATGGGTCAAGACTTGGACTTTGGAAAATAAAATTGTAGAAACCGCAACCAATACTTGGCTGCCACATCATCATTTATTGTTCACATAACTTTATTAAGCTCAAATTTTAGATTATTAGTTTCACTTTATTGTTTCTTTAGTTTCCTGTCTTGATTCTAGAATTAATTAACAACTAGTAATCACCTACTTAGTTTTAGATTAATTGTTGAATCCGTTCCTTTTGTGTCTTCGTTATTTGTGTGCTTTTTCTCATTTTTAACTCATAGTAACTTCTTTGTTTCAAGTTCATATGTAAATTTTGTTTTTGCATCTTGAGTCAATCAAACAAGAATCTATTCCGGCGGCCAAGTAGAATTGACGTCCTATTGACTACAGGAGTATAAGCAACTTTCAATATTCGTTGCTCCAATTGTGAGAATCATAAAAGTGAGTGTATACGAGTGTTGGTGAGAAGCTTTTACTACTAATCTTGTTTGTTAATTGTGTAGATACAAAGGTGATATAAGGGGAACATGCCTTCGATAGCCGGGGATTATTGTGACTACAACATGAGAGACTATGATTATAGTGAGGGGTTTTATGGATACGAAGTTAAGGGAGATTGTGGAGGCTATGAAAATAGTCATGAACAAAAGTTGGGCAGATTTGGGAGTTGCGGTTTTGAGGAAAAAATGAGGTGAATGAAGTTCCTAGTGCTTATGGTGAGTTTGGAGATGTTGTAGTACCTCATGAATGTTCTTATGATGACGTTGGGGCATGTGAGGAGTCTTACACTTCTCACTTCAAACCTAGATTTGGTGTTAGGTGTAACCCTTTCATTCGCAAAACTTATGAGAGCTATGATTAGAGTGCACATGAGGAGTGTGAAGATTGATATTCTTCACCTTGTAGTACTTCTTATCAAGGTCAATATAGTGTGAATGGTTATACTAGTTTAAGTGGAGGTTATCCAATGAGAAGAAGAGGGTGTGCATCTCCAAAATTGAGGGGTACGTGTGTGTATTATAATGTTGATCCAAGAAGGAGAATACACTCTAGAAAGGTGACAATTTGTGGGATATCGGCCTGACTTATTGTGTAAAGGTGACAATTTGTGGGATATCGGCCTGCCTTATTGTGTTGAATGATAAGTACTATAAAAACTACATCCTTCTGTCCATGGTCAACTACTTGGGGTTATTTAGAGAGCCTTTACTTGTTCCATACTCATTGGACGAGTTAAAGGTTATCGAGAGGGTAAAAGTTGTCTTCTCCCAATATAAATACCATGAGGAGGTGTGGTGCAAGTTCTTCCCTTTCCCTACGATTATGTATACTTAGGTTCCAATTAGTTTGCACGACAGCAAGTTCCTAACATGAAAAATTGGCCTAGTGAAAAAGAGGTCAATGAGGGAATCACCTCATGACTTACTTACTGCCCAAGCCGCAAAATAAAGTACCTACCTACTCCAATCTGAATTATTATGAGAGACAAGAGATTGAGAGGAGTAAAAAAGTGCAAGGTGGCAGTCCGTGAATGGAAAAAGAAGAGGTTGTGTGGATAAAAGTAAGGGGATTACCACCAAACCGTGCTAATATTAGTTGTCCTTCTATTTCTAAGGGCATTTGTGTAGGTACCAACATGGCAAGCGAAGGCGAACAATGCTGAAATAAAATTGCTTCCCAAGTTTGTGGAGGACCTTCACACCCAGGAAAAGAAGAATCTACTTAAGAAATTCAAGGTAAAATAGCTAACTCTTACACTTTGGTGCATGAGAATGATGTTCGTGTGGCTAGTAACCCATTAAGTGTGAGTAGTAGCTTACTTACTTATGAGTCAAATGATTCTTTGTCTCTTATTGATGATGTACATATTATGAGTGTGGATATACTAGTTGATCCTATTGATGACCAAATTAACTTTTCTTGTAAGATCAATTTATGTCCACCTAGTGTTGAAACCTATATGTTGAATGGAAGTACATTGTCTTGTGTAATTAGTGTTGAGCGACTTACTTATGAAAATTGTCCACCACTTGCGTATGTGTGTGATGTGATTAATAGAATTGAAGTGAGTGAAGTATTTGAAAATGTTGGTCAACAAGAGGGGAGTGAACTCAAGAGCCCTTCTTGGAATGATGTAATGCTTGAAGCCGCTTCGAAACTTGACAATTATCTTATAGAGAGTAAAGAATTTACTTGATCTAAATCTTCCCGGGAGATAGTTCTGGCTCTCGTTAGATATAATGTCTTGTTTGAATATGATTTAAACACTCCTAATGAGCCTAGTAGTGAAAATGATGGTATAGCTTGCCTTGGAGGCTATAGCCTCTATGCTAACCCACTATGGTGTGACAATGTTCCTTCTAAAGATGGAAATCTCTTCTTGGAAGATGAGAGTGCTATTGAGGGTAAGGAATGTGTAGTCTTAGAAGCTACTTCCTCTTCTACTTTGTGCGACTTTATTGTTAAGAGTACTCATTATGATGATTGGGAAACTAGTAGTGAGTACACACATGAGGGCGCCTTAGTAAAATTCGACTTAAGTGATACCTTTCTTTACTCTCTATTTTCTTTGGATGATAGGTATGCTATTGTAGAGAGTAGGTCATTTAGTTTGGGTAGAGACCACGGGAAAGGGGAGTGTTGTCTAGACCCGTGTCTATGGCCACTCTTCCCATTTGACCCTGGTGCCAAGTATGGAAATGGTGATGCTGGTGCACCCAACTTGTTGCTTGGTCTACATTTCAATAAAAGTGTCACTCTTGGTGAATTCCCTAACCAAATCCTTTGTTCATCTTTAATTGAGTTTTTAATATTCTCTTCAAAGGATCCTTGGTTATACTTCAAGTATGTGCCGCCTTGGTGTGATGATATTTATTATTGTGCTAACCCTAACCCTCATGCCATGAGGATGTTGTGCTTGTATGTCCCTTCTCTAGTTTTGCAAGGTACGGATTCAAGGTCGAATCCTTTTCAAGAAGGGGAGGATGATACAAGAATAATGGTCGCCTTAGCTTTTGATGACATTATTCAAAGTAACTATGTAAAGAATCACGCTTTGGTCGCATGGAGGGCACAGGATCAGACTTGGAGGGGATGTTTTGAGCCTACAATTGAACAAACCCGAGTGTGGAAGATTGCTTGGAGCCTTGAAAACTTAAAGACTCTCGGGTTTGGACCACCTTTGTTGGTTCACTTTTTTGGTTCCCTTTATTTAGGGCATTTTGGCCACTTAATCTTAAGGGAATTTGGGTAATTCATATTGTCTTCCAACACATAAAGGCCACCCTTGGTCATTAAGGGGTAGTGTAGTTTTTTTTCCTTCTTTTGTAATATACTATAAGTAGGACTTTTTAGGTCTTCTCTCATTAGATTATTGACAATGAAATATTGAAAGACTTATTCTCTCTCTTTGAGAATGTTCCACCTTAGTGTAGTTCTTAGTTAGGGGTTGGAATAGTCATTGTAGTTTAGGGCTTGGAAAATTCAATATTGACCCTAGCTTGGAAACGGTGGATCTTGAGGTGAGTTGATTCCCTTGGCAGTCACCTTAAGAGTGTGGTTTAGATTATTACATTCATTAGGGGTTAGTGTTGATACACACTTGGTTCTTAATCTTGTAATAATATTTGTCTCACTATCTATCTTTTACTTTTATATTAATCTTGTTGTGTTGTTTTTGTTCACTACTCTCGATTTGTGTTTGCTCTTATTAGCCGAAATTGTTGTTCATCTTGTATTTATCTTGTGTTGTTAATCTTGTAGTTTGGTTTGCTGTTTGATGTGATAAACACCTTGTAAACTCTTCATTCTTGTTCTCATTATTGAATTCGAGAATGGTCACCAATGAGGTTCTTGATTTCTTGAACTTGTGGACTGATTTTGGTGTGTATTTCGTGCTTTTCTTGTGATTCTTGTCTCATGTTGTAACAGATGATCCTATCAAATAGACATTTGCTCTATTGTTATAGATGACTGAGCTGTTGGGTTTTTTCAAACAGATATTGATATCTGTTGCAACAAATGACATATCTGTTTGAATTTTTTTTTATTTTAATTTTAAAGCAAGCTTCTATCCGAAACAAGAAAGAGAGATAATATAGTACTACTAAAGCTGGTACAAAATATTTCTTGGATAACTCAAAAATCGCATTGAGTAGTCTTGTCTTATCTTTTCAATGTCACCCATCTTCCTTGTGCCCATCAAGTTATTAATTAATATTAATTAATGAATATTTAAATCCTAAATTAACTCCTCTCTCCTTCAGCCCTAAATTTATTTTATTAATCTCTCATCTTTTTCTTTCTCTCCTCTTTAGGATTATCATAACATATTTTCTTTTTTTTCTCTCCTCTTTTATGTTTTGAATAAACTAACTAAGAATTTTTATTACAATATGCGAAAAAACTCATCTGTTGGGAGAAGTTTAAAAGCCTTGTTGGCAGTATCATTTTTTTGTATATAATTTGATTATTTATATATTGTTGATGTTGTTATTGATATTGTTGATGGGGTTGGTGTTGTTGGAATTTGTTATGTGGTGTTGTTGATGGTGTTGGAACAAAGGATGTTGCTTTTTTATTGTTGATGATGTTGTTGATGGTGTTGGAATAAATGATGTTGCTTCTTTGTTGTTGATATTTTTTATTTTTTATTTCTTTGTAGTTTATGTTGTTGTTAATGTTGTAACAAACGGAGCAATTATTGGAACAAATCAAACCACTAGCAAGGCTGGTTTGATGTATTCCAAAAGACTCCACATTTGTTGCAACAGACTACACATCTGTTGCAACAGACTCCACATCTGTTGCAATAGATGAATAATGTTCTTTTTGTTCTCTTGATTGACTTTAATTTTTTCCCTCTTCTTTGTAGATATAAGAAACTGAAAGTTGATCAACTTTTGCCCCACCAATACAAAAGGCTACAGTAAAGATGGGTTCGGAAGAATAAGCTGCTTGCAGATGGAACTACTTCATATGTGGGAGGTATGTATTACTAATAATGTTATCGTGAAAACACACATAGAGTACACTGATTTTGTGAATTCTGTTTTTACCATTTAGTCATTGATCAATCAAATAAGATATCTGTAATTTTACAGTTAAGTTTGATAGATCTGAACTACTAAGGTTGAGGAGCCATGAATATAGTTCTGACACCCTGTTAAGATTTAATGTCAGTTGTTGCTCATGTTTATATGTCAAGCATTATGAAGGGATTTAGTTTTGGAGTCATTATAAAGAGATTCAATTGCGATTGGACTAACTTTTAGGGTGCATTGGACTCTGAGAGGACCTTCGAAGCCTCCCACTACTTCATCCAAGAACAGAAATCAATATAGTTATTGACCTAGCCTAAATTTATATGGTTGGGTTGCTTAGGGTGATGATTGTACGCCAGAAGGTGCGGTAGGAGAATGCCTGCAAGGGTAAATGGAGGTTGATGAAAGATTATATCAATTAAAAGCTAATTGAAGAGGAAACATAGAGTAGAAAGGAACTTATAGGGAATCTAGCCGATGAAACTTACTTAGAATATGAGAAATCTGAATCAAGTGCAAATATAAAAGTGTATCCAGTAATGAAAAATCCGTCTGTTGTTTCTCTATAAAAAAAGTGCAGATGGTCTCTTTACTAGGGAGCTGCAACTAGGTAGCATGGTCAGGATGATCATCTACATAGAAAATAGCAAAACACCAAGAAAGAAACCAGCCTCGCAAGCATTGAGGATTGAAATAATGTATAGTAAGTCAGAAAATATTGTGCCAATAACAATTGTAGTTAAAATAAAGAATCTAAGTGAAGGTGTCAATTTTTGAATTTTAAATTGCATCCTATGGCTTCTTGTTTGTAGTTGCGATTAGGTCCACTACTATTGATTTGACCTGATCGAAACCACAAATAAGATTGAAAGACAGATTGAGTATCATTAATCCATTAGCAATATGTATATAATTGATTGTGTTTTCTATCCTTTTTATGCTTTCAACATATCTTGGAGAAGATTAGAGGCTTGCTGTAGTATGTGAATCCTGATAATTTTTAAGCTTGCCTCTAACTTGTTGAGTCTATATTCAATCTTGTCGTTGCTGTCGTTGAGGTCAGTGTAGAGTTCTTGGTCATTTATAAGCTTGTCAATGAGTAACACTTTCTTTGAAGTTGTGGTATTGTAAAAGGCCTTCAGAAGGCTTCTAGAACACTTTCTTTAGTAGGATTAAATGATACATACAGGGTTCGCTGTGTTTGTTTTAGGTCAAAATGTGTTGATAAATACTCAAGCAGTGGTCCCAATAGTTGAACAACTAACTTTTATCGAACGTTGTTCAATGCAACTTGCTCAACAAAGCTTCAAAGGTTTTGATAGGTCAATTATCCTGGAATTACATAACGTTTGATCTAAACTGGTTCTACCAAGCTTATCAAACGTTACGTAACTCCAGGTTCATTACCCTATCAAAACCTTTGCCCGAGTTAGTGCATAAATCAAAAGAGCTCAATCTCTTAGCCTTTCTGCTGATCCCTTTTCTCCCATATAGAGGACAATATATCCTCCATGAAAAATTTTACTCCATCGCCAGAAATTTTTGCCACAATAAAATTCTTGAGAAAGCATGACTAGTAGTCATGACTAGTTGTCATGACTACTAGTCATGCCTTCTTAAGACTTTCGCTGTGGCAAGAATTTTTGGCGACGGTGTATACTTTTGCATGGTGTATATCTTTTCTTCTATATGGGATAAGATTGATCAGCAGAAAAGCTGAGAGATTTAGCTCTTTCGATTTGTACACTAACTTGGGCAAAGGTTTTTATAGGGTAATGAGCCTGGAGTTATGTAATGTTT
>NC_061111.1:213382964-213410279 GCF_002878395.1 Capsicum annuum | reverse complement strand
GGGCAAAGGTTTTTATAGGGTAATGAGCCTGGAGTTATGTAATGTTTGATAGGCTTGGTAGAATCAGTTTATATCAAATGTTACGTAATTCTAGGATAATTGACCTATCAAAACCTTTGAAGCTTTGTTGAGCAAGTTGCATTGAACAACGCTCGATAAAAGTGAGTTGTTCAACTATTAGGAGCATTGATTGAGTGTGCATCAACACATTTTGACCTAAAACAAACATAACGAACCCTACATGTATCATTTAATCCTACTGAAGAAAGTATTCTGGAAGCCTTCTGAAGGCCTTTTACAATTCCACAACTTCAAAGAAAGTGTTCCTCATTGACAAGCTCATAAAAAACCAAGAGCTCTACACGAAAATCAATGACAGCAACGATAAGAATGAATACAGAATCAGCAATTTAGAGACAAGCTTGAAAATTATCGGGATTCATACTATGACAAACCTCTGATCTTCTCCAATATATGTTGAAAGCATGCTAAGGCTAGGAAACACAACCAATATATACATATTGCTAATGGATTAATGATACTCAATCTATCTTTCAATCTTGTTTATGGTTCCGATCAGGTCAAATCAATAGAAGTGGACTTAATCAAAACCACAAATAATAAGACATGGGATGCAATTGAAAATTCAAAAATTAAAGTCTTCCCTTAGATTCCTTATTTTAACTACAACTATTATTGGCGCAAGTTTTTTTGACTTACTATACATCATTTCAACCCTCGATGCTCGCGAGGTTGCTTTCTTGGTGTTCTACTATTTTCTATGTAGGTGATCATCCTGACCATGCTTCCTAGTTGTAGCTCCCTAGCAAAGTGTCCATCTGCATTATTTTTCTCTTAGAGAAACAACAAATGTATTTACATTACCGGATACACTTTCATATTTGTACTTAATTCAAATTTCTCATGTTTAAAGTCAATTTCATTGACCAAATTTGCTAGAAGTTCATTTCTACCCTATGTATCCTCTTCAATTAGCTTTCAGATGGTATAGTCTTTCATCAACTTCCCTTTCCCTCATAAGCATTCTCCTTTGGCTCCTTCTAGCATATAATCTTCTTCTCGAACAACTCTTCCATTTAAATTTGGGACAGGGGAATTTCTATTGGTTTTCCATTCTTGTTTGATGTAGTGCAAGGCTTTGAAGGCCTTCTCAGAGTCCAATTCACACTTAAAATTTAAGTCTAATTGCTATTGGATCTCTGCAATGACACCAAATACTGATCCCTTCTCAAAACTTGATATGCATTAACATGAGCAACAACCTTCAGTAATTCATAATAGGATATCGGCACCATCATCATGGGGCCCTCGACCTTATCAATTCGAACCCATCAAACTTAACTATACAATGGAGGATCATATTTGAATGATTATTGCCTAATCAATTAAAAACTGCATTCACAAAAATATTGTGCTTTGTGCGTGTTGTCCCAATGACCTTATCAATAATACTTAAATCCCACACATGAAAGTGGATCCATCCATCTTCACGCACCTTATTCTTCCTAGACCATCTATGTCTTAAATAGAATAAATACACGACTGACAAGTTGCAACATATGCCACATCTTTTTAAATTGTCAAACAATTATAGACATATGTTATGATAGATGATCAATCTGTTGCAACATAGGACATATCTATTGGAAAAATCTAACATATATATCTATCTGTTGCAATAGATTGTCAATATGTTACAAGTTATCTAACAGATGGAATATATTTTGCAACAGATTATCCATCTATTAGATTTATTTTAAAGAAATTTTTTTACTTTACGAAATACAACAAAAACAATATGTTGTATTTAGATTCATATTTTTAATTTACATAAGCTGAAAAGTCAGCAGTTTTATTTAATTAAGGGATAAACAGTCGTGGCTTTTTTACTAACCCCTTCAAATTCAATCATTTATGAATAGGTCCCTCCTTACTCATTCATTCTACTACACTTACAGATATGGATGATCCAGATTGTACAAGAAGATTTATATCGAGTCCTTACGGGAACTTTAAAGGCACTTTGATGAACTCCAAAGGGATTTGGTCGACTTCTGAGCAAGGCTGAGGAGGGCACCCTACTGCTACCAGATAAAAATTATTCGATTGACAATAATAGTAATACTAATAATAATAATGCTAATAATAATATTAGTAATAATAATTAGGTTATATTTTTTCTTTGAACGTATGCATTTTCCTATTTTATATTGGATCTACTTAAGGGATTCAAAAATCTATGTTTGGTTGACTTTGAATATTTAATTCTTATTTAATATTTAATTATCATTTTATTTAATCCTTATACTCAACACGGCGACGGTTGGAGGTTGTAATACCCTGTATCTTTCTAGTTCAATTCAGCTCAAAAGAGGAACACTAGAGATTTAGGACCTAAAATTTTAGATAAGAGTTGGAGACTTAGTCTCATTTTTGGCCTCTAAACTTTAAATATTTTATTCTCGACCTTCCCAACCATGGAATGTCAATTTCTAAGTTGTTTCATGATCATGGTAGTCCATAGTATCTCCGGGGTGAGTTTCAAAATTTTTGGAGAAGGTTTGGGGTATGTTTGGTTGGCTAAAATAGAACATCAACGTGATATAGATGCGCTGCATCGATGACCGCATTGAGTAGGCAATGTGATGCATCACTAATCGCATTGCAGTGGGCAACGCGATGTGTCGCTGATCGAGTTAGTACCCAGTTTTTGTGTTGTTAAATAATAGGTTTATGAGGGCAATTGAGTCATTTACCCGCACCCAAATTTTCCCAAAACACACAATTTTAGCCTTAAATAGCATATATGCTTCATTATTCATCTTTTTATTCTCCAAGAACAAAACTCTAGCTCCAAGAATCAAGAACAATTCCATAACTCCTACTCCAAGAAAGCCTACAATCCAAAGTTCCGGGTTCAAGAACTTCAAGAAGAAGCTTCAAGAACACCAGTAGAGATTCATAGGTTCAAGATTTTACATTCAATTCATCAAGAAAGGTATGTGGGGTTATAAACAAGGATCCTTTTTCATCCTTGTGCCCAAAACTATTCTTTTAAAGTTGAATTTACATGAGATTATAAGTTTTACAGTTTAGGGTTCATACCCAGTTATCATTATTTGAAGATGTTGATGTTACAAGTGATTAAATGTTGAATTACATCTCTACTTTTGCATGTTTATGCATGTGAAGTGATTTTATATTCATTGAGAGTTGAATTTCACTATCTTGACTAGAATTATGCAAGAATTTCAAGATTTTGATTACTGAGCATGAACTTTGTGATGATTTGATATAAGTTTAAAGCATGGGTTTTAAGCCCTAAGTATATGTATTGCTATTTAAAGAAGATGATGCTCTTAAGAACCCTATGACTAGCTTATATTCAGATTTTTCAAAAAAGATTTGATCTTTTGATCCTCAGCTAAGTTATGGATTCCACTTTACAGTTTTATTACAGTTTACAAAAAATAGATTAGTTTTGCTTAAAGTTTAAAACAGACAAATGCATAATTGGTTTTTCATTACAAACCTTTATGCTAGCTTTTAAAGTTGATTTCCTACTGAATGAGCATACAAAAAGGGAGCAGTATTTAGCACTGATCGGGATGACAGATATAAATTATGATCACTTAGATTAGGTTATACTCCTTGGGAAGAGTATGACATCTCTCCCCAACGTGAGGGTTTCCCACAAGGAAACTAGATGTTGGACACTATGATAGCATAGCGTATGCCGGTTAGAAGAACTTCCCTTGCAGAATAGTTTTTAAAAGTATTTCCTACAGCCTACAGAACAGAGTAATCCTAACAAAAAAGCTTTTAGAAACTAAGTGTAAAGGCTCACGATTTTATTTAGATATTGTTCTACATAAGTCATTAGCCACGATATTTCAGCTTTTAGTTATAGATACAAAGGTGAGTCCTTTTACACTTAGCTTGCATAAATTGAAAATAGATTACAAGTACAACTTTTAGAACTAAGTGTTATCGCTCGTAAGATTTATACAGTATCCTTTATGGTTCATGATTCATGGTTTTTTAGCTTTTAGTTATTCAAGCTAACGTGAGTCATTTACATTTAGCATACATTATTTTATGAGTATATGTAAATGTTGAGATATTGTTTTACTTATGCATTCACCCCCACATTCTTAGTACATTCCAAAAGTACTAATCCACATATATGTCTATGTGCTACATTGTCTCATAATGTAGGTTCAGGTGCTCAGTTTCAGCAGCGTGATTGACCGCGAGTATCTCTATCTACATCCTGACAGTTGGTGAGTCCTCATAGTTTGGGGACCCAGTGATTTAGATTTCTAGCTTTCCAGATTAGTTTATTTAGTTATGTCAGATGGTTCAAGCCAGCTAGGGTCCTGTCCCAGCGACTCTTTAGTAGCAGTATTAGAGGCTAGTCCGACTATTAGATATATATTTCAGTTTTTTAGTGTTGGTTGTTTCAAATTTCCTAGTTAGGTATTTTTAGACATTATGTTCAGTTGAAATTAGTCTAGTTCGGATAGTATTTCAGTATCATCCTTGGGTCATCAGAATGAGTAGCAAGTTTTCAAGGTTAGCTCGGGATTACTTGTAGCTCAGAGTACTGCGTGGTATCTCGAGACCTATTTTTGGGGTGTTACAAGCTTGGTATCAGAACCTAAGATTTAAAGAGTCCTAGGGAGTTAGACAAGCTGTGTTACGTAAATTCTTGATCATGTATGTGAAGCTCACCATATTTATGAGAAAAAGGCTATAGGATGTTTTAGGAAATTATCCTTTTCTTTTATGATCTATCATGATTACAGTGTTACTATCTGCTTTTAACTCGTGCTCTTACGTGATAGTTGAATATGCCTCCTTGCCGAGCTAATGCACGCAAAACATAGAACCAGCTACCCTAGCCTATTGACCCATTGAATAAAAATGTATCTCATGCTGAATTTTGGGCTACCTTTCAGGCATTAGCCCAAGATGTGACTACCAATATTCAGGGAAACCATCAGGCGGTAGTCCTACTTCAGTAGAATGGGGATTTAGCAGCAGCCAAAATTTGTGACTTCATGAGAATGAATCTGCCTGAGTACTTTGGGACAAAGGAAGGTGAGGACCCACAACTTTACTTAGATGAGAAATAGAAGATCAGCCAGATTATGTATGTTACTGAAGAGGAGAGTGTAGAGTTGGCATCCTATAGGATGAAGGATATGGCGTATGATTCAGTAGTTATATAGAAGAATAGTAGAGGTGAGAATTCAGCTTCTATAAGTTGGCAGGTGTTTCAGGATGTATTTCTAGACAGGTTCTTTTCATGTGAAATGAGAGAATCTAAGGTAAAGGAGTTTGTGAACCTAAGGCAGGGCTCGATGACGGTGAAAGAGTTACTGCCTTAAGTTCAATCAGTTGTCTAGGTATGCCCCTGACATGATGGTTGGCCCTAGGTCAAGTATGAGTAAGTTTGTTACTGAGGTATCTGGTTTGGTAGTCAAGGAGTGTAGGACTGCCATACTTATTGAGGATATAAATCTTGCTAGGCTGATGATTCATGCCTAATAGATTGAGGTAGAAAAACTGAAGGGAGAGAGAGGGTAAATATAAAGGCTAGAAATATGAAGTTTGAATATGGCCAGACAAAGTTTAGAGGGGGAAATTGTTCATAGTTTCAAAGTCGTTCATCCATGACAGTGCCATCTTCAGCAAGTGCTCCCTCCTCCAGAGCTAGGCATAAGCAGTGGGGTAAGAATTCTACGTCCAGATCTCAGAATAGTGTAAGTGGAAAACTTAGTTATCCTCTATGTGCTAAGTGTGGTTAAAATTATCTTGGTGAGTACTTGCTGGGATAGAAAGGTTGTTATGGTTATGGTAAGTTAGGTCATAGAATAAAAGAGTGTCCGTATACTAGGTAGGAAAATAGGGATGCTTGTCCCCAGACTCAAGCTACTAGTGCACCAGCTTCTCTGGGTCGCCTAGTTTCTCCTTAGGGCACATCATCCAGCACCGGTGGCGATCAGCACCAGAATTGGTTTTATGCTTTACCATCCCGTCAGGAGTAGGAGAGGTCACCAGATATTATTACTAGTATGCTTCGTGTCTTTCATCTTGATGTTTATATGTTGTTAGACCTCAAGTATAATCTCTCTTATATGACCCCGTTAGTTACAGTAAATTTTGGGGTAGGACCTAAAAAACTCCCTAAGCCTTTCTTAGTTTCTACCCTAGTGGGTAAATCAGTTGTTGCCAAATAGATCTATAGAAAATTTCCTATCACTGTCCTTCATAAGATCATATTAGCAGATTTAATAGATTTAGACATGGTCGATTTCGACATTATTCTTGGTATGGATTGGCTTTATTCCTGTTATGCATCTATATATTGTCGCACTCGAGTAGTAAACTTTTAGTTTCCTGATGAGCCAGCCTTTTAGTGGGAGGGTAATTTAGTATCTCCCAAGCATCATTTTATATCCTATCTCAAAGCAAGGAAGTTGATATCAACAGGGTGCATCTATCATCTAGTTTGAGTCAAGGATACTCAGACTGAGGCTTCAACAGTTTAATCAGTACGAGTAGTCAATGATTTTCCTAAACTTTTTCCCAAAGGTTTGCCAAGGGTACCTCCCGATGGGGAAATACAATTCGGTATTGACCTTCTTCCAGATACTCAGCCCATCTCTATTCCTTCATATCATATGGATTCATCTGATAAAGAATTAAAAAAGTAACTTAAAGACCTCTTAGATAAAGGTTTCATAAGGCCCAGTATTTCTCTATGGGGCGTTCCCATCCTATCGTACGAAAGAAAGATGGTTCTTTGCGAATGTGCATTGACTATCATCATCTGAATAAAGTCACAGTCAAAACTAGATATCCTCTCCCTAGAATTGATGACTTATTTGATGACCTCCAAGGTTTAAGTTACTTCTCCAATATAGACCTTAGATCCGGTTATCACCAACTCAGGGTCATAGAATGTGACATTCCAAAAATAGCTTTCAGAACCAGCTGTGGTCATTTTGAATCCTAGTCATGTCCTTCAGACTGACAAATGCCCCAGGAGCCTTCATGGATTTGATGAACCATGTGTTCAAACAGTACCTAGACATATTTGTCATCATCCTTATTGATGATATTCTTGTCTATTCTCATAGTGAGGATGACCATGCAGACCATCTTAGAATTGTGTTGCAAACTCTTAGAGACCACCAGTTGTTCGCCAAATTCAGTAAGTGTGAATTTTTTCTAAGTTCAGTAGCTTTTATAGTTTATGTAGTTTCCGGTGATGGCATTAGAGTTGATCCTCAAAACACCAAAGCAGTGAGAAACTAGCCTAGACCCATCTTTCCATCAGACATTAGGAGTTTTTTGGGTTTAGCTGGCTATTACAGATGGTTTGTTAAGGGGTTTTCGTCCATTGCATCCCCTATGTCCAGATTGAATCAGAAGAAAGTTAAGATTCAATGGTCAGATACTTGTGAGAAGAGTTTTAGGAGTTGAAGGCTGGACTCACTTCAACCCCAGTTTTAGCATTATCTGATGGTACACATAGATTCATTATCTATTGGAATTTTTTTAGAGTTAGTCTGGGTTGTGTTTTGATGTAGAGGGGTAGAGTCATAGCCTATGCCTCTAGACAGCTTACCATGATCTTGAACTATCTGTTATTGTGTTTGCTTTGAAAATCTAGAGGCACTATCTTTATGGGGTGCATGTTGATGTGTTTACGGACCACAAAAGTTTGTAGTATGTGTTTATTCAAAGAGAGTTAAATCTTCATCAGAGAAAGTGGATAAAATTGTTAAAGAATTATGACATGAGTGTTTTGTATCATTCAGGAAAGGCAAATATTATGGCAGACGCCCTTAGTAAATTATCAATGAGTAGTGTTTCTCACGTGGAGAATAATAAGAGAGAACTAGTTTGGGAATTTCATCGATTAGCTAGATTGGGTGTGAGGTTATTTAACTCAACTGAGGGGAATGTTTGGGTTCAGAGTAGTTCAAAATCTTCTCTAGTCTTTGAGGTGAAAGAGAAGAAGGATAAAGATTCTAATCTGGTCAAACTGAAGGGGTCTGTTAATGACCAAAAGATAGAGGTTTTCTCTCAAAGGGAAGATGGTTTGTTGAGATACCAGAGTAGATTTTGTATGCTGTGTGTTGATGATTTGAGGCAGTGAGTTATGTCAGAAGCGCCTGGTGCACGTTACTCTATTTACCCAAGAGACATCAAGATGTACCGCAATTTGTGGGAATTTTATTGGTGGAGTGGTATAAAGAAAGATATAGCAGAATTTGTAGCCAACTATGCAACTTGCCAATAGGTTAAGGTATAATGCCAAAGACCTGGTGTCACATTTCAGGAGTTTGGTATTACCACTTGGAAGTGGGAAGGGGTGAACATGGACTTTGTGATAGGATTACCCCATTCGCATAGACAGTATGATTCGATTTAGGTTATTGTAGACAAATTGGCCAAATCAGCCCACTTCTTGCTAGTTCACACATCCTACACATCTTAGGATTATGCTAAGCTGTATATCAGAGAGTTGGTTAGATTGCACAGAGTTTCCTTGTCTATCATTTCAGATATTACCTCTCAGTTTTGGAAAGCCTTTCAGAAGGGTATTGGTACCTAAGTTCATCTTAGTTCAGCTTTTCACTCGTAGACAGATGGTCAGGCAGAGAGGATGATTCAGACCTTAGAGGATATGTTAAGGGCATATGTTCTAAACTTCAAAGGAAATTGGGATAACCACTTGTTGTTGATTGAGTTTTCCTACAACAATAGTCACCATTGTAGTATACATATGGCCCCGTTCGAGGATATTTATGGGTGAAGATGTAGATCTTTAGTCAGTTGGTTCAAAGTGGGTGAGGCCACTTTGATTGGGCTAGATGTGGTGTGGTAAGCCATGGAGAATATTCAGTTGATTCGAGAGAGATTGAAAGTAGCCCAAAGTCGTCAGAAATCTTATGCATACATAATAAGGAAAGATCTTGAGTTTGAGGTTGATGATCTTATTTATTTGAAGGTTTCACCCATGAAGGGGATGGAGAGATTTGGCAAAAAGGAAAGCTTAGTCCCCGATATGTAAGCTCCAATAGGATTTTAAGTCCTGTGGGAAAGGTAGCATATGAGCTTGAGCTACCCGCAGATTTGTCATCAGTTCACCCAGTGTTCCATGTATCCTTATTGAAGAAGTGTATGGACGATTCAGTTACTGTAGTCCCTCTAAAAAGCACAGATATTCAAAACAGCCTTTCATACGAAGAGCTCCCAGTAAAAATTCTTGATCACCAAATCTGTAGACTAAGGAACAAAGAAGTCCCCTTTGTCAAAGTTCTGTGGCAAAATCAGTTTGTTGAGGGTGCCACTTGGGAAGCAGAAGCAGACATACGAACCAAGTACCCTCACCTCTTCTCCAAAAACTCAGATCCAACCTAAGGTAACAGTCCTACTTAACTCAATTCTCTTTACAATCTCAGTTTCAGCCATATAGTTATCTTTATATCAATTCATGCACTCATAGATTAGTTTAGTCACTCATTATGTTTTAGATTCAGTCCTGCAGTTTTGTTTCTGTTATGCATGACAGTACATAGTCTTAGTTCCTTAGTATCCTCAGTTTAATGGTCTCATTTGAGGATGAATATTCTCAAGGGAGAGATATTGCAATACCCCGTATTCTTTCTAGTTCAATTCAGCTTAAAAGAGGCACACTATAGATTTAGGACCTGAAATTTTAGCTAAGTGTTGGAGACTCAGTCTTATTTTTGGCCTCTAAAATTTTACAATTTTATTCTTGACCTTACCGACCTTGGAATGTCAATTTCTAATTTGTTTCATCATTAGGATAGTCCATAGTATCTCTGGGGTGAGTTTTGGAATTTTTGGAGAAGGTTTGGGGCATGTTTGGTTGGCCAAAACAGAACGTCGATACGATATAGATGCGTCACTTCAAGTAGGCAACATGATGCATCGCTGATTGCATCGGTACCCAGTTTTTGTGTTGTTAAATGACGGGTTTATGGGGGCAATTGAGTTGTTTACCCTTATCCAAATCCACCCAAAACACATAATTTTAGCCCCAAATAGCATAGATGCTTCATTATTCATCTTTTTCTTCTCGAAGAACAAAACCCTAGCTCCAAGAATCCACAACAATTCCATAACTCCTACTCCAAGAAAGCCTATAATCCAAAGTTTTGTGTTCAAGAACTTCAAGAAGCTTCAAGAATACTATTAGAGATTCAAAATTTCAAGCTTTTACATTCAATTCATCAAGCAAGGTATGTGAGGTTATGAACAAGGATCCTCTTTCATCCTTGTGCCCAAAACTAGTCTTTAAAGTTGAATTTACATGAGATTATATGTTTTACATTTTAGGGCTCATACCCAATTATCATTATTTGAAGATGTTGATATTATAAGTGATTAAATGGTGAATTACATCTCTACTTTTGTATGGTTATGCGTGTGAAGTGATTTTATATACATTAAGAGTTGAATTTCAGTATCTTGACTAGAATTATGCAAGAATTTTAAGATTTTTATTATTAATCATGAACTTTGTGATGATTTGATATGAGTTTAAAGCATGGATTTTAAGCCCTAAGTATATGTATTGATATTTCAAGAAGATGTTGCTCTTAAGCATCCTACGACTAGCTTATATTCAGATTTTTCAGAAAAGATTTGATCTTTTGATCCTCAGTTAAGTTATGGAATACACTTTATAATTTTATTACAGTTTACAGAAAATAGATTAGTTTTTATTACAGTTTAAAACAGATAGATGTATAATTGGTTTTTTATTACAAACCTTTATGCTAGCTTTTAAAGTGGATTTCCTACATAATGAGCATACAAATTAAAGGGAGTAGTATTTAGCACCGAGTGGGAAGTGTGGGTTTAGCGCATCCTACTTTCCCAGAACTACGAGCCAACATAGGTTTAGATTATTAGATTATTCCCATTTCTATATGGACGACAGATATAGATTATGATCACTTAGATTAGGTTATACTCCTTGGCAAGAGTATGACATCTCTCCCTAACGTGAGGTTTTACCATAAGGGAACTAGTCATTGGACACTATGATAGCTCACATAATGTATGCCAGTTAGAAGAACCTCCATTGCAAAATAGTTTTTAAAAGTATTTCCCTACATCCTACAGAACATAGTAATCCTAACAGAAAAGAATAATAGAAAAGCTTTTAGAAACTTAGTGTAAAGGCTCACGATTTTATTCAGATATTGTTTTACATAAGTCATAATCCATGAGATTTCAACTTTCCGTTACAGATACAAAGGTGAGTCCTTTTACACTTAGCTTGCATAAATTAAAAACAGATTACAAGTACAACTTTTAGAACTAAGTCTTATGGCTCACAAGATTTATACAGTATCCTTTATGGTTCATGATTCATGGTTTTTAGCTTTCAGTTATTCAAGCTAACATGAGCCATTTACATTTAGCATGCATTATTTTATAAGTATATGTAAATTTTGAAATATTGTTTTATTTATGAATTCACCCCCACATACTTAGTACATTCTAAAAATACTGATCCATATATATGTCTATGTGCTATATTGTCTCATAATGTAGGTTCAGGTGCTTAGTTCTAGCAGAGTGATTGATCGCGAGCATTTCTATCTACATCCCGACAGTTAGTGAGTCCTCATAGTTTGGGGACCCAGTGATTCAGATTTCTTGCTTTCCAAATTAGTTTATTTAGTTATGTCAGACAGTTCAAGCTAGCTGAGGGTCTGTCCCAACGACTCTTTAGTAGCAGTATTAGAGGCTTGTCCAACTATTAGATATATTTTAGTTTTTCACTGTTGGTTATTTCAGATTTCCTAGTTAAGTATTTCTAGACATTATGTTCAGTTGAAATCAGTCTAGTTCAGACAGTATTTCAGTATTTTAGCATACCGTATGCTTATATTATCTTTACTTAGGTCATTAGAATGAGTAGCAGGCTTTCAGGGTTAGCTTGTGACTACTTGTAGTTCGGATCACCGTATGGCATCTCGGGACCCATTTTTGGGGCGTTACAGAGGTAAGAATGAGCATTTGTGGCAACAAAGGTTAATCTGATACGACAGATGGATCATATATTGCAACAGGTGGTTATTAATAAAAAAAAGGGTTATTGTTTATTATTGAGAGGGTGAAAATTATGATTCTCCAATTATTTAATATGAAAAATAGTTCACAAATAAATAATAAAGAAATAAATGATAAACACAATTTATAACCGTAAAAGAACGGTTATTTAATTTTAATAACTGATCGTGACTTTTCACCATTTTTGTTTTTAAATCTGTTTTTTAAAATTATTTATTTATTATATAATAAAAAATGTCACAACATTGGATTGATTAAGTTATATATGATTGTTGTCAAGGAAAAGGTGAATATTGGTGACTTTTTATCTAAACACATTCAACAATGTTGTTGTTGCATCAAATTCCCTATCAGTTGCGACTGATGAATCAGCTGTTAGAAGAAATCAAAAAAGCTCCTAAAACAAATGGTCGATTTGTTGCAACAAATGATATGTCTGTTGCAACAGATGAGTTATCTGATGTAATAGATATACAATCTATTGCCATAACTCAATAAAAATGGTTATTATTTTATTAAAGAAATGGTTATTGAAAAGGTTTCTTTGATTTTTAAATTGAGAAAAAGGTTATTTAAATTTAAGAACCAATTAATAATAATAAGCTGAAAAGTCATGGCTTATCACAATAAAAAAATCTCACCAGTTTGATTTAATTAAGTCATTTTTTTCACAGATAACAATAAGGAAATAAATGATAAACACAATATATAACCATAAAAAAAATGGTTATTTAATGACGTTAATATTAAATAGACTCCATTTCTTTTCACAGAAAATATTTTGTTTTTAAATCTGTTTTTTAATTTATATAATAACACAGTCAGCAAATTTGGATTAATGATAATTTTACAAAAAAAAAGATAGATTATATGTTGCAACAGATAGATTATCTGATGCAACAGGTTGTCTATTTATTGCAATAGATGATACATCTGTTATCACAGATGAGTTATCTGATGCAACAGATATAGAATCTGTTGTCACAACTCAATAAAAATGGTTTTTAGAAAGAACTAATTAATAATAATAAGCTGAAAAGTCATGACTTATCACAATATTGCTTAATTTAATTAAGGCATAGCTTTTCACAGTGATAAAAATGTAATTAATAAATGGAGGTGAACAGTCGTGCCTTTTTGCCTAACTCATTCAAATTCAATCCTTTATAAATAGGCCCTTCCTTACTCAACCGTTCATTCAACTATACTCTATTTATTTATTGTATCTTGTCTTTCATACTACACCTTTCATCACTTTATCTTTCCCGACTCAAGTAAGTTTTTTCTTTCTTTGTTTGTAAATATACCCAATTTATAGTATATGTTGTATTACATTCGAATTTTTTTCTTTACTTTTGTTTTACATTTTTTGTCAATTCATGTGTGTTCTATATATGGATGATCCAGTGTGGGACGTTGATTTTCTACAAGACGTCGTGAATGAACTTTGGATGCAAGTTCGTGACCTACAGTAGGAGTTGGGAGCAATGAGAGCAAGGACGCTCCGTGAGATCTGCAGGCTAAGGAGGGCCCTGCTACTGCCGCTTAAAGATTGGCTGGCTGGCAATAGTAAAAATAAAAATAATAATAATAATAATAATAATAATAATAATAATGTTCAATAGATAATAAGTCTGTTACAACAGATAACTAGTCTATTGCAACAGATAACTCTTATGTTGCAACTGATTACCCATCTATTCTATTCATATTATGGGCACTATAGAACCATAAACACGAATCCAATACATGAGTCTTTCATTATAACAGATTACTTATGTGAGATGCAACAGATGAGTGATTTGTTTAAATTGTGGGCAATTATGTTGAATTCATGATCGGGTTCTATCCATTGTTGGAAAAAACAGCAGTAGCTGTGTACCCAGATGACAAATTCGACTAAAAATCATAATTTTACTTATCAAAATCACCTATGAAGTAATGCCGAAGTGGAAAGTGATGAAGGAAATAAAATTTGATCTAAGAAATTGGTCAGATAGCAGCAGTAGCGGTAACAACAACAACAATGGTCGACAAGAAAAAGATGAAGATGATACTGAAATAGAAGATGATGATAATGAATTAGAAGATGATGAATAAAGTAGCAACAACAATGAACAACAATAATCATGTAGAGAGAGAAAATAACAACGAATGAGAAGAGAGAGAACCACGTTTTTTTTCCTCAGTTCCCTGTTATATTAACTAACATATGGATCAAAGTATAAATTTAAAAACTTGTGGATTATTTTCAAACTTCCCCAACTTTCTTAATCCATAATAAAGTAATTGTCACCTACACTCAATTATTAAGACTTAAGTTACCTACACCTCATTTTCAAGCTCTTTTATCACCCACAGCTCAAAGCCCCATCTCAGTCAATGCTTATTCTTTCATAGTGAGAATTTTATTTGTGACAGTAAAAGAAAATTAGTACTTTAGTTCACATTTTCTAAGTTTTAATATAACACCCTTGACTCTAGCTACGACTGTTCAAAGTTGAACCGAAATCAATAATCTATAATAACATTTTGGTTATTGAACTAGTGGTTCGGCTTATCGAATTACCAAGTATAAAGTATAGTGATTTTTTGTTATCGCAATATTTTATAAATTATAATTGAAAATTATATATATATATATATATATATATAAATATTAATTTTATTTAAGCATAATAATAATAAAAAAATTTATTAGAGATTATTTTAATAACAAATATAAGTAATAATTCATAATCTATCAAATCGTTATAATATAGGGGTGAAAGACTTATATGATTAACACTTATATCTCATTCTCTTTTATTCGACAAATGTGAACTATATGCATAATTTCTATAAATGTTAACTTTTATCAGGCTTAACGTATGTTGAGTTGTCATTATTGCAATATCTTACAAATTATGCCTGAGAATTATTTAAATATATATTTTAATTTTATTTAATCATATACTTAAAAAAATAAAGAATTAGAGGTCATTTTAGTAACAAATATAAGTAATGATTCACAATTTATCAAACCGGCATAACAGAGGGGGAGGGGAGGAGACTTGTACCATCAACACTTATGTCTCACTCTCTTTGGTTCGACACATATGACTATATGAATGATTTTTATAATGTGTCGACATTTACAAGTTCTAAATTATGATGAGTTGTCGTTATTGAAATATTTCAAAACTTATTTTTATAAATTATTCAAATATATAGTTTAATTTTATTTTAACATAATAATTAATTAGAGGTCATTTTAGTAACAAATATAATTAATGATTCATAATTTATCAAATAGGCGTAACATAGAGGTGAAACACTTGTACGATCAACACTTATGTGTCAATCTTTTTGGTTTGACACATATGAACTATACACATGATTTTTATAATGTGCCGATATTTATCAGTTCTAAAGTGTGTTGATTTGTCGTTATTGAAATATTTCACATATTATGTTTAAAAATTATTTAAAATAAAATTTAATTTTATTTAAATATAATAATTAAAAAATAATTAATTGGAGGTTGATTTAGTAATATATATAAGTAACGATATGCAATTTATCAAATTGGCGTAACATAAAAGTGAAAGACTTGTATGATTGACACTTATATCTCATTCTCTTTTGTTCGACAGATGTGAACTATATGCTTGATTTCTATAAGTGTCAACGTTTATCAGGTTCAAGGTATGTTGAATTACCGTTATTACAATATCTTATAAATTATGACAGAAAATTTTTTAAACATATATTTTAATTTTATTTAAATATAATACTTAAAAAATAAAGAATTAAATGTCATTTTGGTAACAAATATAAGTAATGATTCACAATTTATCAAACCAGCGTAACATAGGGGCAAAAGACTTGAACCATCAACACTTATGTCTCACTCTCTTTGGTTCGACACATATGACTATATGAATGATTTTTATAATGTGTCAACATTTACCAACTCTAAAATGTGATGAGTTGTCGTTATTGAAATATTTCACGAATTATGTTTAAAACTATTTAAATATATAGCTTAATTTTATTTAAATATAATAATTAAAAAATAATTAATTGGAGGTTAATTTAGTAATATATATAGATAGATAGATAGATAGATAACGATCTGCAATTTATCAAATTAGTGTAACATAAAGACGAAAGACTTGTATGCTCAACACTTACATCTCACTCTCTTTGGTTTGATAGATGTAATTTATATGTATGATTTCTATAATGTGACGACGTTTATCAGGTCTATGTATGTTGAATTGTCGTTATTGAATTTTTTTTTACAAATTATGCCTGAGAATTATTTAAATACATATTCTCTTGGTTCATTGACATGTTTGCTAGACCAGCTATTGTTTCTTCATCTACATTGATTTGTCCTTGCACCGCCAAAATTTCTTTATTTGTATTCATATTTCCTTGAGTTATATTAATATTTTTTTTTGTCTCAAGGAGAGAAAGTCAGAGAAGAATGTGAGAAAAAAAAGAATAGACAGTAAATATAGTTTTTGAGTTATAGCAAAAGATATGTACGTTTTTTAAGAAAATATACGTATATTTTTCAATAAAAAATATATGTATTTTTTCAATCGAAAATATACATATTTTAATTGTATAAGACTATTGATATTCTTGCCTAAGAATTTGTGTTGCAATTGAATTGCAATATAGGGAATAAAAAAGCTTTAATTATCTTAACTTAAAAAAAAAATAGAAAAAAATTTAATTTGTTTGGAAGAAAAGACTATTATAGTCTTTTCTTATTATGGCCAAATTATGGCCAAACTTTTATGGCCATTTAGCATCACTCTAACAACAATAGCAATTAGAATTGAATTGCCTAGTTTAGTTCTTAAAATTTGTCGACAATCATTTTAGGCGAAAGCATTAATAAGGACAAGGACCCTCCAATAAGTCTATTGGAATTGGCTCTGTATCAATGGAATCACATCATCCATACATAACGAATTGATTTGGAATTGGCTCTGTATCAATGGAATCGCATCATCCATACATAACGAATTGATGTGGTATATTCATATCATAATATATGAATACATAACGAATTGATGTTACATAAAATAGAATATACTCCACCTTAAAGAAAATACTTTTTTGGTTAAAATAAATCTATGTATTGAAGGAGATAATTAAACTTCATGTTAATAATGACTATAAATAAATATTTTATCTAGTTAGAAAATTAGATGTAACTATTTAATAAACAAAAATCTAGTAAATTAGTAATTAAGGTGGATTTAAAAATTTACAATTGGAATTCTTTTCAAATATGACCAGGTACAATCAAACCAGCAATTTTTGTCTGAAAGTTCTATGGTTGTTATAGAAAGTTATTATTATGTATGCATACAATATTTAACATTTAGATCTCATTTAGCTATTATAAACAAAGGTATGCAAAATTAGAAAGAGTATGAATATAATAAAGACAAATATCAGTAGCCTTTTCTCTTGAAGTTGTGACATAAGTCATGTGCATCATTTAAATATAAGTTTTTTCTTTACATTAGATATTCATATTTGAAATTTATTATGTGTATGACATTATTGATGATTATCATGAATTTTTGGCATTTTATATTATATATAATGTAGTTCTTACAAAATATTATTACATAGTATTCGAGTATGGCTGTTAATGATGAATAATTTTACAAAGTGTGTACTATTATACATAGATAATGGATGTTTTTCAAGAGAAAAATAAAACAAGAATACGTTTGGCACTTAGACACTTTAAATAAAAAATAATTGATAATAAAATATTTATAACTATACATAGAATAGTACATTAAATTTTTTATGTTATAATTGCTCTTAACAGAAATTAATAGTATAGAGCAATTAGTAAAATTATTTCACCAATTTAACCACGAAAAAAAAATCTAGCTACTTCAACAATTTAATCAGAAGAATGTTAAAAAATAAAATAAAAAATCACTCAATACCGAATACCGAATAGTCAATTACAATATTTATAAATAGATATACGTTATGTGAGCTTAGAGTCTAATCAGTCTATCGAAAATAATATTTTTTTGTTGTCTTTTAAACAAGACCACTATTCTCGTTTATTATTTATATGCTTTTATAAGTTTAATTTTTGTATTATAATGGACTAAATCACAAATTATTTCAGGATATAGTTTTACTTATATTCTCGTAAGTTGGATTAAAAAATTACTTTGTATTTATATAGCTAGCTTATATCTATATACTATTTGCTAGTATCTTAAAATATTTTCAAAGGATATAATATTACAAAATAGTATGTTTCTCTAATTTTGAATGATTTTAATTAGAAAATTTAATAGACAAAAGCTTTTAATTAATGTTCAAGATATTTGATCTTAATCTAATATCAGAAAAGGTTATAGAAAATTAAAAGTATTCTTCTAGCTTTTATTTTTAGAATACATAAGCTACTACATGCAAAAATTAGTAATTTTAATATTTATTTCAAGTATTTTAACCAGTCTCTTGAAATAATAAAAGACCAATATGTAACGATCTGAAAATTTGATGAATTATGTAAAAATTTTGATTTTGTGTAATTTGAATGTTTTACCCCTTTCCATAGTTGCATTATGATATTTCTGGGATATGGGGATGATTGACACAGTTTTCGATGCAGTTTGGTACCATTTATGCGATATTATGGTTTTTATGGCTTTGAGAGCCTTTTTGGACTTATGTGGATATCTTTTGATCCATGCGATAAATGACTGAACGGACTGCTTCAAAAACTCCAAAATATCAATTTTTTAGACTAGGTAGACGTTTGGCTTGGATTCCGGTGCTCTCAAGCTCATTTCAATCTATTGGTCGAAAAGTTGGAAAATTAAAAATATGAACGTGGACCCACATTTGATCGAAACGACCTAGGATAGAAAATCTAACTTTGCCAACATATCTGGAATGTCTGTCTTAGAGTGGTAACATATTTAGTGTGATTTTACGACTTTAAATCTCATTTGGACGCTCGATTTGGAAAATTGTGATTTTAGATTTGGGGGGTAAACTTTGTGAAGATAATTAAATCTGACTACGTCAACGTATCCAAAACATTAAATTTAGTGTGGTTGCATAGCTCATTTACATATATCAAACTCTGTTTGAAACCCGAGCTTCGTCAAAGTCCAGGTTGGACTTTAAAAAAGACATTAGCTTTTTTCCTTTGTTGGTGCGGATTTTTCTACACTGTTATTGGACTCATTTTGTTCATTTTTCATCTTGTCTCTTGAGAGTTAAGCCTTAAAATAGTGTGGGAGTTTAAAAGTGAAGCTTGTGGGAGCTTGGAAAGCTATATTAATATCTATTTCTTTATTCTATTACGGATTTAATGTAAGAATTTACCCTTTTCTTAGTAATTTCTTGATTAATTTTTCAAAACCTCAAAAATCTTAGGGCTTCATTTTAAACCCAAATTTCACTCTTTTTCACTTGAATAATGTTTTTAATCTTATAATTACTAGTTTTTCATCAATTTAACCTTCAAAACAACTCTGATTCTTGATTTTTAATTCGGATTTTAAAAATTTTATTCGGTAGAGCTTAAAAATAGTTTTTATTCGATTTGAACCTCTTTTTCTACTCGATTTGACTTGATTTTTAAGCTGTTGGTTCCTAAAAATATGAAGAATACGTTTTCGGAGTAAAGTTATGATTTTGTCTTTTTTTTAAAAAACTTGTTCCAGAGGTCCGTTTTGACCCCGAATAAAAAATAGTCAATATGAGTGTCGTTGGTTTTATTTTGATGCGTACATTTTATATTTGATATTTTAAGTGGAGATAGAAATTGTTCATGAAAAGTAAGGTCATGGGTTCAAAGTGTAGTAAACCAGTTTCGACATTCGAGGTAGGTTATTGCTTAACTCTTTCAGACTAGGCTGGATAGTAAATGATGTACAAAATGCATGTTAAGAGTGAGAACTAATCATAAAAATGGCTATTTATGTGTTGTGCTCATGTAGGGGTTTATATGTGATGTAATTATAGAAATTGAGTTATATGTGATATGTGTGACTGTGTGGGGTCCTATGTGAATTAATAGCTTGAATACATGTGAATGATAGTATTGTATTATTAAGATGCTTAATATGGTACCATTGGTGCATTCTGATTATATTCATACTTTATTGTCATATGAGACCTGTGGAACTTTGTGAATGAAACTAAAATAATGAGTGGATATTGGCTCACGTGGTTATGGAAATATATCATTGTGGTTGGTTGTGAAAATATATCATGTGGTTGGTTGTGAAAATATATGTGGTTGGTTGGGAAAATACTCAATGTGATTGGTTGTGAGCATTGCATCCTTATATTATATTCATTTATGAAACATTGGTACCACCATGGCAACATCTGAGAAACACTACAACACCTTTTTAAAACCCTCCCTGAAGGATGTGCCGAGAAGGAGATATTGTAACACTTTATCAAACCTTTTTCGAGTGATGTGCCAGAAAGGAGATATGAGCTATATGGATTGCATATGGGTTGACGAACTCTCTATGGGTCCTACGTTAGAAAGCTTATGCTCCGTAGATATATATGGGGACTATGTGAAGATTTCGGGAGTTGTGTGATGGACTTGTGCATCATCATCATCATCATATACATTGCACTTACTTTATTGTGTTACGTTGTGTTGTGTTGCCATATTGACTTGTCATCTATGTATTTGTTGCATCTTTGTTTACTTGTATTTGATGATCTTGTATATACATGTTCTACTTATATGTGATATAATATGTACTTGTGTCATATCGTGGTGTGATTTTGCAATGTATGCGATATATTAGAACTAGTAGTGCAAGCGGTGTTGGCTATCGTTGTGGGATATTTTCTGATTGTAGGTGACATGTCCTTAGTGTGTATTTTGTATGCTTTATTTTTTACATTTCTTGGTCGGGACGTACTCACTCCTACTTCACCCTTTTAGTGCAGTTGCAGGTTTGGGTGAGCCTCAGACTGATTAATTTCGGGCACCTTCAGATTACTCAAGGTAGCGATTGGACATTCATACGTTAGGAGTTCACCTCTATCTTTTCGTATTAGTTATGTCTTTATTACTCTTCGGTTGCATATATTATTCCTTTGTGGTTATTTTTCTGATGTATTTAACTCCTAGATAGTATTAGTAGTTCTTACACCTTTGACACCAGGTTTTGGGAATTATGGATGCATGTGTTGATTTTATTCTTTTCACTTTTATTATATCTATGTGGTTCGGCTTCATTCTAGAAGTCTTACTTTGGGGGAATTTTTGTCTTTTTCCTATTATGTATCGCTTGGGTTATAGGCTTACTTGTCAAGGTTTGCCGCGACAAGTGTCATCATGACCCTTGTATTTTTGAGTCGTGACAAATTGATATCAGCGCAGTCAAGTTTCATTAGTCTAAACAGTGTATGAGCAGGATGTCTAATAGAGTCTCGCGGATCGGTACGTAGACGTTTGTATCTATCTTTGTAATACCCCATTAGAAAGGGCTTAAGAGTATTTTTTTAAAAAAAAGGGATATTCAAATTAAAAGGGGGAATAAAATAGGTTCAAGCCTATCTGCACGTAAGCAAACAAAGAAAAACAGATTAGGGGGTAGGGAATTCACGCCACAACAATATAAGGAAAAAAAACCTCTTCTATAAAATTGAAGCAACACAGTTTATCAGAATACAAAGTCATATTAGAGGAATCACTTACTCTATCGCAATACCCTAAATCACAAGGTAAATACATGTTTTTGCTTCTATCTTAATTAGTATCATATAGACATGGTATTTAATGAGTTTTGAGTTTAAATTGAGAACTTGAAGAGTTCGACAAAACAAATTAGAGAAAAAAGAGTATATCAAGAAGAGGAAAAGGAATCAAGCTTTGGTCTAAATAGAGAGCGATATAGTGTATCTGAAAATTTCACTAAACAGACCTCTTTACTTACTTGGTTATTAAAGAATATGGACTGAATTCTAAAATTGGATAAAGTAGGGATTTTTAAATATCATGATACCACTAACTATGAATTTGTAGGAAACCAACTATTAATAATGTCCTATTGCTCTGAAAAGGCAAGACTGGCAGGAGAAGTATGTTGATATAATTACAAGTAACCTAACAGAGGTTATTTCGGAATAGAACCAAAAGGAAATTTGATCAAAAGAACCTAAATTTGCTTGGTAGTTCATGAACGTGATACAAGACTCATGTTGGTGATTATAGATTTGACTAAAGGAGGTCATACAAATTGTTTGAGGTGACAAGTTTGGTATTCGACAAGTGTACTGTGAGTAGTAATCTTACCATAATTTGTGTTTGTTAACTTGCATATTTTATACTTGATTTTGATGAAACAATGAGTTACGAAATTCTTTGAAATTGCATGTGGGGCAAGTCCTTTACTTGATATGATATTGAAATTGTTATTTTAGATATGATATTATTACTGTGAATATTCTTCACTTACATGAGAAATATGTATTTTGACATATGTTTTTAATCAAGTTTACATGTAACATGATTTGATATGAACTTTAAATGATATGTACTATTCTAAAAATTGCTTTCATATGAATATCGTATTGTTTATAAAGAATTTATAAATGGGAGTAGACCTAGATTTGAATCCCGTAGCTAATGGCAGGATCATTGACCTAGTTCACCTTATATCTACTGATGAATGTGACAACCCTCGCTAGTGGGAAGGTGGAACTAGCATACTGATACTGATATGACATTTGACTCCTGTATGAGAGGTCCAATGTTATGGGCTATTCTTGATGAAGAAGAATGCCAAACTTATTACATGATTCATTCTTGGAAGCCTCCCAAATATGTAATATTTGATATGATACGATGCTTTTTGAGTTTATTACTGAACTATTGATTCACTTTGCTTACATGAAATAAGAATATTTTTATTGTTACTGTTTTCTGAAAGATCATTTATTTCATGATGTTTTACGACTTGTCCCTAATAAAACAGTTATGGTTAAGTATTATTACTCACTGAGCTAGTATCTCACTCCTCGCTATTATTTTTCAGAGAACATAGGTGATGGTGAAGATCTCGTAGCTATAGGATCCGAGTAGCATATTCCTGGTTAGCCCCATAATTGTTCGCATGGGCAGAAGTTTATTTATTTTTTATTAGCTATTCCTTCCAAACTCTTAGAGTTTCTCCATAGTCATGTCTTTAGATTTTTGAGTATTTTTTCATTATTTTGGACTTATAGAGTATTGAACTTTCTTTCATGTTTTTGAGATGGATTTGTATGTTGTTATTTGGTGGTGTTGGTGACTTGTTGATCATTTGTGGTGGATTGTGTTGATGTTATTGATGTTGGTTGTAGTGTTGTTGGTTTAAGATAGGAATTTTTCTTGTTAGGCCCAAAATAGAGAAAACTCTATCCGATTTTCTGTTGAATTCTGATGAGGCTTACTTTGGAGTCCTAACCTCCTTAGCATCGGTCATGATCTTATTTCGGGTTGTGACAAAGTTGGTATCAGAGCCTAGGTTAATTCTGTGACTATGGAGCACATGGTAGTAGTAGAATCTCAATTATGGTTATGTTGTCGGCCATTTCAATAATCATGATTCTGCGAGAGCGTGATAGGATGTGTCTTATCTTGTTTCTCATTCTTCATTATGTATGTGACGTTAGGACCAACCAAATAAATCTAGCTTTGTTTATCTTTCTGTTTTATGTCTTGAACTTGTTCATCCAACAAGAAGAATAGTCTAAAGGTTCTAGGGGAATCAAGGGGAATCAAGGGGCACCTTGTTAAACACCCGTCTCTCCCAATTATGGGGAACAAATAAAAGTAGCAGGCAATGCCAAAAATAGGTTACTATGCCACTATAAGGGATTTTTATGTACCTATGTGACATGTAACGTATCTCTTTGCTGGAAAGAATACTACTCTGCCACTATAGAAACATGTGAGTCTTATTATTATGATATTTCTCTTCCCATAACAAACCAGAGATTGTTGGACATAATGAATAAAGCTAGGCAACAAAGTACGGTCCAAGACCAGCTCTCGGCACCTACTAAGACTTGGATGTGTTCGAAAAAAATCTGTTGGGGATTTTAACATGGGTCAAAGATTTTGAAACCAAGGACAATATGAGTTATTGCATGATTCTATAATAGCCGTTCTAGTTAGAGAATCTCTGTTATTTGAAATATGTATTAACTTGTTCGATTTGAGTTGAGAGCATGGATACACAATTAAGAATATTGTACTTGACAAGAGCCATTTTGAAATGTAATGGGTATAAATTAATTACCTTCCATCCATGCTATCCTTGATTATTATGGAAAGATAGTTAAGCTTGGGTTACTAAATGAAGCTAATTTTCTCAAAAAAGGGTATTTGGTTTAGGAATAACCAGAGTTATGTGATTTATGCTGGCTCAACAGTTATAAAAAGAAAAGTTGGATTCCTCATCAATGGTAAAGGAGATGAAAGAGACTAGACACCAAGTTTGGAAATAATGCCAATAGTGATAGAATTTTCTAAGAATTTACATGTATTTTTCATTGTATGATAAATGGATTTTAGTATTGACATGGCGTCTAAAACGCAACTTGGACAAGTACACCATTTTCCTGTGTTGCTAACAAAGTTGGAATAGATAAAGGAGCAATGCAGAATCTACTAATAAAAAGTCTTATCTAATCGGACATATTGCTACATTGTACAACGTTATTGTTTGTGAACAAAAAGAGGGGTCCTTGGAAGTGTTACTTCACTATAGTCAGTACACGATAAGCTATCTTTGCTATCTTAGTCGATGTTTTGATTAGTCATACGAGTCGCTGACTTTCAAAATTTGGTTTTTGGTCAGTTATCATATGCTTAGTTCAGAAGAAGATATTTCTAAGATAGAATTCAAAACTCGATTCAGACTTTATAACTTCCCTATGATACTTTTGGACTGATCAATGCCTTAGGTGCATTCATAGAAAAAATGAATAGGTGTTCAAAATACTTCTTGGTGGTTTTGTTTCAATGTGTAACGACTAATGAACTACATTCTAGTATATTCGCGTGAACTATGACCAGGAAGAACACAAGGATCACCCCCAGAATTTTACTTCCAATATTCCAAGAATATTAGCTTTAACCAAGTTCTTCAATTGCAAATTGTTGGCTAGTCTCAATGATTTTTTTCCCTCCGGGGTGGGATTATGGTGGAACCTAAAAATATAGCAGCGGTTCACAATGAACAAGACTCACAAGTCATAGAATATTCATAGTTTCTTGCACTTGACAACCTGCGATAGATGTGTTATGAAGGACTTCTACAGAATAGCAACATAGTCCAAAAAAAAGATGTCTTAGTAGATGGCGAAATATGAGTAGAACTTTCTGAAGCTTAGTACATGCTTACACGACACCAGCTTAGCCTTACCTTCATAGTCTGGAGGATTTGTGGTGCTCTAGGATACTTTGTGTATGGGATTAAGATGTGTTCTCACATAAAATAACCATGTTATAGACTGTTCTTCAAGACAATTGAATAGGTACGAGTAAAATTATCTCACTCAGGATATGAAGATAGCTACAGTGGAATTGCTCTAAAAATTCAGAGGCACTACTTATAAAATGAAACCTGTAAGATTTATGACCACAAGAGCCTGGAAAAAAATCAAGAGAAATATTTGATTCTTCAATTTTCATCCATGGATAAACCACTCAATGGCCATGTAGAATTTTTCTATTCGAGGTTATCTGAGGAAGGAACATGTTGCGGTAGATGCGTTAAGAAGGAAATCCTAGGGCTAATTGGCTTATATAGCTCATAAAAAGGGAGCTTTTGTCTTAAAAGAGAATAGGTACGTAGACTTACTATGAGAAATTCAATGACGATTTTGTGTTCAAACTAAGTTTTCATTGCTAAAACAAATCAAGGTCACCTAATACGGGGTTGAGCAATCGTGAAAATATCAAAATATTGTTATAGTGAATACAGACAAAGACATGACATTAACAGTGATGATATTTTTAAATGAAACAACCATTTACCTGCACCAAACGTAGATATGTTGAGACATGATATTATCAAAGAAACCAACAATTTTATATAAACCATATATCTTGGACTATTAAGATGTATTATGACCTGAACCTTTTGTACTGGTGTAAAAGGATGGACAAAAAAGAGATGTTGCATCTTTGTTTCTTGTTATTTAGCTTGTTATTGATAAGTGTACTCAACTTACTTATATAGCTCGTGATTTCGGAGTAGAAATTTTATATTACTATTAGACTTTGTCATTGTGCTACGTCAACTAGTCAGATATATAACCTATTTGCTGCTTTTATACCCTTACTGTTGGTTGTATTATGTACAATGGAAGTATTCACAATGTACCTAAAAGAAATTTATTCAATTTTACGAGGTTACGCTGTTGTAACTGTTCATCACCTTTGATAGTGTTTCATATTTATTTCACTCATTTGGAGATCTTTTGTAGAAGAATTGGCCAAGTACACGAGTTAAATTTAGTATTGGACTTCATCTGTAGATAAATAGGTAGTCTGAACATACTAAACAAATCCTGGAAGACTTGTTGAGCGGTTGAATTATTGATTTTGGAGGTACTTTGGATGTGTACTTTATCTATTGCTAAGTTTTCCTACAATAATAACTTTCAGTAAGATGTCTCTATAAGAGGCCTTATATGACAGACGATGTTGTTTCTTATCAAATGGTCTTAATGTAGTAAAGTTGAGGTTTAGGGCTAGACCAAGTATATACAACATCTATTGACGAGGTCCAATTATCAAACAATTTTTTCATGACTAAAAGTTGGAAAAAGTCTATACGTACTAGAGGAAAGACGATTTAGAGTGCATAGTTGGAGGCAGAAGTTTTCCTAGTCCCTCCATAAAAGACGTAAGTGGTTTCAAGATATGTAATCTGAGCCCAAGATTTACAAGATCATAGGAGATGCCTTTAATTCATCCAGTATTCTGTGTCAGTAAAACAAAAAAAAGGTATATTAGACTTACTCTCATATGCTTGAAGCACTGACTATACAACCTAATAAAAGCTCAACTTATGAGGCAAAGTAGATAGATGACTATTGTTGGCAGGAAATTGAGATCAAGGAAAAGTGTGGCCA
>NC_061111.1:213379119-213379964 GCF_002878395.1 Capsicum annuum | reverse complement strand
ATTGAGAGATAAGAAGTTGTATGCGAAGTTCTCTAAGTGCAAGTTTTGTTTGGAGTCTGTTTCTTTCTTGGGTCATGTGGCGACTAAGGAATTATGGTTGATCCAGCAAAGATTGTTGCAGTTCGTGGTTGGGATAGACCTACTTTGGCCATTAAGATTCACAGTTTTGTTGTCTTAGCAGGCTATTATTGGTGTTTTGTTTAGGGTTTATGTAATACCCCATATTTTCGTGCTAGAATTCTAACCGTCATTCTTGCGTGTCTAAGCTCTAATCCAAGTGATTCTCACGTGAATACAAGTTGCATGATCATTATCCTAGTCTATAGAGTAGTTTAGAGGTGGAAAATTTTTATAGCAATGACATAGAACAAGGTTAAGCTAAGACCAATTGATTCATCCAAAGTTTGACATTCGATTCTACAAGGGTCAATTTCAAACGTGAATATCTCTAAATATACATGGAATTTTTCATCCCAAGACCTATCGAATTGTATATAATTGAATTAGCTTTCCAACGATACCAATTTTGCAAAAATTCGATACCCGAGCGAAAAGTTATGCCCATTTTTGTGAGAGAGAGTAAGGGTGTGCGATGGGCAATGCACCGCCCAATCAAATATGTGCGATTGGGAGTGTGAGGCACATTTAAATGTCTGCCATAAGGTGTACGACGCACACCTTAAGGTCTGTCATGGGTTGTATGCCGCATACCTCACCTCCAAGTGCCAAAAACACCCCTATATATGTCTATAACAGGGGATTAAACTCCCAAAACATCAAAATAAGTTTACTTTCTCTCAAAATCACCAAGAACAACCTTTAGGGTTTCAACATAAAAACCCCAC
>NC_061111.1:213378293-213379019 GCF_002878395.1 Capsicum annuum | reverse complement strand
CTCTCAAAATCACCAAGAACAACCTTTAGGGTTTCAACATAAAAACCCCAATAGCTAGAGATTCAATCGTGAGAATTCTATAATTTTTACATATTCAGAATTCCCGTTACGAAGGCTACAAATGACACCCAAAAGTTCGTGAATAGGATTACGTCATTTGGAAAATCATTAAAAGTTTCAATTTTAAGGTATGTGGGGTTTTTCAACAAGAACACCCTTTTGTTCTTGTGCCCAAAAATACTTTCTTTTATGAATTTATGGATTTTATATGTTTTACTATGATTTTAAAGCATGAATTTATATCCTATATTAATTATCATTAGATTATGATGTTTTTGATATTGTAGAAGTGAAATTATATGAGAATGATGATATTTTGTGCCTTATGGCTAAATTTCCAAATTCTGAAGGAATTTATATATGTTTATGATGTAAAGCTTGAACCTTGATAAATTTTCATATGATGTTGAGACATGAGTTTTGAACTCTAATTGAGATTGTCATTTTTTTAGAAATCATGTGTTATAAACACTTTGTCTTTGGATGAATTGAGATGATAATGAAGGTTTGATCTTTTGGTCGTAAAAAGGGGTTGATTTGAACCCGAGATAAGAATAGAAATTCACTTTTATTGATTATTATAAAAGGGTAGCATGATGGCTCCCGTTGTGAATTGTTGAATTATTTATTTGTGGATTTTCTTTTGAAAAGATTTGAGCTAAGTTC
>NC_061111.1:213330223-213378193 GCF_002878395.1 Capsicum annuum | reverse complement strand
CAAAGAGAATTGTTATGAGATTTGATTGCTTTGATGATTTGGAATCTAGATGGAAGTGAATTGAGATTTATTATGATGACTCACATGTTTCACCCGATATATTTTACTCTCTTATGATTATGATGATTTTAATTCGAGCTAAGTGAGTCATTTATATCAACATGCATAATTTTATAAACTGTGATGATATTAAGATATTATTTTATATATGCATTGCACCCCCATATGCTCGGTACATTTCCATGGTACTGACCCACATATTTGTATATAGGCTACATTTTCTCAGAATGTAGGTACAAGGTGTAGTATACATCTTCAGATCCAGTCAGTTCACGGCATCCAGTCAGCAGGTGATGAGTCCTTTTGATTCAAGGGCTTGAGTTAGTTATACAGTTCGAGATGTGTTGTATTTTCTTTATTCAGTCGTATTGAGTTGGGTTAGTCGTGATTCATGACCCGACTACCTACAGTCAGTACTAGTAATGGCTTCATAGACAGTCAGTAGAAGTTGATGTATTTCATTTCATTTTTGGTTGTAAAAGTAGAGTTGTAATCTTGTAAATTTAGTTTTGTATCTATCATATTCAGAAAAGAGTTATTTTTCGCAGATTTGTATAGATTTATACTTTTTGTTCAATTGTTTATGAGTTATGCCAGTAGAAGGGTTAGCTTGGGATCACTTGTGATCCTAAGCACTGTGTGACGTCTCACGACCCGATTTTAGGGCGTTATAGTTTATCTTCTATTATGGCTCCGTTGACCAAGTTGACCCAGAAGAAGATTTCTTTTCAGTGATCCGATGCTTATGAGATGAGCTTCCCAAAGCTCAAGCACCTGTTGACTTCAGCTCCTATATTGTCTTTGCCCAAGGAGGGCGTGGGATTTATCATGTTTTGTGATTCTTTAGGTATTGGATTAGGTGTTATGTTTATGTAAGAGGGATAAGGTGATTGCTTATGCATCTCATCAGTTATAGCCTTATGAGAGGAATTATCCTACCCATGATCTGGAGTTGTGCATAGTTGTGTTTGCCTTGAATTTGTGGAGGCACTACTTAAATAGAGTCTATTGTGAGATCTTCTCAGATCATTGTAGCCTTCCGTAATTCTTCACCCAGCAAGATCTTAATATGAGGAAGAGCCATTGGCTTGACTTGCTTAAGGATTATGATTTGGGTATTCTTTATCATCCGGGAAAGGATAATATGGTTCCAGATGTCTTGAGCCAAAAGTCGACTAGCATGAGTAGCTTTGCACTTCTTTTGACCTAAGAGAGGCCTTTATCCTTAGAGGTTCAGTCTTTATCGAACTAGATAGTTAATCTTGATATTTTGACACTTGGGTATGTTTTGGCTTTTGTGGAGGCTAGATATTCTTTTATGGAGCAGATTCGAGCTCATCAGTTTAATAATTTTGGATTGAGGTTGATTCAAGATAATATGTTGAGTGGGGAGGCTAAGGAAGATTCACTTGATCTGGATGGTGTTTTATAGATTGGAGGTCGAGTTTGTGTGTCGAGAGTGGGTAACTGGATTAGGTTGATCTTGGAGGAGGCCCATTGTTCTAGATATTTTATCCATCCAGGTATGACTAAGATGTATTATAATTTGAGGCAGCACTATGGTGGGATAATATGGGGTGAGATATAGTGGATCTAGTAGCTCGTTTCCTTTGTTGTCAGTAGGTGTAGGCCGAGCATATGAGACCTAGCAGATTACTTCAGAGGTTCCTATTTTCGAGTAAAAGTGGGAATGGATCACTATGGACTTTGTGAATGGTTTTCCTTGAACATATCATGGTTCTGACAATGTTTGGGTCATCATGGATCGATTGACCAAGTCAACTCATTTTATTCTAGTTTAGGTCTTATTCAGTATTAAGAGATTGGCCTATATCTACATTTATGACATTATGTGTCTGCCTAGTATGCCGGTGTCTGTTAGTTTAGATCGAGGATCTATGTTCACATCTCACTTTTGAAAGACTTTTTAGGATGATTTGGGTACTCGAGTTGATCTTAGCTCGACATTTCAACCCCAGACTGATGATTAATCAAAGTGAACTATTTAGGTTTTTTAGGATATGCCCCGCACATGCGTGATGGATTTTTGTGGACAATGGAAGCAATATTTGGCTTTAGCAGAGTTTGCATTTAATAACAGATACCATTCTAGTATTGATATGGCTCTTTTTTTAGACATTATATGATAGGCATTATCTCTCTCCATTGGGTTGGTTTGATGTTTCAGTGGTGAAACGTCGAGTTACGGACTTGCTTCGTGAGTCTTTGGATAGATTCCGGGTAATTTGGGATAGACTTAGAGCGGTTCAGAGTAGGCAGAAGTGCTATGTTGATTGTAGACTTCGTTCCTTAAGATTTAGTGTTGGTGATCATGTTTTCCTTCGAGTTTCACCTATAAAGGGTGCGATGAGGTTTGGAAAGAGGGGAAAACTTAGCCCCAGGTACATTAGTCCATTTGAGATTCTTTGAACTGTTGGTGATGTGACTTAAGAGTTGGCTTTGCCCCCTGATCTATCAGCTGTTCATCTAGTTTTTCATATTTCTATGCTTCACCACTATATTCCTGATAAGTCTCATATCATTCATTATGAGTCAGTTCAGTTAGATAAGCGATCGTCCTTTGTTGAGGAGCTAATTTCCATTTTGGATAGGGATGTTAAGTGGTTGTTCTCTAGAGTTATCACTGTGGTTAAGGTCTATCAGCGACATTGACTTGTAGATGATGCTACTTGGGAGGTAGACTCTGAATACGTAGTTCTTACCCTCAGCTCTTCGTTGATTCAAGTATTTGTTTGCCTTAGTCGAGGATGAACTAAACTTTTAGTAGTGGGTGATGTAATGACCTGAAAATTTAATGAAATATGTGTAATTTGACCTTTTGACCCCTCTCCATAGTTGCATTATGACATTTCTGGGGTGTGTGGATGATTGACAAAGTTCCCAAAGTTTGGTACCATTTATGCGATATTGTGGTTTTTGATGGCTTCGATAGCCTTATTTTGGACTTATGTGAATATCTTTTAATCCATGCATGGATGGTTGAGCAAACTGCATCACCATCTTCTAAATATAAATTTTAGGCTAGGTAGACCTTTGGTTCGGGTCCTAGTGCACCCAAGCTCATTTTGACCTATTGGTCGAAAAGTTGGAAATTTAGAAATATGAGTGTAGAACCCACATTAGATAGAAATAATCTCGGATGTAAAATTTAACTTCATCAACAGATCCAAAATGTCAATTTTAGAGTGGTAACATGTTTAGTGTGATTTTATGGCTTTTAAATCTTATTTCGACCCTCGGTTTGAAAAATTATAATTTTGGGTTTCGAGGGTCAACTCTATAAAAATGATATTTTTTTTCAAAAATCTGACTTCGTCAACACGTCGAATTTAGTATGGTTGCATAGTTTATTTGTATATATTGGACTCCGAACGAATCCTGAGCACTCCGTCGAAGTCCGAATTAGACTTAAAAATAACAGCAACTTTTTTTCTTTGCAGGTGCAGACTTTTTTGCGTCATTAAATCAGTTTTTGAGCCTATTTTGCTCATTTTTCATCTTGTCTCTTGAGAGTTAAACCCTAAAATAGTGTGGGAGCTTAAAGTGAAGCTTGTGGGAGATCGGAAAGCTAGATTAACATCTATTTCTTGATTCTATTATGGATTTAAGGTAAGAATTCACCTTTTCTTAGTAATTTCTTGATTAATTTCTCAAAACCCCAAAAAATCTTAGGGCTTGATTTTAAAACCCCAATTTCACTCCTTTTCACTTGAATAATGTTTTTAATTTTATAATTACTAGTTTTTCATCAATTTAACCTTCAAAATAACTCTGATTTTTTATTATAACCCGAATTTTAAACATTTTACCTGGAAAAGCTTTAAAATGGTTTTTCTTCGATTTCAACCTCATTTTTTTACTCGATTTGACTTGAGTTTTCAGCTGTAGGTTCCTAAAAATATGAAGAACATGTTTTTGGAGTAAAGTTATGATTTTTTCCTTTTTTTTGAGAACCAGTTCCAGAGGTTCGTATTGACCCCGATCCAAAAGTAGTCAATATGAGTGTCGTTCGTTTTGCTTTGTCACGTATATTTCATATTTGATATTTTTAGTAAAGATCGAGATTGTTCGTGAAAATTAAGGTCATGAGTTCGAAGTGTAGTGGACCAGTTTCGACATTTGAGGTAGGTTATGGATTAACTTTTTCAGTCTGGGATGAGTAGTAAATGATGATATAAAATGCATGCTAAGGGTGAGAACTAATCATGAAAATGGCTATTTATGTCTTGTACCCATGCGGGAGTCCATATGTGATGTAATTGTCAAAATTGAGTTATTATATGATATGTGTGATCGTGTGGGGTCCTATGTGATATTGATACCCTTGAATATATGTGACTAATTATATTGTGTTGTTAGGATGCTTAATATGGTACCACTGGTGTATTGTGATTATATTCATATTTCATTGGCATATGAGACATGTGAAAATTTGTGGATGGAACTAAAACAATGAGTAGGTATTTCTCACGTGGTTATAAAAATAAATAATTGTGGTTGGTTGTAAAAATATATCATGTGGTTGGTTGTAGAAATATATCGTGTGGTTGGTTGTGAAAATACTCATTGTGATTGGTTATGAGCATTACATCCTCATATCATACTCATTCATGAAATAATGGTACCACCGTGACAACATCTGAGAAATACTGGCAACACCTTTTTAAAACCCTCCCCGAGGGATGTGCCGGAGAGGAGATATTGTTTCATCTTATTAAACCCTTTTTGAGGGATGTGCCGAAAATAATATATGAGATATTTAGATTCTACACGAGTTGACAAACCCCCCATGGGTCGTACATTGAAAAGCTTTAACTTCATAGGTTTGTACAGGGATTATGCGACGATTTCGGAGGTTGTGTGATGTCCTCATGCATCACCATCATCATCATCATCATCATCATATATATATATATTCTACTTACTTTATTGTGTTACGTAGTGTTGTGTTTTCATATTAACTTGTCATCTATAAATTTTTTTTATCTTCCTTTACTTATATTTGATGATCTTGTATATACATGTTTTACTTATATGTGATATAATATGTACTTGTATCCTATCGTGGTGTGATTTTGCAATATATGTGATATGTTAGAACTGGTAGTGCAAGTGGTGTGGGCTACCATTGTGGGATATTTTGCGGTTGTAGGTGACATGTCCGTAGTGTGTATTTTGTATGCATTATTTTCTACTTTGCTCGGTCGGCCTATGATACCTACTGAGTACAAGTGGACCGTACCCACTCCTACTTTACCCTTTCGGTGTAGTTTCAGTTTTGGGTGCGCCTTAGACTGATTGATTTTGGGTGCCTTCAGATTACTCAAGGTAGTGATTGAACATTTATATGTTTGGAGTTTACCTTTATCTTTTTGTATTAGTTATGTCTTTATTAGCATTCAGAGGCATATATTATTCCTTTATGGTTATTTTTCTGGTGTATTTGACTCCAAGATAGTATTAGTAGTTCTTACACCTTTGACACCAAGTTTTGGGAGTTATGGCTGCATATGTTAATTTTATTCTTTTGTCTTTTATTAAATCTATGTGGTTCGGCTTCATTCTAGAAGCCTTACTTTGAGGGCATTTCTATCTTTTCCCTATTGTGTATCAGTTTGAGTGATAAGTTTACTTGTCAAGGTTTGCCGCTACAAGTGTCATCATGACCCTTGTTTTTTTAGGTCGTGACACAATATTATGAGTTTGTATCCAAAATGGTGTTTGTTGTGACTGGTTTTTTTAATACTAATCAAAATATCAACGTGGCTATAAGCCTAATCTATCAACAAACTAAATTAATTAGATTAACTTAATATTTTATAATTATAAATTAAATTTTAAAAAACTATACAAAAAATACTATAGGTTGTAACTTTTTTTCTTTTTTTATTTTGATGAAAACATAATATATCTAAAATGATTGATCATAATTCACATAATTTAACTCTCAAAAGGTGGAACATGAAAATAAATTTGAGATCAAGGAAGTAATAATATAAGATCATAAAACACTTTTACACTAATTTTAAAATTTATATTTAAAAATTATTTAAATCTGTAGTTCGAACATATTAAAATAGAAGAATTAATAATTATTTAATTATACATCATAAAAACAACAAATAGGATTAATGATTCACAAATTATCAATTGATGTAACATAGGGGTGCAAGACTACAACATTAATATGTGACTCTCATGGGTTGTTGTTAAGTCACACATATGAACTAAATGATTTTTATGGTTTCTATAATACGCCGTTGTTTACTAAGTCTAAACTATTTTGAGGTGTTGTTTACTATGCCTAAATTATTTTAAATTTTGACTATCATTATTGAAATATTTTTAAATTATATTTAAAATAATATTTAAATATGTAATTAAAATTATTAAACTTAAGAATTAATAAAATTACTAATCAGGGCCATATTTAAAATAAATACAAGTAATGATTCACCAGCTATAAAATCAACATAAAATAAAAGCGCAAGACTACAACATTAATGTATGACTCTATTGTGTTGTTATTATCATAAAATTTCAAACTAAAGATTAAAAAAAATAAGAATCATCTATCTAGTAAAAACACATAATCAATATATTAAAATAATAAAGGAGGTTTCTCAACTCGGTGAAATGGTGTTCTAATAGTTAAATATTTCTATTTATCTTTTATCATATATTTTTTACCTCTTTTTCTTCACTTTAATTCATTTGCTACATTAAAAAATTAAATAAAAGAACTTAATGTTTTCAGTTACACAAAACTCATCAAAAGCTCTACTACTTTAGTTTGTTCATTCAACTACTATTGGGGCATATGAAAAGGTACTACTTTAAGGACCATTATCCGTGCTTGTACAAATTCACAAGACTTTTCAATTTCTTAGTTAAAACGTATAGTTGACTTTTCAATTTCTTAGTTTAAACGTAAAGTTTTTATTGTATAAAACTTTAAATTGAATGTTAGCAAATCCAAGCTATTTCTTCGCCATCATATGAATTTTAGAAGCATTTGAAAGGATATATTGCAGCTTTAGTTCCATTTGAAACAAGTTGTATTGTTGTTTTTACTGATGTCCTACACTTTAATTGATTATTTGATCTTCTACTAATTGATTTTGTGCCCTTTTGCTTATAATAGTAATTATTATCGTTTTGTAGTTGTTTTTGTTCTCTAGATTGATACATTTAGAGACATTTTGTGATGTGCTACTGAATTGTTGTTTTTGTTTCAAATCACATTTCATGTCAAAGTGATATGAATTTTCTTATTTTTGTTTTCGTCAAGTATTAACTTTTGGAATGGTAGTAAACATTTGCTAAATAGTAAAATTCATTGTTTCAATGAGTTTGGTTATCTTAGGTACCTGTTTCCTTTAGTAAGTGTGAATTTTCAGATCGTGATTGCAGGGTAAAGCTTTAAGTAACTTTTATTATTATAAATAACTGAAAAAATTAAATATATTATATAGTTAGATGAAGTCTTGAAGTAACTGGCAAAGTTGTTGTCTTGAACGGTTAGGAAGATAGTTAAGATTAACGTGACCTTGGAAATTGCTGGCTATGAATGGTGCGATCAGCATGCATGCATTTTCTATCATGGTGATCTATATTGAGGAGGATTGTATTTGGCGTGGGATATCCCAAATGGATATGCAATCTTACTTTAAATATTGAATATTCCTATTTATTTTTTATCTTAGATTTGTGACATTTTTTCTTGATTTTATTTTAACCTTACAAGCAACACATATATACTATGAAAAGGAACACGAGAATTTTCCGGAACAAAAGGAGATCCACACTAGAACAAACATAGCAGAATTATTGTATACAAAGTGCATGAAGAGAGTAGGAAGATAGTTTAAGATTTTGCCATAGTTAATTACTATTCCTAGAGGGTTTTGCAGTAGTTTATTTGATGTCATATGTGTATAGGCGGTGCGAATAAGTAGAAGGTAGAAGGTTAAGGTGGTTGCAACATTTCTGTTTTACATGTAACTATTCCCTTTATAATAAAGGAACAAATCTTCGTGTTTGTTCATCTTAAAACCTCCAATCCATTTTTGCTCGCTATTACTTGCAGGGTCTCAATTGATTTTCCTTCTTTTAGCTACTAAGATGTTTCAGTTGGCTAGTTTGAAAAGTTGATAATTATTCAAAAAAGAAAGAGGATGTTTTCATGTGACCACACCATTCATGGGTTCACGTTGTGAAGTCATTCTCTTATAGAAATACAAGATATGATTGTATACCATTGACCATTGTAGTTCGATCCTTTCAAAACTTCATGCTTTAATGCATCGTGATACCCTTTTTTCCTTGAGTAGTCACATGAATACCATATTTAGTTTAGGTGAAAACAAAAAAGGTAAAAAGGAAATTTTCTTGTAGATAGCTAAAGAAGAGGAAAGTGAAAGAGAAATAGTTAATTCACTGCAAAGTCAGCTTATTTGAGAAATTATCTCATTTAACTTTATTTTAGCACTTGTGCCAAAACAATAATGAAATAAATTATGAATATTATTGTTGATCTCCTTATTTTAAATTGAGGCATAGTTATATATAATCTATATCTATAATATATTAAAATTGTGAAGATCCTTAGAAATGTGATTTAAGCTTTTTGCACTTCAACTCTACATTAGAAGAAAATCTTCTTTTCACCTTTTCTCTATTATTTTTATAATGCTAAATATTGACTATAGTGAAAATATAGGCAATCTTTTTCAACTAGAATAGGCTTGGTCAAAAAGAAAAATAAATATCAAACTTTACTAGAAACCCACATGACCACTTATGCCTGTCTGTTTAAAGAATCGAAAAAGATATCTCGCTTGTTTTAATCCCTCGAATATTAAAATTCATCTTCTCTATCCTCTTTTATGTAATGTCGAGAGAACAAAAATATTTCATGAATTCAAGAAATTTGAAGGTTTGAGAATTGTCATTTTTAATTTCTTTCTCCAATGTAATGTCTACTGATTTAGCCCCTTTTATTTATTTATTAAAAGTTTCATGCTTTGACCGCTTGCATATGCCCTTACATCAACTTTCAACATATAAGAAAAACTTTTATGGTGGATCACTTTAGAATCCGCATGGCAACCTGACCAACTATACTTTCTGATGTATTTCATGCATGGTTGTATCTATTTTGTTTGCAAAATAAAAAAGTACGAACAATGATCCTTCTTTTGTGATGTCGTCATTACTGTTTTTGTATTTATTCGTGTCTTTATTCTATTCGTGTGGCTGCACAATGTTGGCAACATGGTTTAGGCTCAAAACCTTATTCTCTACTTTGTTTAGGTGGAGCAATGCCTTAATGATAGGAAGAATCTCAGTGGCTTGGTTGATCCAAAATTGAAGTCCTACAAGAATAAAGAGCTTGTGGTTATATATGAGGTGAAGAGAGAATGAATCCAAGAAGATCCAAGGAAAAGACCAACAATGAAAAAAGTCATTGAAAAGCTAAGGGAAGCGATTGATATTTCCTAAACAGAAGGAAAGGTTATATAGATAGGTACGATAGGAGGGTACGGTTAAATAGGTAAGCAAAAGACTCTCTCTCTCTCTCGTTTGCTCTATTGTTTCGTGTAAAACCTTTTCATCCATTTATTCCTTTTCCCCATCTTTATTCAAAGTAAGCAGATTGAAATTACGAAAAGGAATGTCTTAACGTGGCCTTACTCTAATTCGAAATTTGTCTCTTTCATGGGTAATAATAGTGGTGATACATTTGAATTTTATGTGGAGTATAATTTTGTGTAAAAATTTATTAAATCATAAAATTAGTAAATAGGAATTCATAACTTTAATGTTAAGGATTTTAAAGATTAAATCCATTGATCAAAATTCTAAATCCATATAGTTGGAGACTGAAGAATCCTAGAACATATATTAGAGAAATATATAATACTGTATTGTGTTGATGTCACCTTATAGGAACATCCATTAGCACCAATATTATAAGAGGACAAGATAGAGAAGATGTTGAAGAAGATCAAGGTTAGGGCGAGACGCGTCAATCACTTTAGTTGAAGGACAAAGTTCCATCAAGAGAAAGATATTTGACTCTATTAATAATCGTAGGGAGAACTTCAACAAAATGATTGAGAGAGGCACTTTGGAGATGAAGAATAAACTTGAGAGATAGACAGAGGATTTGCTATGCCTGGTTGAGGTATTAACATGTAATATCAATATGTACCTTTTTGTATCTTAGATTGTAGGTGATTTAACTTTCTCCCATCAAATGAATTATCCATTGGAGATCGCTAATTATGTCTATCTCATACTTAGACTATGGATCATTGGTATTATTTGTAATTATTGTTATATGTCTTTGTGTAATAGTCAAGGGAGGATATGCTTTAGGGTAATGTGGCTAGATTTGTTGGGATTTTGCGAATTCTAGATTAGTCATGTAGTGCTTTTAGTTCTTTGGGGTTGGGGGAGAGGGGGGTAATAAAGGCCTGACTTATTGCAGTTTTGGCTAAATAAGTTTTATTGGGTCGTAATAATTTTAAGCTCATATATTTTGTTTTCCATCTTACATTGAAATGAAAAATAAATGGTTGGATTGTGTAGGATTTATGATAGAGAAAACATTTCTTATTGATATTTTTTCAATCCTTAAGATTCGAATTTGAGACCTCAGGTTAAGAGTTGAGAGATTTCATTCATTCTGTCACACTCTTTAATGACAGTGTATTTATGGGCTTCTCTTTTCACATCTAATTGAAATTTTTAATACTTTCATTATTTTAGTAAACAAAAAGAAAGAGAAAAAAACAAGACAGTAAGAAAGAAATGCACTTCAAAAGATTAAAAATTTTAATTTATCAAATTTTCAACTTCTCCATCTTCGTTGTGATAACAAAGGCATACACTTCAAAAAGTTAGTAATTATTGATTATTATTTTGTTATATTTTCAAGATTTTGAATACACTTTGTGATAACAATTTCATGTTCTTCTAAGAAATTATTGGCCATTAGCTGTATGCTTGTCGAATTTTTAAGATCTTCTTTATAATAGAAATTATATGCATTACTACTAGCCAATATATATTAAAAGTTAAGTGAAAAAATAATATAGTACTCTCCGAGATATAAAGCATATATTCACAAAGGATATATTCATGCTTAATTCTTTAGCTGTAGTAAATCTAATAAGTGTGGATGTCCGCTACTTTAGAAATTACTCCCACTGCTTTTCTCCGTTACTTCCTTACATTTTGAAGATAATCTCCACCATTCATGACCATTATTCTTGTAACCTTTTACATCCATAATCTTCTCCATTATGTTAATGGTTAATGCTGTTTATGACAACCTTGTGCATGCCTCTATATGACACTATAAATAGAGGCGTAAAGATTCATATTATAGACACTTGTACACTTGAACAATTTAAAGAATGAAAAACTCTCATCTCCTGTCTTCTCCTTATTTTCTTGTTAACTTCTTCTTTCATACTGCACTTTTTAGATTAATTTTAACACGTTATTAGCACGAAGCACAACGGCTAAAGATAAATTACGTTAGGTAAATTAAGAAGTTGCATTATTAGTACAATTCTCATAGTAGTATATTATACTTAATTATATATTAGTACTAATTCTCAAGTAAGTTGGGCTTTGGGCTACAGGTGACAAAAGAGTTTTAAAATGAGGTGTAGGAGACACAAGTCTTAATTATTAGTTAGAGGTGACAATTACTTTATTATGGATTAAGAAAGTTGGAAAAGTTTGAAAATAACCCACAAGTTTTTAAATTTACACTTTGATCCTAATGTTTACCTAAAATAACAGAAAATGGAGGGGGGAAAAGGCATCTTTCTCTCTCTTCTCATCCATTGTTGTTTTCTCTCTCTTACCGATTTTTGTTGTTCATTGTTTCTACTGCTTTATTCATCATCTTCTACTTCATTATCATCTTCACCTTCTTCTTGTCAACCATTTATTGTTGTTGGTACAACGTTACTACTGCTATCTGACCAATTTCTTAAGTCAAATTTTGTTTACTACATCACTTTTCACTTTGACATTACTTCATAGGTGACTTTGGTAAGTAAAATTATGATTTTTATTCTTATTTGTCATCTGGGTACACTTCTGCTTTTCCAACAATGGATAGAACCCCGATCATGAATCCAGCATAAGTGCCCACAATTTAAATAGATTAATCAACTAGTGCATCAGATGAGTAATTTGTTGCATCAGAAGTTTTATTTGTTGCATCAGACTGCTTATCTGTTGCATCAAAAGATTTATCTATTGCATTAGACGTATTATCTGTTGCATCAGACGTATTATATATTGCATCAAGATGTTTATCTGTTGCACCAAACTAATTATCTGTTGCAATGAATGATTAATCTATTTGGAACAACACACATCAGCCCCTGCACAAATCCAACAGATAAACAATATGTTTCAACTCTTGCTATTGCTAGTGGATTCAAAATTATTCCTTAAGTCAAATTACTCATTCCGAATTTCCTAATTCGATTTCTCATTTTACTTGTCTTTTTCATTAATCAAGAAAAGATTAAAAAATATCCATGTTTTACCCTTTGCATTAATCATTTTTTCTTCAAATTAAAATGGAAACATCATTTAATAGGGGGACGATACGCCGACCGATGTTAAAAGCTTTCTTCTCTTATGAAAATTTCAATTGAATAGAAAACAATGGTTATTTCAAACTCATCTACTGTCCCACCAACTGATCAGTGGGTTATGGTAAACTAGACGTGTTATTAATTATTTTTCTTAATCAATGTGGTATCTCAATTTGGGATGGATAATTTGAGACGAAGGGAGTACAAATTAAAACGTCAGAGCCAAGCAACAAACTAGTCATCTGTTGAAATAGACTATTTATATGTTGCATGAGACTTTTTATCTGTTGCGACATGAGTAATCTATTTTGAACAACACATCAGCCCCTACCACAAACCCAACAGATAAATCTTGCTATTGCTATTGGATTCTAAATTAATCCTTTTTAAGTCGAATCATCAATATGTTTATTGAGAATATAATAGACAGAATGGAAATTAAATATGGATTAAAACGTACAGAATGGTAATTAAATATGGATTAAAACGTCAAAGATCAAACATAATTTTTTATTAAATAAAAAATAAATAAAAATACATATAATAGACTAAAACAAAAATAATAATCTAATTATTATTATTATTATTATCATCATCATCATCATCATTGCCAGCAGGCCAAGTTTCAACCGAAAGTAGCAAGGCCCTTCTCAGCCTGTGTATCTCGTAGAGCATTCTTGCTCTAACTCCTTCCAGTTTCCATTGCAGGTCACGAACTTGATTCCAAAGTGTAATGCGCCAAATTTGGTACCTAAAATGCTACACGGTGCTCATGACCCCGAAGGACCACAAGCTAATCCAAGATTGATATCTGTAAACTAAGCACTGAATAATAGTAATAATATCATAAATGCGGAAACATGAGCTGAAAGTCCATAAGGTTCAATACTAGTACATAATTGAAAAATATGGTATAACAATACCAAAAATACTGAGATAATTGTCTGAACATACTGTAGTCTGAAAGCTTCTAAACTGTCTGAATAACGAGTTGATTGGACATGTCCCTAACTAACTCCAACTACTGAAATAAACTAAAAACTGAAATAGTAATGTGATCATCATGTCCTCGATGGATGAGGACTCACTGCTAACTCTTATCGCTGAACTGGGATGCTACTGGTTCTTTGGAGCTCGTGCTTCTAAACCTATGGTATAAAACTCCATACCATAAATGCGTTAGTACTTTGAATATACTGGTTTGCAAGTGAGGTAGGCTGAATGCAATAGGTTTATATGCATGAACAATAATAACTAACTGACTAACATGAACTTGAGAATATATGTATGCATACGTAACTGTAACTGAGATCATGATAGGACTGGATACTGAGTTATGACTACTGAGTCTACTGATATTGACATCTGAGTCACTGATGAGTGAGAAACTAATACTATATTACTGAATACTGAGGGACTGATACTATGTTACTGATACATGGATAACTGTGTCTGATAGTTTTTATTATGAAGAACTGGTCTGGTTGACTGTATATGACAGTCTTGAAGTTGAATAGTGATAACATGAGTTCTAATAACTGATATAACTAATAACATGAGTGACTATATCTGACAGTCCTAAACCTGATAGAACTAGCTGAGTTTCATACTGTATCTGAGTAACTGAATCTGAGATTAGTCCTATCTAGTGGGTGATCTTTGCATCTGATGATACTGATACTGATTGACCATAATTAAGACCAGTCCTGTCTAGTACGTTATCCCGGAGTCTATTTATAATGATAAGGAGTGACTATGTCCGACAGTCCTAAATCTGTACTACTGAGTTGAATTGACTGTATCTGACAGTCCTAATTCTGTAACTGAAACTAAGGGATGTATTCATCTAACCAACATTCCCCATACTAAACTAACTGGGGTCCAACCTATAACCCCACCTAGAAGGGTGTCAGTACCACGCCACTAGTAAAGACAACTGTTGTGGAGTCAGTCCTAATCTAGCGGGTGACCCCTGGGATTAGTCCTATACATTTAAATGCACTAATGGGTGATCCCTGAGTATGTCAGTCCTATCTAACGGGTGATATCTCGTACCTACGTTTTCTACGTAGTTCTAGAACTTAGGGATTTCTTTTAGGGATCTCAATCCTATCTAGCAGGTGAGTCCTCATCCCTAGGCTCACTCTGTGCTAAATCCTACTCTTATCTGAAAAACACTGAACTGAACTGATTAAATGAACTGAAGTAAACTGATTCTAGTGGTATTATTTAGCAGAGCTAAACTAAATTTACTGAGATCCATTGACTGACGAAATGTACTGAGTTCTAAGGACTGACTGAGAATACTGAAGTTACTGAGATTACTGAGCTACTAAAATTACTAAGATTTCCTGAGTCACATGACTGACTGAGTTCTATGGATCATAGCTTGACTAAGGAGATCGTGAAAACATGACATGGCTCTAGGCACATAGCTAAATGTTTGGGTATAAGTACCCCCAAGACACGATGAGAAGAAACTGACATAACATGGCTTACTTAAACACATGACCAACACCACAATTCATAATTCATATATTGAAGAACTTCATCAAAAATGTGATATGCATAAGCTTGTACATACATGGGGATTTCATGATACCATACAAGTTGGGCATTGTTCTTTTATCTAGGTATTTAATCATACAAGTGGTAGGCATAACACATATAGACAACATTATACAACAATTAATCATCATGATTCATCTCTAATTTCATCATCCTAGGGTTTATTTATAGGTTCACATGAATATACATCTACACAAATCAATTTCATATAAAATTGATCACCTAACATGGATTTGAATTTAATTGATCATTCTCAACATAAACAAAACAAACCCAACATGAAATTCATAAACAAATCCATAAACTTGAACTTAGAAAAGAGATTCTCGGGTTTAATAGACAAAAAGAGTCCATGAATGAACACTACGCATACCTTAGTTCATGATTTCATCAAGATTGACAGTGAGACCTTCTTGAAGTTTAATCTCCAATAGAAACCCTAGCTTGTTCTTGAGACAAACTTGAGAGAAACTAGTATATTTTGGGTGAAGAATGGCTAAATTTAGTGTTATTGGGTTTAAATAGGGTAGAAAATTGACCCTTTAAACCCTTGGACGCATCCTTAATTTCTAAGAAAATTTTCCAATTTTCATCCTTGGCACGATGTGCACTATCGCGCCAAGTCATTGGAAAGTGACAAATAGGAAATTGCACGGTGGTGTGATGTGGAGCTGTCACATTGCCACCTTTTTGGGGACCTAAAAGTTTAGAGCGATGTGCCACTATTGCGTAGCAACACTGGAAATTGAAAATTTACATTTGAGCTATCTCCACGATATGCTGAAGGCTCAGGTGATACACTGTCTCACTAAAAAGGCTTTAAATCTTCATCCGGGTGTCGGATTTGGGCGAATTTGGTATCGATGAAAAGCTTATTAGATTCCCCACATGATAAAAAGTGAAAATATTGAAAATACCAAGTGTACAAAAGTGGATTCATCTTTCAAAGAAATATTCTAACATTCTTTGGAAACTTTTCAAGGTAGGAAAAGTACGGGGTATTACAATATCTCCCCCTTGAGAATATTCATCCTCGAATGAGACTGAGTTAGAGGGAAATAATACAAACTGATGTACATATTGAACATGACTGAATGGAACATGATTTCATGATTGATATGATTGATGGCTGAATATAACGTACTGAACATGTATATCTGATGCATGACTAATAAGCCGAATTCATGCATATCTAATGCATGATTGATAATTGACTTATGAGTACGTGACTGAATATTCTGATAAACTGAATTTCTTACAGTAAGAATACATGTTTAATGCATAACTACATGCCTGAACTGATATATGAATGAATGGTTGAATATGCAAGGGTACTTAGTACCAAGTTTGTGATGAACACTGAATATGAAACTCAGTAAGACTAAGGAGAACTGTTATCTTAACTGGAAATGCTAATGAATCCGAGATCATCTTACTAAATATGTATGAGTAGAAATACGAGAACCTAACTGAGTTTGTTCTGATACGTGACAAACAAACTGAAAATCATGAACGGAACTGAGCCTATGAATACTTGGCCTAAAGATGAGGTTGGGACTTTGAGGGTCAACTTATGATTACCCTCTACTCTAAACTGGATTCTTTATTCAACGAGAAACTTTATTTAAGACATGACAACGTTGAGGAAATAATAGGGTATCTCCCTCTTGGGACACTACATCCCTCTAAGAACGCTTAACTTACTGAGATACTGGGACGATGCACAGGCATCCACTGACTGATTCATGACTAAGAGTTGAACTTTAAGCCTATGCTCATTGGCATAACATGAATACTGAAAGAAGGGAAACTGTTCCTAAAACACCTCATAGCCTCCTGCATATAAGTGTGGTGCATAACACATGTATGTACAAGACTCTATTAGATGCAAATTTTTAGACTTCCTAGGACACTATTGAACCTTAAGCTCTGATACCAAGTTTGTAATGCCCTGAATCTGGTACCTGAAATGTTACACGGTGGCCATGATCCCGAAGGACCAAGTGTTACCCATGACTGAGATCTGTAAACTGAGCACTGAATAATAGTAAAAATATTGTAAATACGAAAACACGAACTGAAAGGCCATAAGGTTCAATACTAGTGCATAACTAAAAAATAAGGTATAACAATACCAAAACAACTGAGATAATTGTCTGAACATACTATAGTATGAAAGCCTCCAAACTGTCTTAATAAGGAGTTGATGGGACATATCCCTAACTAACTCTAACTACTGAAATAAACTAAAAACTAAAATAGTAATGTGATCATCATGTCCTCGAAGGATGAGGACTCACTGCTAACTCTGATCGTTGAACTGGGATGCTACTGGTTCTCTGAAGCTCGTTCTTCTAAACCTATGGTATAAGACACCATAGTACAAATGCGTCAGTACTTTGAATGTACTGGTATCCAAGTGAGGTAGGCTAAATTTAATAGGTTCATATACATGAACAATACTAACTAACTGACTAATATGAACGTGAGAATACATGCATGCATACGTAACTATAACGGAGATCATAATATGACTGGATACTGAGTTCTGACTATTAAGTTTACTAACATTGACATCTGAGTCACTGATAAGTGAGAAAATAATACTGTATTACTAAATACTGAAGGACTAATACTAAGTTACTGATACATGGATAACTGTATCTGACAGTTCTGATTATGAAGAACTGGTCTGGTTGACTGTATCTGACAGTCTTGAAGCGGAATACTAATAATATGAGTTCTAATAACCAATATAACTGATAACATGAGTGACTGTATCTGATAGTCCTGAACCTGATGGAACTAATTGAGTTCCATACTGTATTTGAGTAACTAAATCTGAGATTAGTCCTATCTAGCGGGTGATCTCTATATTTGATGATACTTATACTGATAGACCATAATTGAGATCAATCCTGTCTAGTGGGTGATCCCGGTGTCTATTTATAATGATAAGGAGTGACTATATCTGACAGTCCTAAATCTGTACTACTAAGCTGAATTGACTGTATTTGACTGTCCTGATACTGTAACTGAAATTGTGGGATGTATTCATCTAACCAACATGCCCCATACTAAGATAACTAGGGTCCAACCTATAACCCCAGCTGGAAGGGTGTCAGTACTGCGCCACTGGTAAATACAACTGCTGTGGAGTCAGTCCTAATCTAGCGGGTGACCCCTAGGATCAGTCTTATATATTTAAATGCGCAAACAGGTGATCCCTGAGTATGTCAATCCTATCTAACGGGTGACATCTCGTATCTATATTGGCTATGCAGTTCAGAAACTTAAGGATTTCTTCTAGGGATCTCAGTCCTATCTAGAGGGTGATTCCCCATCCCTAGGCTCGTTTGGTACTAAATCCTACTCCCATCTGAAAAATACTGAACTGATTAACTAAACTGAGCTGATTCGCTGAACTGAACTGAATTGATACTAGTGGTATTGTTTAGCAAATCTAAACTGAATTTACTGAGATCCGTTTACTGGCGGAATGTACTGAGTTCTGAGGACTGACTGAGAATACTGAAGTTACTGAGATTACAGAGCTACTAAAATTACAGAAATTTCTTAGATTTCCTGAGTCACATGACTGACTGAGTTCTATAGATCATAGCTTGACTGAAGATATTGTGAAAATATGACGTGGCTCTAGGCACACAGCTAAATGTTCGGGTGCAAGTTCCCCCAGGAATCAATGAGAAGAAACTGACATAGAATGGCTTAGTTGAACACATGACCAACAACACAATTCATAATTCATATATTGAAGCACTTCATTAAACATGTGATATGCATAAGCTTATACATACATGGGGATTTCATGATATCATACTAGTTGGGCATTGTTCCTTCATCTAGGCATTTAATCATACACATGGTAGGCATAGCACATGTAGGAAACATTATACGATAATTAATCATCATGATTCATCTCTAATTTCATCATCCTAGGTTTTATTTATAGTTTCACATAAATATACATCTATACAAATCAATTCCATATAAAATTGATCACCCAACATGAATTTGAATTCAATTGATCATTCTGAACATAAACAAAACAAACCCAACATGAAATTCATAAAGAAATCTATAAACTTAAACTTAGAAAAGAGATTCTTGGGCTTCATGAACGAAAGGAGTCCATGAATGAACACTATGCATACCTTAGTTGATGATTTTGTGAAGATTGACGGTGAGACTTTCTTGAATTTTAATCCCCAATAGAAACCCTAGCTTGTTCTTGAGAGAAACTTGAGAGAAACTAGTATATTTTGGGTAAAGAATGGATAAATCACATGTTATTGGGTTTAAATAGGGGGAGGAAATTGACCCTTTTTACCCTTGGACACATCTTTAATTTATGATAAAATTTCTCGATTTTCATCCTTGGTGCGACCCGCCACTATCGCTCCAAGTCACTGGAAAGTGACAAATGGGAAATTGCACAGTGGCATGACGCGGAGCTATCGCGTTGCCACCTTGTCTGTGACCTGGAAGTTTGGTACGACGCACCACTATCGTGGAGCAACACTGAAAATGGACAATTGCATTTGAGCTATCTCTGCGACGCGTTGAAGGCTCAGGTGATACACTGTCTCACTAAAAAAGCTGTAACTCTTCACCCGAGTGTCGGATTTTAGCGAATTTGGTATTGATGGAAAGATTATTTAATGCCCCACATGATAAAATGCAAAAATCTTGAAAATACCATGTGTACAAAAGTGGATTCATCTTTCAAAGAAAGCCTCTAACATTTTTTGGAAACTTTTCAAGGTAGGAAAAGTACGAAGTATTACACGAAGTTCATTCACGGCGTCTTGAAGAAAACAATGTCCCACAATGGGTTAGCCATAATCTTCTAGAGTGTAATATGAAAGATGAAATACAATAAATAAGAGTGTAGTTGAATGAACAATTGAGTAAAGAGGGACCTATTTATAGGGGATTGAATTTGAATGAGAAGCAAAAAGGCCCGACTATTCACCTCCATTCATTAATTACATTTTTGATTAAATTAAGAAAATAAATATTGTGATAAGTCATGACTTTTTAGATTATTATTATTAATTAGTTCTTTCCAAGAACCATTTTTATTGAGTTGTGGCAATAGATTTTATATCTGTTGCATCAGATAACACATCTATGATAAAAGATATATCATCTGTTGTAACAAATATAAAATATGTTGCATCAGATAACCTATCTGTGGCAGCATATAATCTACCTGTTCACCTCCATTTATTAATTACATTTTTATTAATGTGAAAATTAATGACTTAATTAAATTAAAAAATATTGTGATAAGTCATGACTTTTCAGATTATTATTATTAATTAGTTCTTTCCAAGAACCATTTTTATTGAGTTGTGACAACAGATTCTATATCGATAGTATCAGATAAATCATCTGTGACAACAGATATATCATCTATTACGACAATAGTGAACCTGTTGCATTAGATAATATATTTGCTGCAACATACAATCTACTTTAAAAAAATATCATCATATCATTAATCCAAAATTTCTTACTTTTTTATTTTCTGGCAACAGATTGTATGTCTGTTGAATCTGATAAACCATCAGTTGCAATAGATATACCATCTGTAGCAACAAATATATGTTCTATATTAATATCTTTTTTGATTTCTTATAACAGCTGATACATCAGTTGCAACAGATGGGGAATTTGATGCATTAGCAACACTGATGAATGTATGTGTTTTTGTTTTAGACAAAAAGTCAACCGATTTTCACCTTATTTTTCTTAACAATCATCATATAAGTTAATTAATCCAATATTGTGACTTTTTTTTATTATATAATAAATAATTTTAAAAAATAAATTCAAAAACAAAATGGTGAAAAGCCACGATCAGTTATTAAAATTAAATAACCATTCTTTTACAGTTATAAATTATGTTTATCATTTATTTCCTTATTATATATTTATAAAATATTTTTCATATTAAATAATTGGAAAGTCATGTCTTTTTTTTTTCTTTTTCACCCTCTCAATAATAACAATAACCCTTTTTTATTAATAACTGTCTGGTGCAACATATGATCGATCTGTCGTATCAGATTAACCTCTGTTGACACAAATTGTTCAATCCCTACCACCAACCGTCGACATATTGAGAACAAGAATTAAACATAATGATTATTAAATACTAAATAAGAATTAAAAATTCGAAGTCGACCACTAAATGACATAGATTTTTGAATCCCTTGGGTAGATCCGATATACAAAAGGAGGAAAATACATATGCTAAAATAAAAAATATTACCTAATTATTATTACTACTATCATTATTATTGTCAATCGGACATTTTTCATCTGGCAACCTTACTACTCAGCCTTGCTCCGAAGTCAGCCAAATCTCTCTGGAGTTCATCAAACTGCCTTTGAAGGTCACGCAAGGACTCGATATGAATATTCTTGTACAAATATGGATAATCCATATTTGTAAGGAAGGACCTATTTATAAATTATTGTATCTCAGAAAGAAAAGAAAATTGCTTTAAAATAAATCTAACAGATGGGTAATCTATTGCAAAATATATTCTTTCTGTTAAATAACTTACAACATACTGGCAATCTTTTACAACAGATGTATATATCTGTTTTATTTCTCCAACTGATATGTCATATGTTGCAACAGGTTGATTATCTGTCGTAACAGATGTCTCTAATTGTTTGACAATATAAATAGATGTGACATCTATTACAACCATCTAGTCATCTGTTTATTTAATTTAAGCCATAGATGGGCTAGGAAGAATAAGGTTCGTGTAGATGTATCCACTATCATATGTGTGGGATTTAAGTATGTATTACTAATAAGGTCACCGAGGCAACATACACAAAGTACAATATTTTTGTGAATGCAGTTTTTAACTGATTACGCACTAATCATTCAAATAAGATGCTGCATTGTACCGTTAAGTTTGATGGATTTGAAATTGATAAGGCTGAGGACGTCATGAAGATGGTGCTGATACCATGTTACGAATTACTGATGGTTCTTGCTCGTGTTTATATGTGTCAAGTTTTAAGAAGGGAACAATATTTATCGTCATTGCAGAGAACCAATGGCTATTGGACTTAACTTTAAGTGTGCATTGGACTTTGAGAACACCTTTTAAGCCTCACACTACATAAAAAAAATGGAAAACTAATAGAAATTCCCCTAGCCCAAATTTATATGGTTAGGTTGCTCGCTCGGGGTGATGATTATATGCCAGAAGGTGCGGTAGGAGAATGCCTTCAAGGGAAAATAGGTGGTTGTTTGAAGACTATATCATCTGAGAGCTTATTGAAGAAGAGACATAGGGTAGAAAGTAACTTCTAATGAATCTGGCCGATGGAATTATCTCAAAAGATCCAAAACCTGAATTAAGTGCAAATATAAAAGTGTATTCGGTAATGTAATTTCGTATATTGTCTCTCTGAAAGAAAAATAATGCAGATGGACACTTTGCTAGGGAGCTGCGTGGTCTAGATTATCACCTAGATAGAAAATAAGAAAAGACCAACAAAGCAGTCTCACGGGCATCGAGGGTTGAAATGATATATAACAAGTCTAGAAAACTTACGCCAACAGCAACTGTAGTTAAAATAAGGAATCTAAGTGAAGGCGGGAATTTTTGAATTTTAAATTTCATTCCATGCCTTTTTGTTTGTATTTTCGATCAGGTCTATTGTCGTTGACATGATCAGAACCACAAACGAGATTGAAAGGCAAATAGAGTATCATTACTTCCTTAGCAATATGGAGAAATTGATTGTGTTTTCTTGCCTTAGCATGCTTTCAACATTCCTTGGAGAAGATCAGATGCTTGTTGTAGTATGTGAATCCCGATAATTTTCAATCTTGCCTCCACCTTGCTGATTCTATATTCAAGCTGGTCATTGCTGTCTTCGAAGTTGGTAAGGAGTTTCTCATCTCTTGTGAGCTCGATCAGGAACACTACCTTCAAAGTTGTGGCATTCTAGAAGCCCTTCAGAACACTTTCTTCAGAAGCCTTAAAGGATACATGGAGGGTCGCTATGTTTGTTTTAGGTCAAAATGTATTGATGCACGTTGAAGATGTGGTCCCAACAGTTGAACGACACACTTTTATCAAGCATTGCTCAATGCATCTTACTTAACCAATTTGATAAATTAATAAGAAAGAAGTTACTTAGCATGTGATCTAAACCGAATCAGCCAAGCCTATCAAACGTTATGTGACTCTGATATCATTACCCTATCAAAAAAATATAACCGAGTTAGTGCATTAATCAAACAAGCTCAATCTATCAGCCTTTCTGCTGATCACTCTTCTCTAATATATATGACAAGATATCTGCTATGCAAAAGTCTACACCATCGCCAGACATGCTTGCCAGGGAGCAATTCTTCAAAAGGCATTAACAGATATCTTCTAAAAAATTGCTCCTTGGAAAGCATATTTGGGGATGGTGTAGACTTTTGTATAACAGATATCTTGTCATCTATATTGGAGAAGAGTGATCAGCAGAAAGGATGAGAGATTGAGCTCGTTTGATTTGTGCACTAACTCGGTCATATTTTTTTGATAGGGTAATGAGCTTTGAGTTACGTAAACGTTTGATAGGCTTGGTAGAATCGATTTAGATCACACGCTACGTAACTCCATGCTTATTAATTTATAAAATTGGTTGAGCAAAATGCATTGAGAAACACTCAATAAAAGTGTGTTGTTCAAATATTGGGACCACATCTTTAATGTGCATCAACACATTTTGACCTAAAGCAAACACAACGACCCTCCATGTATCCTTTAAGTCTTCTGAAGAAAGTGTTCTGAAGGACACCTAAAATGCCACAACTTTGAAGGTGGTGTCCTTGATCGAGCTCACAAGAGATGAGGAACTCCTTACCAACTTTGTAGACGGCAATGACCAGCTTGAATACAAAATCAGCAAGCTGGAGGCAAGCTTAAAAATTATCGGGATTCGTATACTACAACAGGCATCTGATCTTATCCAAGGAATGTTGAAAGCATACTAAGGCAATAAAACACAATCAATTATAACCATATTGCTAAGAAAGCAATGATACTCAATTTTCCTTTCAATCTCATTTGTGGTTTTGATTAGGTCAACGGCAGTGGACCTGATCGAAAACACAAACAAGAAGGCATGGGATGAAATTTAAAATTTATAAATTGTTGCCTTCACTTAGATTCGTTATTTTAACTGCAGTTACTGTTGGCATAAGTTTTCTAGACTTGTTGTACATCATTGCAACCCTCGATGCCCGTGAGGCTACTTTGTTGGTCTTCTCTTATTTTCTATCTAGGTGATAATCCAGACCACACAGCTCCCTATCAAAGTATCTATCTGCATTATTTTTCTTTTAGAGACACAACAAATGAAATTACATTACCGAATACACTTTCATATTTGCACTTGATTCAGATTTCGCATCATTTAAGATAATTCCATCGACCAGATTCGTTAGAAGTTACTTTGTACCCTATGTCTCCTCTTCGATTTTCTCTCAGATGATATAGTCTTCCATCAACCACTCATTTTCCCTTGAAGGAATTCTCCTACCGCACCTTCTGGCATATAATCATCACCCTCGAGAGAGCAACCAAACCATATAAATTTGGTCCAGGGGAAATTTTATTAGTTTTCCATTCTTGTTTGATGCAGTGCAAGGCTTTAAAGGTATTCTCAAAGTCTAATGCACCCTAAAAGTTAGTCCAATTGCTATTGAATCTCTTTACAATGACACCAAAACTAGATCCCTTCACAATGCTTGACAAATAAACATGAGCAATAACTGACATTAAATCTTAACAGGATATTAGAACTATATTCATGGTCCCTCAGCCTTATCAGTTCGGACCTACCAAACTTAACTATAAAATTGCAGATATCTTATTTGAATGATATATGACTAATCAGTAAAAGCAACATTCACAAAATCAGTGCACTCTATGTGTGTTTCCACAATAACATTATCAGTAACACATACCTCCTACATATGAAGTGGTCCTATCTGCATGCAACTTATTTCTCTGAACCCATCTTTACTGCAGCCTCTTATGATGGTCCAACAAAAGTTGATCAACTGTCAGTTTCTTATATCTACAAAGAAGAGGAAAAAAATTGATGTCACAGAAAGAACATTATCCATCTGTTGCAATAGATGTGGAGTCTGTTGCAATATATGTGGATTCTGCTACAACAGATGTAGAGTCTGTTGCAACAGATGTGAAGTCTGATAGAATACATCAAGCCAGCCTTTCTGGTGATTTGATTTGTTCCAACAGTTTCTCCATTTATTGCAGCAACATCAACAATAATGTAAACTATAAATAAAAAATATCAACAACAAAGAAACAACAATATTTGTTCCAAAAACATCATCAACAACAAAGAAGCAACATACTTTGTTCCAGAACCATCAACAACACCACACCAAAAGTTCCAACAATACCAACCCCACCAACTACATTAATAACTTCATCAAAAATAAATAAACCAAATACATACAAAAAAATGATGCTGCCAACAAGGCTTTTAAACTTCTCCCAACAGATGACTTTTTTCACATATTGTAATAAAAATTCTCGATTTATTTATTCAACACTTAAAAGTTCCTTCAAATTTTTTTAATAAATATGATATGGGTAAATAGTAAAAAAATAAATGTAAATAACTTACAAAGAAGAAGACGAGAATGAAAGAGCAATAATGAACCATACCTTAATGTTAAAAAGGGGATCCAAACAACAATTTCAGTCTAGGAAAGATATGGATTAGTTTAGATCCGAAAGAATCTTTATGAAAAGAGAAGAGAAAAGAGAAAAAAAATTATTGTGACCCTAATGAGGAGAGAAAGAAAAAGATGAGAGTTGAATAAAATAAACTACAGCTAAAGGAAAAGAGATGAGATAATTTCTATAGATGTATTGTGTACGTAGATGTAGGGGTTTTCAATATTCATTAGTTAATCGTCATTAATTTCATTAATAATTTGAGGGAAACGAGGAATACTAAGACTAGTGACATTGAAAAGACAAGACAATACTGCTCAATGAACTCACTTTTGAGATATCAAAGAAACATTTTTTACCGCCTTTAGTGGTAAGTACTACTTGATATTATCTACTCAAACAGAACCTTGCTTTTAAAATTAAAAGAGAAAAGAAAGATTTTTAAACAGATATGTCATCTGTTGCAACATATATAAATATCTGTTTAAAAATTCGAACAACTAAGTCATCTGTTACAACAGATATAAATATTTATTTGAAAATTTCCAATAGCTCAATAATCTGTCACAACAAATGCAAATGTCTATTAGATAATTAAATTAGATATGTCATCTGTTACAACAAATATAAATATATATTTGAAAATTTCCAACAACCAGACATCTGTCATAATAGATGCAAATATCTATTTGATAATTAAATCAGATATGTCATCTGTTGCAACAAATATGAATATCTGTTTGAAACTTTTCAACAGCTCAGTCATTTGTTGCAACAAATTTTATTGAAATTAATTTAGGTGGAACTAGGGATGAATGAATGAGCTCACAAGGTCAACTACAAATCCAATCGAGTCTTTGTAATTGTATGGCGTAGGTATTGTGTTCATGCCAACCCGATTCATCTATGGATCATGAGTTGAAATGAGTTCTCATTAACTTAATATTAGGATAGTGATAGTACCTAAGTTAATTTTGGTGGAACTAGGGAATAATGAATGAGATCACAGGGTCAACTACAAATCCAATCGAGTCTTTGCAATTGCATGGCATTGGTATTGCATTCATCCCGACCTGAGTCATCGATTGATCACTTTAAGTTGAAATGAGTTCTCAGCAACTCAATGTTAGGATATTGATAGTACCTAAGTTAATTTAGGTGGAACTAGGTATGAATAAATGATCTCACAGGGTAAACTACAAATCCAATCAAGTCTTTGCAATTGCATGGTATTGGTATTGCGTTTATCCCGACCTAATTCGTTGATAGATCACTCTGAGTTGAAATGAGTTCTCATCAACTCAATGTTAGGATAGTGATAGTACCTAAGTTGATTTAGGTGGAACTAGGGATGAATGAATGAGCTCACAGGGTCAACTATAAATCCAATCGAGTATTTGCAATTGCATGGCATTAGTATTGCATTCATCCCAACTCGAGTCATCGATCGATCACTCTGAGTTGAAATGTGTTCTAATTAACTCAATATTAGGATAGTGATAGTACCTAAGTTGATTTAGGTAGAACTAGGGATGAATGAGTCAGCTCAAAAGGTCAACTACAAATCCAATCGAGTCTTTACAATTACATAGCATTGGTATTGCATTCATCCCGACTCGAGTCATCAATCGATCACTCTGAGTTAAAATGAGTTCTCATCAACTCAATGTTAGGATAGTGATTGTACCTAAGTTGATTTAGGTGGAACTAGGGATGAATGAATGAGCTCACAGGGTCAACCATAAATCCAATTGAGTGTTTGAAATTGCATGGCGTTGGTATTGCATTTATCCCGACCCAAGTCATCGATCGATCACTCTAAGTTGAAATGAGTTCTCATCAACTCAATGTTTTAAAAACTATATTTTTAAAAAATTTTAAAATTAATTAAGATCAATTCGAACCAAATTAGCAATTTCAAAACTTGTCATTTTTTTCCGAAATTACAAATCAACCCATACAAATCATCCATTTGCGTTAAAAACTTTTCATTTCAAATTTGAAGTTCTCAATCTTCTCTCTGTGTCTCTCGGGGTCTCCTCTCTGTCTCTCTCAATAATACAAATAACAACTACTCAACATATTGCTCAACCCTTTAAAATAGGGCAATTTTCTTCCCATTTACAACCACATATAGTTGTTTTTTTGACTTTATTCCCGCTTGTATCCATTTTTTTCCCTGTCTTTGTAGGTAACAGAGTTTGACAAGAGTTCTACATTTGTTCTTTATTCTAAAAAATAGAGCTTTTTAGTTAATGATGAAAAAGAAGACTTTTAGTTGTATTATCTTCGAGAATGGGTTAACAATTTTGAGTTTCGATGCTAAAAAGGTAGGAAGCACCCGAGAAAACCCTAGTTTTTCTCTTAGTATTTTGTTGATTGTCGTGGTATTATTGGATGGTGTTTGTGGTGTTGTTGGTGGCTATTATTGGTGGTGTTGGTATTTGTGTTTTTTGGTGGTGGTGGTGGTGGTCTTGGTGTTGGTATTGGTATTGGTGGCATTGGTGGTGGTATTGGTGGCATTGGTTATGGTGGAGGTGGTCCATCTGTTGCAACGGGTGGAAGATCTGTTGGGAGATATTAAATAGGTCTTCAAATAGATTCCCCATCTGTTCCAACTGATGGGTTATCCATTGGAGTATTTTTTTATAATGTGGCGTAGAATAATTTATTGAAATTTGTCCATCTGTGGTAACAGGTAGAATAACTATTGGGAGATATTAAATAGGTCTTCAAATAGATTTGGGTTCTCCATCTATTCCAACTGATGGGTTGTCTGTTGGAGAATTTTTTTTTGTTATGTGGCATAGAATAATTTATTAAAATTTGCTTCACGTTTTTATAAAAAATTATGTACACATCAAATGCAATGTATTTTTTATTTTTCTATTATTTGTAGTTAAAAGTTGTCTCTCAAAAGAAAAGAAAATGAAAGTGTATTAACTTCTAACCACCCAACAAAAATGATAGATTCGAAGGAACTTCCAGAACAATCTCAGTCAGGGCAAAATGAAGCTGAGGAAAGTGATAACTCCTTCTCACCAATGAAGCATGAAATAACATTAAAATCCCAGCATGGTTTTGGCAAAACTATTAGTATCATTGGGTTTTGAGTTGCGATGCCGATGAGTAACCCTAACGTAGTATTTCGTGATATTGTACTTAAATGTCAGTTGGGGAAACTTTTTAACGAACTTAAGAGTATTATAAAGAAGGAAAACATAGATGGGCTTTTTAAGAAGAGCTGTTTTGCTTACTTTCTTGAGTTGTCTGGGGGCCTCCCTCTCTGTTTCCCAATGATCATGGTATATGGCCTCCTCAAGCACAGGATCAAGTATACAGGAGATAATGGAGGTCCAAAGAAGGGAGAAAAAAATATGGATGAAGTCTGAATCAACTACTGTGGCAAGTTGGTTTGTTTTGAATTGAAAGAGTTTGCCATAGTGACGGGCTTAAGATGTGATCGTCCAGAAGAACCTTTCATCAAGAAAACACCACACAAAAGGTCCAACAAATGCAAGGTAAAAAAAGATGGGTTGTTGTTCATTGTTGGACCTATCTACAGAGTTGACGATTTGATGGCAGATCTCAAGAATAAAGACATACCAAAACACTATAGGGAGAAATTGTGCTTAGTTTGGTTTGTCCATTCCATTTTATTGGCAAGAGACTTAGGAAGGTAATAGAACATGATTTGTTGGCACTTGCTAATGATTTTGGGAAATTCAACAATTATCCCTGGGGATATGACAGCTACTACTTGACTATCAAATATTTATTGAAAAAGCTAAAGCCAAAGACGACCATATTATATCGCTTTCCTTGGGCTTTCATGGTAAAATTTATCACTATTTGTACTCATTCATTAATTTATACTGAATATAGTTATGACTTTTTTTTGTACTTGCTTCCTGTTTACAATTTTTTTGCTTGGGCATGTGAAGTCATTCCTCCCTTCCGAAAGAACTTCAAGGATTACCCGAATAAGGTTTCTCATCCAAGGATCCTTAGGTGGTTGGCTGCAACAGAGAGCAACAAAATATATTAATGAGTCTGATCTCTTTAACCCTCCGTATGATGTAGTACGTCTTTCAACTAAAATAATTTGCCTCAAAGAAAGATATTAAAATAGGTGTTCTATCTGTTGCGATAGATGGGTCATCTGTTACAACAGATTACCCGTCAACTATAACTGGTGCAACAGATTAACCATCTGTTGCTCTAGTTCTCTGAACGCTACTCAACAGATTACCCATCTACTATAAATTATGCAATAGATAGGTAATCTGATGCAACATACTATCAATCTATTTCAACATACATATCAGCTGTTACGGTAGCTAGATCGTCTGTTGGATAAGTTAGCGGTGTTAATATCCATGTAACCCGAGCCCCATATAACCCCACTGACTGTAAATTATTATTATATGATTTAAATTTCTCCTGTCTTTTTTATAGGTTGTGCATCCTTGGATCGTGCCTACCATTGATGAGCTGGGATGACTTTTTTTCTTACTCTGGGTCTTGTTGATACAAAAGAAGACCCAACAGTCGAGTTAATAAAGAAGGAATTGGCCGGAGCAACATTCATAAGAAGAGAAGTTAAGTAAGGTCAACCTAATGTTGAAGCTTTTCATGACCAACCTCAAACTACAATAGATTCGGGTGCTTCTTCTGGGGGTTGCTGGTGGAGTTCTTTTTTATAGTGGTAGCCATCCTGCTGCTGCTGCCAGTCGTGATTATGAGCATGTTGGTGCTCAGTAAAAAATAAATATATTTGAAAACACTCCTTGTACAGGTCCTCCCTATCACCCCTACACCGATCCCTCTTACCCTTATAGTGGTCTTTCTCACCCCTTCTCACCCTTATATTCTCATTGCAAATACAAAGTGTGCAAGGACAGAGAGGATAAACTCCTTGAAAATCTAGAGGCTATTGATGAAGCTTCCGAGGAGTTGAAATCCAGGAGGGGTATCATACCTATAATGAGGTTAGGGAGCCATGGACTCCTACAGTGAAGGATAGGAGGAAGAGAAGAAAAATTAGACAAATTCTCTTTGTTCTAAACTTAGCAAAAATTGCAAATCCTCCCGCTCTAAGAGTTGTTGAAGTTCAAGGGCCGCTGAAGAAGGTGGACATATTCGTGGCACTTGGCAAAGAGAAGAAGAAGAAGGAACTGGAAGAATTCATCAAGATGAAGGTTCAAAAAGAATACACCATGCATTCATTTGCCGCCAAAGACTTCTCAAATATGAAAAATATGCGTGTGTGGTACGATTGAGATAACACAAGATGTACTAGGTATTATGTTTTCATCATCTTCTTATACCACAATATGTTGATGAAATTCTCTGCCTCATAAGGGGCAGGCAATTAGCGTACCCGGATGCTTATGATACTGCCGATAAGATAATGGACCTCAACTTCTACAATAATTTTAAGGATAGGTACGCTAAACTCTATAAGATAGCTGATTCCAGTGGCCTGGGATTTGATCAGTTAATTTCTACATTCTAATGGGATAAAGAAGTGATTAAATATGTTAGAGGGAAGAGGCCATATCCACACGGCAAGAGCTGGACTAAGGTAAAGAGAATCCTTGCATTCATAAACGTGGATGTCACACATTTTTTCACTGTTTATATACTACTATACGAGGAAAAGATTAAGGTTTATGACTGCAACTTACCTGTCTTCAGCGAGAAGATATTTTTAATCCACATACAACCACTCTTAAAGTTATTGTGCAAGTTATTGACGCAGAGTAAGATGATGGATCATTTGTCGGTTGAAGTCTTAGCAAAGGAATCATAGGTTTTTGAAGGTTTAAATAAGAACATCCAGCTCCTAAGAAATACAACTGGTGCAGCGTGCAGGCCATACTCGCTTGCAAACATCGAGTGTTTTTTAATCGGCACACAAATGACCGGTGTGTGCGACACTGTTGTGGGAAAGATGTAATGGGTCTATGCATATGGGGTACTAACTAAATGGTTGGAGCCCGTGTATAAAAAAACATATACAAAGACAGAGACGAACATGATAACAAATTTTTGTTTCAAGCCAATTAAATTTACATGTAGTAGCAATAATTTTTATGTCTGGCCAAGTTAAATTTTTATAATGCAACAGATTTTATATCTATCATAATAGATATAGTACCTGTTGTGATAGATTGATTATCTATTGGAATAGGTTGGTCATCTGCTGTATTATGCAAATATTCCTAGTCTGTCTATCACAACAGATATACGATCTGTTGCAGCATATAATCTATCTGTTGTAACTGATTGGTAATCTATTGGAGCAAATCAAAAAAGTAGAAAGACCTGTTATATAATTTCCAGCAGATGACCTACATGTTGCATCTCATAGTGCAACATATTTCTAAAAATATCTGATAAGATATGTCATCTGTTGTAGCAGATGTATTATCTGTTGTGATATTTAAATCCAGTACTCCATTTCAATTAACATGTTGAAAATTAAGAATTAAATTATATTCATATACAAAATAAAATACATCAAAGCCTTCAAAAATTACATGAAATAACTCAAAAAATAAATAAAAAGTGAAAAAATCATTATGGGTACAAACGATCTACTCTACAAATAAATCAACAAGTTAAACCAAGGAGGATAGGTTATTACATTAACGGAATCAAGCTATAAAGATCTAATCAATATGCACAAGTTGTTCTTCATCTAGTGCTACGGAACATTGGTTGCGTACGGGTTTTGAGCTTTTGCTTCTCCATATTTCCATAAAAGAGCAGCATATATTTTGCGGAGTAATCCAGAATCAAGTCCATCATTTGGTACTTGTAATCCATTGCTCAAATACTCTTAGTAGGTGGCAACAAAAGGACCGCAATACCTGCGTTATAAAAAAAATAGATAATCTTTATCTTGCACCTCATGCAAGAGTGAGGAAATTTGTGAAATAAAACTAAATCATGACACTTAAACTTACAGGCTACCAATGGTTTGTTGAGAAATTCCTTCAACATATTGTAAATCAAATGGATTAGCTATTTTATCCCGGTATGCTTCAATCGTCGACCAATCAGTATGAACCTTTTGGTCCAAAAAGCCACTTATATCAAGGTAAGTAGACAATATTTTAGCCAATTTTTGTATCTCAGACGACGGCCCAGAACATCTCCTTCACAAAATCGAGTCATAAACTCGGATGTTCCTCTCTTTTAAAACGATGACAACCAACACCCAATGGAATTCATTACAACAATTGATTGGGATGTACACTTCGTCAACCAAAAAGCCAAGGTAAGCCAGTCGAAATGCTAAAACCTTTGATGATGTTGATTAAGCGTCCCTCATTTCAGAAAACCTCCAGCTATTGTTGACAATACCTATCGTAGGCATTATTGATGTAAACTTTGTACAAACAATTGTCTGTCGTATATCTGTATTGTTCTTATGTTTTCAACTTGACCTTCTTTTGGAGGTAGTAAAAAATGACATCGATGTGTTGCACATATTATCAAACATTTTGGATTACGTGACGATAAAATCAATATGCAAATGTAATTAAATAAAGTATTAATTAATAGTGATATGTATGTCATTTAAACCTCATCATTCCAGCAAGTTTGGGGCTGTGACATTAAATAGAACCAATTCTTCATTCCGGAATGTGCAACAACAAAGTCGAACATATCAAAACTAAGACTCGATTAGTTCACTTTGTAAAACTCGTCATTTTATTTTCTACATGATGATTTATATGTGTTAATGTCAGGTTCTTACAACAAGAATTGTATAAACCAATATCTATAAAATTAATTTATATACCTGCCAGCATGATTCTTTAACAGCCCATCGGCAATCCATTCTGAGTAGTCTTGATCAACTGTGTTAGTTTTTTTGGAGCCTCATCTGAGATGTTGAACCCTTCAAATGGGTAATTCTTCCATTCTCCCAAACTGACAGGCTCCACTTTTTCTTCTTCTTTGAAAGCAATTGATGGATTGTCAACTGTGATACTATGCTCTTCGGTAATAGCTTCTACTGTGACATCCACCTGGAAAGCCAAAATTGTCAATGCTAAGTAGAGATATACAAAAGATTGTACATTTGTTGCAATAGATGAGTCTTATGTTGCATCAGATGGATTATCTATTGGGACAAATTCTAACAGGTAAATTAGAGCAGTACGATAATTTTGAACAGATAACGAATCTGATGCAACAGGTTAGACAACAGTTTCAACAAATGTATATATCTGTTTGATAATTTTCAGCAGATGTATCATCTATTGAAATAGATATATGCCTGTTTGTTTTCGGAACAGATGATGTACATTAACCTTTTTTAGCTCATGCTGCTCTCCTATGTCCCTTGCACACTGAACATCGGTGCAAGAAAAAGACAGAGGCATTGCAATCTTGCTTTTTTTAATGCTTGATGATGCCTTGGAAGTGTTTTTCCTTCTCCTCATAGATGCCTTGATCTCTAGTGGAGTGTCTGGATATGAAATCCTCTTTGATGGAATGACACCCCTCTTAGATGTCATTTTCTTTACAAAAGCAGTTAGTGTATTAATAGCATTAATCACTCCATCATGTTTCACCTTGAAGTCTTGACATTTGCATGCAGAACATTTGTTAGATGTGGCAAAATCTGGATAAAAATTTGTACAACCATTATGATAATAATCATAATGGCTTGTTGTTTCAAAAACTGTAAGAGGAGCATCATTAGTCCCACCCTCGAAAATTGTTTTTCTTGTGATGGTTGTAGCTCCAAACAATTTTATTTTTATTCCATCAATGACCTTAGGGTCCGATAAAGTTTGCACAGATCGTAAAGTAACAAAAAATAGCATCTTCAACTCTCGGTTAGTCGGAACAACCCACGGATGGACAATCTAAAATAAATCGATACATATATTAAGAATGATGATGACATTATTTAATCATTAATTAAAACAAAAACTTGATTTGAATTGGAATTATTGCTTCCTTGAGGGGATTGAAAAGATCAAGAAATTTTGCATTTTTATCGATTTTGGCTGACAATAATCTCAGAATTCTTGGACAGAAAACTTCTTCCTGGTAGTTAACTTGTTGTCTCAAATAAGGAATGGATTTAAATGCCCAAGCCTATAAAATAACTCCAATAAATAAAAAATATTATTAAATAAAAAAATGATGAATCATACCATGATAAAAGAAATATTTACCATGAAAGCCCATGGAAAGCCATATAAGTTGACTGTTTTTGGTGTTAAAGGAGTCAGAAAATATTCGACTGTCATTTTGAAGATTTTATAACCCCAAGGATAGTTGTTAAATGCCTCAAGATCCTCAAAGAGATTTATCAAAATGAGGCTTATGTTATTGTTAACACCTCTCGACCAAAGAACATTATGTACAAAACAAACCAAGCACAATGATTTACTTTTCAACGCTTCTATCAGATTTTTATTTTTGAAGCTTAGAACAATAATGGACACCAGGTTATCATGATCACTCAACTTACCTTTGCCTTTTTGGGTGTGTGGGGTGCTTTTTTGGGTCAGAGTAGGTATAACTTGAGAAGGAGAAGGAGGATAACATTTTAGTCTGATAACTATGGCAAAATCCTTCCAACCAAAACAAATAGGTATGCCACAGTAATTTATCCACACCTCATCCATCTTATCTTTGTTTTCATACATAAACCTATGATTGAGAAGATCATATACCATTTTCATCTGAAAATAAGCATTATTGGCCTCTGGCAAATCAAGATATTGCCCAAAATAGCTTTCCTTGAACTAAGAATCCAATTTTTGTTCTTAAAGTTATTTTATGAAGGCGTCAAAAGATTTTCCCATAACCGACTTAACCACGAGATCACCTATTAAATCTGTGGCACCATCGCACTGCATTCTCACTAGATAACAATCAATGCTGAAGGTTTTGACCAACTCTTCGGCGAAAGGGCTATTAGAATTTGGATCACCTCTTTTGAAAGATTGCTCCTCTCCGTGTTCATTATCTTCTGCTCCTGATTGAGATAACGCTTGTAAAGCAAGATCATAGAGTGATGGATGTAGCCTGCACTTGTTCCTTTACTTGGACTTGATTCGATTTCTTTTCTTTTGTGAGCCATATTATCTTAAATTAATAGAAACATAACATAGATTATAATTAATTAATACATAACAGTAATATAACAGTTCTAACAGACAACTAATCTGTTGTACCAGGTATGTTATCTATTGCAATATATAACCGACCTATTTCTACGGATGAGTAATTTGTGGAAATCATAAAAATAGATCACTAATCTGTTGTACCTGGTATTTTATATGATGCAATATATAACCGACCTGTTACAATGAATGAGTAATCCGTGGGAATTATAAAAGCAGATCACTAATCTGTTGCACCTGGTATTTTATCTGATGCAACATATAACCGACCTGTTGAAACAGATGAGTAATTCATTGGAAATCATAAAAATATATCACTAATCTGTTGCACCAGGTATGTTATCTGTTGCAATATATAACCAACCTGTTACAACGGATGAGTAAACTATTGGACAGAATAAAAATAGATCACTAATCTGTTGCACCATGTAATTTATCTGTTGCAACATATAACCAACCTGTTGCAATGGATGAGTAATTTATTGGAAACTATAAAAAAAATCACTAATTTGTTGCACCAGGTATGTTATCTGTTGTAATATATAATCGGCCTATTGCAATGGATGAGTAAACCGTTGGAAAGAATAAAAACAGTCACTAATCTTTTGCAAAATAAAGAGTAAACCGTTGAAAAGAATAAAAATTGATCACTAATCAGTTATCTATTGGATCAATATTATTTAGATTTCTTCCAAACAAAAGAGTCATCAGTCGCAACAGATGAATGATCTATTAGATTGTTCACCTGTTGCATCAGATTTTCATAGTTGAATCAGATTTTCATCTGTTGCATTAGATGTTTCATCTGTTACATCAGATGTTTCATCTATTTCAATACCATTTTGATCAAGACAAACAACAAATCAACCCATCAACGCCAACACATCACACACACACACACATACACACTAAGAATATCAACTGTGACCAAAAATTACCAACAAATTCAAATAAATAGTACAACAACAAGTCGAAGAAATGCCAAAAATTAAGGTTTTATTTAGTGCATATTTCAATACTAGAAGAGTAGTTGGCTCAAGTTTCTTTGTTTCTTCATAATTTTTTACCTGTGAAAAAGGAAATAGGACGATGAAGAACTCGAAGTTGTTGTCGCCAGAGAAGTCTTCACATTGATTGATGATTGAAAGTAGAAAAGAAACTCGCCTGACTATTTGTTGCTAGAGGTTGAAGGGAGAAATTTTGTAGAACCTTTGGTTGGGAGAGAGTTGAGAGAAGCTGTCGAGAGAGAGAGTGGTTGATTTGGATTGAAGAGGGGTGTGGGTAGGGTTGATTTGTATTTTTGAAAAGATTAAAAAGTTTTGAAAATATTAATCAGGTCCACAATTAACTTAATCAAATTTCCTAGTGATGGTTGGCCCTTTAAGTTGGTCAATGTCACCAATTCTTCATTCAAGACTTAAAAGACACCTTTCCTTCAATTTTCTCAAGTAAGTTTGGACACAATTTAATTATATATCTTTACAAATTATATTTTAATTCTATATTAGTTGGGATTGGATACCCGAGCCCTTAATTCATTTGTTTTATCTATACAAGTTGTAAAATTCATAATTATTCTCTCCTTGTGTTTTCATGAATTTGGCACATGAAATTAGTACAGCTAAATATACTATAATTAAATAGTTTCAAAATATCAAATTTTCTAACTTAGTTGTTGTAATTGTGTTGTATTTTGGGTTCTTTTATTATTTTTTCATATTTTTTGTTGAAATCTAATTACTTTTAAGATTTAACAGAATATTAACTTAACATGATTATAATGCTAATTAGAATCAATATACATATTTAGCTACTATAATTGAAAGAAGTTGTTATGTTTCTCATCTGATTTAATTTGTGATTTATTTTTTCTGTTATTGCTACTAATTTTTAAATGCTCAAAAATCCTATTATACTTTGGTCTATTTGATATTGGTTGAGGGTAAGACATCGATTTGAACTTCGGTGCATCACGATGTTAAGACAATGGGTTCAAGTTCCTACGAGTTATGGCCAATATGCTTTTATTTGGTTAAGACGTTGGGTTCAAGGTCCAACATGATATATTGACTAAAGCAAAATGATATATTTTTTAGAAAAGTCATGAAATTCACCACATTATATTGATTTGCTCCATTCCTTGATGTGAATGTGATAGTTGTACATATAAGTATGAAAGATGACAAAAATTAACTATACTTGTACAAATGATAAGTCTGAAAGATGATAGATAATTGTGGTTGTACAAATGAATATGGGTGTGGCAGATGACAAAGTAATCGTAGTCATCATTGTAGTAATTATAAAATAAAGAACATTATGATTCTGAAAATAGTCTTCCACGAGTGAAGGTAATTTTTTTCATCAATTTGGTATAAAAGGTCAATGGGCACATGGTTATCATACAATCTTATTTGATAAATGTCATAAATCCTTCATAAAAAAAATATAAGTGGTGACACATTTAATCTTTCAAAATGATGTTGGGGTGTATATCAAATCAATATGATAAATTTTAATACATTGAGCGCATACAATATATTAGTCCATTTCTTGAAGAGAATGTGATATACATCGTGGATGTCCGACCGTTCATGAAAGTGAATGTGTCAAGATGTGATGAAATTCACGGACAAAGACGTCCTTATATATGGTTGGATACACAATAAAACTTACCTTTATTGAAGGTTTGAGAGAAATAAAAAAATTTTAATTTGGTATAAAAAGGTCATTGATGCTATAGTGTGTTTTATCATGATCTACTAAATGGTAAAATCAAGAAGAGATTCCTACCTTATTTTAGACTTATGTGGATATCTTCTGATCCATGCAATGGATGGCTGAACGAACTACGACACCAACTTTGAAATATCAATTTTAGGCTATGTAGACCTTTGGTTTGGGTACCGGTTTACCCGAGCTCATTTTGACCTATTGGTTGGAAAGTTGAAAAATTAAAAATATGAGTGTGGGACCCACATTTGACCGAAATGACCTCGGATGAAAAATCCGACTTCACCATAAGATTCAAAATGTCGATTTTAGGATTGTAACATATTTGGTGTGATTTTAGCTTTAAAATCTCATTTCGACCGTTGATTTAGAAAATTATGATTTCGAGTTTCGAGGGTCAACTTTGTGAAAATGATGTTTTTTCGAAAATATGAATTTGCCAACGCGTTTGAAATATCGAATTTAGTAGGGTTACATTATTTTTTCATTTATCATACTCCGAACGAATTTCAGGCACCCCATCGAAGTCCGAATTGGACTTAAAATTAAAAAAATAATTTTTTATCTATAGCTCGTGCAAAAAATCTGCACTATTAATAGCAGGTTTTGGGTCCATTTTGCTCATTTTTCATCTTGCTTCTTGAGATTTAAATCCTAAAATAGTGTGAAAACTTAAAAGTGAAGCTTATGGGAGCTTGGCAACCTAGATTAACATCTATTTCTTGATTCTATTATGGATTTAAGGTTAGAATTCACCCTTTTCTTAGTAATCTCTTGATTAATTTCTCAAAACCCCAAAAATCTTAGGGACCTTTTAACTTGAATAATATTTTAATCTTATAATTACTTATTTATCATCAATTTAACCTTCAAAATAATTTCGATTCTTGATTTTAACCTGAATTTTAAAAATTTCACTTGATAAAGCTTAAAAATAATTTTTCTTCAATTTGAACCTCGTTTTGACTCGATTTGACTTGAGTTTTTAGTTGTAGGTTTCTAAAAATGTAAAAAATGCATTTTTAAAGTAAAGTTATAATTTTGCCCTTCTTTTTTGAAAAATCCATTTCGAGGATCCATTTTGACCCTGAACCAAAAGTAGTCAATATAAGTGTCGTTGAGATTTTTTATGTGTAGATTCCATATTTGATATTTTTAGTAGAGTTAGAGATCTTTCGTGAAAAGTAAGGTCATGGGTTTGAAATGTAGCAGATCGATTTTTGTATTCGAGGTAGGTTATGGCTTAACTTTTTCAGACTGGGCTGGAAAGTAAATGATGGTACAAAATACATGTTAAGGATGGGAACTAATCATGAAAAATAAATATATATGTGTTGTGCACGTGTGGGGGACTATATGTGATGCAATTGTCAAAATTGAGTTATTATGTGATATATGCGACCGTGTGGGGTCCTATGTGATATTGATAGACTTGAATACATGTGAATAATTGTATGGGGTCCTATGTGATATTGATAGCCTTGAATACATGTGAATAATTGTATTGTGTTGTTAAGATTCTTAATGTGGTACCATTGGTGTATTGTGATTATATTCATACTTTATTGGCATATGAGACATGTGGAAATTCATAGATGAAACTGAAATAATGAGTGGATATTGGCTCACGTGGTTGTGAAAATATATCATTGTGGTTGGTTGTGGAAATATATCATGTGGTTGGTCATGGAAATATATTATGTGGTTGGTTGTGAAAATACTCATTGTGATTGGTTGTGAGCATTACATCCTCATATCATACTAATTCACGAAACTTTGGTACCACCATGACAACATCTGAAAAACACTGGCAACACCATTTTTAAAACCCTTCCCGAGGGATGTGCCGATATTGTAGCATCTTATAAAACTCTTTTTGAGGGTTATGTTAGAAACAAGATATAAGATATGTGGATTGTATATGGGCTGACGAACCCCCATGGGTCCTATGTCGGAAATATTTAGCTTCGTAGGTGTATACAGGGATTGTGCGACGATCCCAGAGGTTGTACGACGACCTCGTGCATCATCATCATCATATACATTACACTTACTTCACTGTGTTATGTTGTGTTGTATTTCCATATTGACTTGTCATCTATGCATTTTTTTGTATCTTCATTTACTTATATTTTATGATCTTGTATATACATGTTCTACTTATATGTGATATAATACATACTTGTGTCCAATCATAGTTTGATGTTATAATACATGTGATATATTAGAACTGGTAATGCAAGCGATGTGGGCTGCCATTGTAGGATATTTTCTGATTGCAGGTGACGTGTTCTTAGAGTGTATTTTGTATGCTTTATTTTCTACTTTACACGGTCATCCTACGATACCTACTGAGTACAAATGGACCATACTCACTCTTACTTCACCCTTTCGGTGCAGTTTCAGGTTTGGGTGCACCTCAAACTGATTGATTTCAGACGCGTTTAGATTACTCAAGATAGAGGTTGGACATTCATACATCTGGAGTTCACCTCTATCTTTCTATATTTGTTATGTCTTTATTAGTATTTGGAGACATATATTATTCTTTTATGGTTATTTTTCTGATGTATTTTACTCCTGGATAGTATTAGTAGTTCTTACACCTTTGACACCAGATTTTGGAAGTTATGGTTGGATGTGTTGATTTTGTTCTTTCCGCTTTTATTATATCTATGTGGTCCGACTTTGTTCTAGAAGCCTTACCTTGGAAGCATTTTTTTCTTTTTTCGTGTGTTTCAATTTGGGTGGGAGGCTTATTTGTCAAGGTTCACCGCGACAAGTACCATCATGACCTATCGATTTTTGGTTCGTGAAACCTAAAGAAACTTTTAAAAGTTCAAGAAATTTAACCAAGAAAAAAGATATTATTATTATTTTGAGACTACAAACTATGAAAATCTTTATATCTTCATATTACTATAATTGAAATGGATTATAAATATTTATGACAAAGTCTACCCATTTTTCTAATGTTTGTTGATATAAATATGGGCATGGTGATGAAATCACATGCTGTAGTAAACTAAAGTTCTACAGAAAATATATAAGTTGACATGATCGATTGATCATTTCAATTCAAATATGATGCAAAATAATTGAGAATTCGTGTTGTTTTATATTGAAGAAATAAAAGATTATTCGAGAATTCAGTTATGTTGCTTGTTCTATCGATAAAATATTATACCGGCTAAAGTTATGATTGCATTTTCTAAATTTTTGGAATGCATAGCAAGGTGAATAAGGGCCTGTTCAGCTGCCATTTGGATCGTTTATTATGAAATGAGATGCATCTATGTTTGTTCATATGTGCTACTATTAATTTGCAATTTAATTTTTATAAGGTTGTTTGGTCAAATTTTTAAATTGAGATCATGGTTTCAAATTATAAAAGTTGATAATGCTGATTGGTTTAGCAGAAAATTGTGTGTCTTCAATCATAGTTGAATCATTGGTTATGAGAACAAATCTCCCAAAAACAAATTTTGGCATGAGACGAGTTTATTTAATTTAGCAACATTTGTATGAATCAAGCCAACAAGGTTTTCCTATCTTGTCAGTTCAGGGTCAAAAATCAAATAAATTCATCTAAAAATTTGAATGTTCAGTATCTACCTCGCACAAAGTGGATTCCTAAATAAGGTTGGGGTGAGTGTTAGATTTCCTTAATATTAGGGGGAGATATGATTAATATCTAAAATAAAATGAAATGAACTGTCATGACCCGAGACTACCCCCTAGTTGTAACACGGTGCTTAAGGCCATAAGTTTCCCAAGCTAACTCATGATCTGGTACCTGCTGTGACCACTGAATAAAGATAATAAAACCACATGTGCACAAAATAAACTGATGAAATACTATCAACTGATGTACTGGAATATACATAAAATGACATTACTGAAGTATCTGATAAATAGCAACAACTAAACTATCTGTCTAAGACAACTAAATAAACTGAAAACCAACTGAGTGTCTATCTGTCTGAAAGCCTCTAAGAATCGTAAGGAGTTGATGGGACAAATCCACAACTAACTTTGACTAACTGAACATAAATAGATGCTAAAATATATGCCATGACCTCGATGGAAGAGGACACGCCACTACTGTTGCTAGGTAAATGCTGGACTGTCTAAGAACGATTGAAAAACTGAGCGTCCAAACCTATGTTATAAGATAACTTAGTGCAAGAGAAATGTATGCGATCAGTACTTTGAATGTACTGGTACATGAGATAAGGACTAACTAAAATACATATGACAACTGAACATGGATACATGAACATGTAAAACTGAGAATACAAGACCAAGCATAAATATATACTGAAATAATATGTAATTTGAATTACTAAATCACTGCTATCTGCATAACTGTATAACTAAAATCTGTATAATTGAACAAATGATATTTGTACACTCGATCATGCAAAACTGAACTGACCTATTCTGAATACTACACTGAGAATATGAGAGCTAACTACAACCGACATGCCCTAAGCTAAGCTATCGGGACCCAACTTGTAACTGCAGTTGGAAGGGTACTGGTACCTTGCTAGGGGTACCAATACATTAATGGAGATGTGGATCCACAAGGTTGATGTACCTAAGGACGAGTGTGTCATTCCTCTACTAATAGGGGACCCCTCATAATTTACGGGGGTACTGTAGGTTTAGAACTTAAGGACTGATACTAGCGACTCATGCCTAATTGACGGGGGAGCCGTCATTCCTGCATTCACTCGATGCTAAGTGTTTTCTCAACTGAATGACACTAGTATTATTATTATTTTAACATAATGTGGTACTGTAATGATAAGTGCTCAGCATGAACATGGTAATATGAATGTTATAATAAAATCATGGTCTGACTGTCTTGTTACTTGAAAATGAAATTATGTAAAACATATAGGTATCGGGTATTCATAACTCGCCAGCACTGAATGATCACAAAAATACAATAACAACGCTTAAAATAGTGGTATGAAATCACAGTTCAAAGAACCAAAACATAAGACATTTTAATAAATAAGTGAGAAATATGAACTTGAACATGAGAATATGTTAAACTTGAGAGGACAACATATTTACATGGTTTAATACATAACTTTATGATTTAGCATGAAATCACCTGAATATGAAATGGGTGATTAAAATTTAAAGCATGAAATAACCTAATTTAAATGGAAAAATATTTTGACATGGCTTGAATTCAAATTTCTAAAAGGACATGGACTAAATTCATGATTTACATGGATAATTTCACAAAAGAAGATTAAAAATACATACTTGAATCAAAAAGGAATTTTGGGACTCAATGGGTAGAAGGAACCCATTGATGAATACCCTACACAATGAATACCCTACACACCTTGAGTTTCTTGACTTGAGAAGAGGACTTGAACTTTGGGACTTGAGAGGTGACTTTGTAGAAGAAACCCTAGTCTTGTTATTCTTGAGAGTGGGAGAGGAAATAACGTGTTAAGTGATTGAGGATGGGGGGAAACTAAGGCCTTTTTTATGTTTGTAAGACGTGGGTTAGGAGTTGTAAGAGAGAAAAGACCAAAAGGTCCCTTAACTGAAATTATAAAAATTTGTTGTCAGTCTATACGAGTCAATCATACGATTCATATGGTGAAGGTATGAGTAGGCCTTCTAACTCATAAGCTTGGCAGCAATGATTTGCACACATGCTGATCAACATACTAGTCCTACCTTACGACTCATCGCAACTTCATATGACTAGTATCATTCTCTCGTAACTTGGACAGATTCTAAGGGGATCCATACTGTTAATCTTATGACTTCACTTCATACGACTCATATCATGCATTGACGACTTCTAGGTTCAACTCGTAACTTGAATAGAACTCACACCACCCCATACAGATATGGGTATGACTTGCCATATATAACTCGCAAGGATTTTTTACAACTTGAAGAATGAGTCATAAGTTCTCCAGAGACTTGAGAATACGGGGTATTACATGAACTATCTAGATCCTCGTAACAAAAGTGAACTTAAAATTCAACAGATAATTCATGATATGAAAAATATTGCAAGTTTATTGTCATACTGACCCTATAATATAACTCAGTTGTAAATGCTCTAATAAAAAGTCCTTGAAAGACAGAATCTATGGTATGCTTGAAACGTGATAGACCAATTGATTTCAAATGTAAAATTCCTTAAAGAAGGATAGGAGCAAATAATCAAGGTCTTGATAATAAGGAAAGTGCTTTAAAAAGCACTATGACATAATTCTACATAAAATCTTGACCAAGGTTCAAGTACCTGAAAATGATGAAATGAAGAAATAGCGATAAGTTATATCTTATTGAAACTAATATCAAATAACCGTTGATGATATTTTTGGTATAATATAGCGTTCACCATTATAAATGGTAGTGAGGATCTTGAATTTAAATCTGTCGAATAGTGTGGACAGATAAAGTATGTAATTCAAGTATATTATTTTTCAGTTTAAGAGTGATGTTTTGAAATTAGTTCATAGACTAGGGTATAATTTCAGTGATATACAAATTGGTGATTGTACGAAAAGCAAAATCGTAAGATAAAAAATACGACTTCTGCCTTAAGGAATAAAGGTTATTCACAAAGACCTGACATTATTATTTGGAGATATGTTCTCCTATGGTGGATGCAATACGGTTTCTTTAAATTTGGCAATGTATGAAAATCTTGAATGCACATAACAAAGAAATTCCATGTCTAGCTAGACGGTAAATGTAATAGAAAAATTCTTGAAAGATTTAAAAGAGACTCGATCCATTGAATGTCCCAATGATTGCGAGATTGCTTACCATAAAGAAAGTTCAATTTTGATCTCATGAAAATGATTAGAAAATACCATGTATTAGTGCAATTGGTGCATTTATGTTCCTGCTAGTTCTATGCATCAGATAATAATCTTTATTAATGTGCAGAAAAAATAAAATTTTACTTTTATGTGAATGTGAGTGAAATCAAATATTATTGATATGAATTTATTATTTCTAACAAATTTTGTCAGAGGATTATTGGTTATGCAAATGCATGGAGAATATTCACTATATGATCAATTTTAATATCAAGCAAATTAAATTTTTCACAACTAATTGGTTATTGCTATGAACAAGTTCAACGTGCAAATGACTTGCGATGATGAGGTCACAAATAAAGTGATTTTCAAGAATTTATTTGGCTGAGTTCAAAGGCTTAACATATCCAAAAAAAAATAAGAAAATAATATATCAGGATGATTTCAAGAATGCAACATCTTCATAAATGTGATTTGATCACAACGGTACAGTCAATATCAATATTTGAAAGCTGACATATAAGATTGGGATGTGTCGTCTTTGAGAAGTGAAATGTTGTTTGCATCAGGAGAGTAAAATACGCGTTGTACTCTTTTTTTCTTGGCCTAAGTTTTGTCCCAATGGATTTTTCTTGCAAGATTTTTAACAAGGCATCAAACAAATGCGTATTATAAGATATTTGTACTCTCTTTCATTCACTAAGAATTTTGTTCCACAAGGTTTTCTCCTAGTAAGTTTTTAACGAGGCACATCATCTATGAACATTCAAGAGGGAGTGTTGTAAAACTAATAAGTGTGGATGTCCACTACTCTAGAAATTACTCCCACTACTTAGCTCCATTATAAAGATAACATCCACCATTCATGACCATTATTCTTGTAACCTTTCACATTCATAACCTCTCCATTATGTTAATGGTTAATGTCACGTTTATGACAATCTTTTACATGCCTCTATATGATACTATAAATAGAGGCATAAGGATTCATATTGTAGACACTTGTACACTTGAACAATTAAAAGAATAAAACCTCTCATTTCTTATCTTCTCCTTATTTTCTTGTTTACTTCTTCTTTCATATTTCTACCTTTTTAAATTAATTTTAACATTAGAATATTAAGGAGTTGTTTTCCTTAAAAGAGTTGTTATATGATGTACCTTATATCGTATATACATTAAACACATTAATGACAAGTTTCTTTTGAGTCATACTAGTGGTTCAAACTATTTAAAATAATACTAATGTTTATATTATTACACTTACATATTATATACTTCATTTTTTTCATGCAGTATTTATATTGACATAACACACTTGTACAACGCTCGTGGGGTTAAACTAGTTGTTGTTAATGTTATGTATGTAAAGGATATAAATAATTGAATTTATCTCCCATATCATTTTAGTTATTGTTTTTTTTAAAAACTAGATAAAGGAAAAAACATAAAATTAGGGAAATACTTTTTACCTTAATCGTGGGAAGCACATACATATTTACTACTAGTTAAGTAAATATAATACATAAATATATTATGTTAGATTTAAAATTTTGAACAAGACTACTTTGGCCACACTGATTTTGGTCAAATGAGAATATAATTAATTAATCTTATATTTATATTTTCACACTAGGCTATTTTTTTTCTACCAATAAGTACTATACAATCATATTTATCAACATTATAGTTTTTAATGTATTAGAAAATGGTAATAAATAAAATAATGATAGAATTTTAAATTCAGGATGAAAGGGGAAAAAATCTCCAAGATGAAATTAGTTTATAATGTGAATATGTCTTTTAACTACTGTGGTCAAATCTCACTTAGGGGTGTACATAGGCCGGGTTGATTCGATTTTTATTAAAAAACAAACAAACCAATCATGTCGGTTTATTAAAACTATAAACCAAATAAAACCAACATAAAATTGGTTTTTTTGGTTTAGGCTTTAGTCGGTTTTTTGGGTTTTTCGGGTTTTTTCGGTTTTTTTATTTATTTTTATAATCTTTAGTTTTTACAATTATATTGTGATCGAAGACTAGATCAAATATGTTTTCACTCATGTGCTAATGAAAAACCATAATTATGAAAAAATAAGGAGTAGAAAACTCTCTTGAAACTAAAAAGTGAGATGAAGAGTGAAAAGTTTAGGTTTTAAGTTTATATTGGATTTTCGATCATTTAATTAGCAATTAATGGACAAAT
>NC_061111.1:213325176-213327223 GCF_002878395.1 Capsicum annuum | reverse complement strand
TTATATATATATATGTATTTATTTATATATATATTTATATATATATATATATATATATATTATCAGTTTGATTCGGGTTTGGTTTGACTTTTTTTTTGTTAACACCAAACTAAACCAAGAATGGTCGATTTTTTTTTCTAACACCAAACCAATCAAATCAAACCATAAGTCGGTTTTTTTCCTCGGTTTGATTTGATTCGTCGGTTCGATTGGACTTGACGATTTGGTCTGTACACCCCTAATCTCACTTATGGCATTTACTCGTCCACTACACCGTTGGTTTAAAGAAATTAATTAATATCCGACCTTTGATTTGTTTTCTAACGGGGGAAGTACAAAAGATTTTTCTAATTTATAAGGGGCCGTTTGGTGTGAGGTACTAAAGCATATAATCCCGGGATAAAATAATAGTTTCGAAATAAAATTTTTGATGCGGCGTTTGATTTCTAATACTTGGGATAACTTATCTCGAGACCAATACATAGTATCGGGATAAGTTATCCTACACATATGGTGGTATAAGAATCCCAACACAATTTATTCTTGGGATAAACTATAAAACTACAAAACTACCCCTAAATCCTTTGATTCACTTTTCATTATATATACACACACACTACTATATATAAGAGAGAATGTGAGATTTTAGTTAAGGGTGTCAATCGGGCCGGTTTGAATCGACCCGAACCAACCCACTTAAACAACCTGGCCCAGTCAGCCCATGGGCTATAGGATACCGGATCTCAAGCTGGGCTAATGATAAAATTGGGCCCGGTTAACCCGGCCAGAATCAAAACCGGTCCAGGCCCGTCGGATAACTGGCTCGGCCCGGAGACACTTTTTTTCTAAATTTGGATTTTGGAGTATATCTTGTAGTATATGTTTTATTTAAAGTAGTACATATATTGAATGGTATGTATATATATGTATATATTTTTTATAGACTCTAAAAGAGTATATATTTAACATATACATGTGTATATATTTTATAAATTCGTATATAACTATATTTATAGTGTGTGTATATATTATAGTATATATAAATTAGTATATATCTAGTAGAATATATTTTATTTAAAGTTGTACATATATTGAATGGTACGTATATATGTGTATATATAGAATATAGACTCTAAAAGAGTATATATTTAACGTATACATGTGTATATTTTTTATAAATTAGTATATAACTATATAGATAGTGTGTGTGTGTATATTGTAGTATATATAAATTAATATATATCTTATAGTATATATTTTATTTAAAGTAATATATATATTGAATGGTACGCATGTATATATAGAGTATAGACTCTAAAGTAGTATATATTTAAGGTATACATATGTATATGTTTTATAAATTAGTATATATTTTGTAGTATATATCTTGAAGTATATGTTTTATTTAAAGTAGTACATATATTTAATGACACGTATATATGTGTATATATAAAATATAGACTCTAAAGTAGTATATATTTAAGGAATATATGAGTATATGTTTTAGAAATTAGTATATAACTATATAGTGTGTGTGTGTATTGTAGTATATATAAATTAGTATATATCTTGTAGTATATGTTTTATTTAAAGTAGTATATATATTAAATGGTACGTATATATGTGTATATATCGAATATTGACTCTAAAAGAGTATATATTTAATTTATACATGTGTATATGTTTTATAAATCAGTATATAACTATATATATAGTGTGTGTGTATATTGTAGTATATATATAAATTAGTATATACCTAGTAGTATATATTTTATTTAAAGTAGTACATATATTAAATGGTACGTATATATGTGTATATATAGAATATAGACTCTAATGTTGTATATATTTAAGGTATACATGTGTATATGTTTTATAAATTAGTGTATAACTATATATATAGTGTGTGTGTATATTATATTATATATAAATTAGTATATATCTCGTAGTATATGTTTTATTTAAACCAGTACATATATTGAATGGTACGTATATATGTGTATATATAGAATATAGACTCTAAAGTAGTATATATTTAAGGTATACA
>NC_061111.1:213324072-213325076 GCF_002878395.1 Capsicum annuum | reverse complement strand
TATAAATTAGTATATAACTATATATATAGTGTGTATATATTGTAGTATATATAAATTAGCATATATCCTGTAGTATATGTTTTATTTGAAGTAGTACATATATTGAATGATACATATATATGTGTATATATTTTTTATAGACTCTAAAAGAGTATATATTTAATGAATACATGTGTATATGTTTTATAAATTAGTATATAACTATATATATAGCATGTGTATATATTGTAGTATATATATAAATTTGTATATATCTTGTAGTATATGTTTTATTTAAAGTAGTGCATATAGTGAATGGTACGTATATATATGTATATATAGAATATAGACTCTAAAGTTGTATATATTTAAGGTATACATGTGTATATGTTTTATAAATTAGTGTATAACTATATATATAGTGTGTGTATATGTTATATTATATATAAATTAGTATATATCTCGTAGTATATGTTTTATTTAAAGCAGTACATATATTGAATGGTACGTATATATGTGTATATATAGAATATAGACTCTAAAATAGTATATATTTAACGTATACAAGTGTATATGTTTTATACATTAGTATATAACTATATATATAGTGTGTGTATATATTGTAGTATGTATAAATTAGTATATATCTTGTACTATATGTTTTTATTTAAAGTAGTACATATATTGAATGGTACGTATATATGTGTATATATAAAATATAGATTCTAAAGTAGTATATATTTAATGTATACATGTGTATATGTTTTATAAATTAGTATATAATTTTATATATAGTGTGTGTATGTATATTGTAGTATATATAAATTAGTATATATCTTGTAGTATATGTTTTATTTAAAGTAGTACATATATTGAATGGTATGTATATATGTGTATATATAGAATATAGACTCTAAAGTAGTATATATTTAACGTATACATGTGCATATGTTTTATAAATAGATATATCTTGTAGTGTATGTTTTATTTAAAGTAGTACATATATTGAATGGTACATATATATG
>NC_061111.1:213280475-213323972 GCF_002878395.1 Capsicum annuum | reverse complement strand
TATTTAATGTATACATGTGTATATGTTTTATAAATTAGTATATAATTTTATATATAGTGTGTGTATGTATATTGTAGTATATATAAATTAGTATATATCTTGTAGTATATGTTTTATTTAAAGTAGTACATATATTGAATGGTATGTATATATGTGTATATATAGAATATAGACTCTAAAGTAGTATATATTTAATGTATACATGTGAATATGTTTTATAAATTAGTATATAACTATATATATAGTGTGTGTGTATATATTGTAGTATATATAAATTAGTATATATCTTGCAGTATCTGTTTTATTTAAAGTAGTACATATATTGAATGGTACGTATATATGTGTATATATAGAATATAGACTCTAAAGTAGTATATATTTAACGTATACATGTGCATATGTTTTATAAATAGATATATCTTGTAGTGTATGTTTTATTTAAAGTAGTACATATATTGAATGGTACATATATATGTGTACATATTTTCTATAAATTCTAAAATAGTATATACTTAAGGTATACATGTGTGTATGTTTTATAAATTAGTATATATATATTGTAGTCTATATCTTGTAGTATATGTTTTATTTAAAGTAGTATATACATTTAACTAACGTATAGTCATATACATGATTACATGTGTAATTATGTATATGTTTATATGTTTTTTAAATTCTAATGTAGTATATACTATATATATAGTGCATATATATTGTGTGTATATTGTTTACGTATTTAAAATGTATATAGGTGGGTATATATAGTGTGTATTGGAGAATAAATATTTAATTTTATTTAAGTTTTGACCGGGTTTGACTGAATTTTTGATCTGGTTTACACGGGTTGGACCGGGTTAGGCTTATTGGGCTGCTCCCGGGTTGTTTCTCAAAATATTACTGTTGGCCCGAAATCGGACCGTCCCGTTAAACCTGATCCGAATCCAATCCAGCCCACAACCCAGTTAAAAGTGACAGGCCAGTTCCGGATTGCCTGGCCTGGCCTAGTTAACAGGCTTAATTTTAGTAGTCCTTGCATCAAAATTTTTTATCATTTTATCTTTAATTTAAATTTTAATTGCTCTATAAATTTTTATTCATTTTGATAAATTTGAACAATTATATGAGCTTATAAAATGCTACAAAAGTGATGAGTCATGGAAAAATGATAGTGACGCCATAAAAACTATTTATACAATCAAATTCAAAATTGATGCAGAAGTTTATTGTCTTTCTATTTTGTAGAAATGTTTGTTAATCTTACTTTAAATTTTCATTTTTCCTAACAAGTTTATCATGGACAAGTAATTAATATCTTGATATTCCCTTTCTAACTTAGTACTCCCTCCGTCTCAAATTACCCGTCCCAAATTGAGATGACACATTAATTAGGAAAAATAATTACTAATATGACTAATTTACAATAGTACCCTATTAAATGATGTTTACATTTTAATTTGAAGAAAAAGTAATTAATTCAAAAGGTAAAACTTGAAAAAAAAAATTTATCTCTTCTTGATTAATGAAAAAAGACAAGTAAAATAGAAAATCAAATTAGGAAATTCAGGACAAAGGGAGTACATTCTTGATTATTAAATAAAAAGTTATTTTCTATATATCGCTAAAATTATTTGAAAATTTAATTTTTTGAAAGAGTACAATTTAACTCTCAAATACGATACTAAATAATGAAAAATGAGAGTAATTATCTTCACATTTTTAATGATTATTTTTTTTTAACAAAAAATGAAATTATCAACATTTTATAGAATTTAGGACAAAATAAGTAATTTAACATGAAATACTAAAGCTTCATACACATTTAAGAAATATTTAACATAAATTTCTTAACATGTATTTTTAGGAAAAAGAAACTACTAATGTTAAGAAAAAATTAGTAACTTTTCAATTTTTTTTGTATAGTTTAATATGAAGAAAACAATGTAAATAAGGTGAAGGGTATTTTTGTAAACGAACTATCAATTCTTAAAAAAGAATGCAATACATATTATTTTTTAATACCACAAATCAAACAACCACTAAAAAATAATATCAGAATAACTAATTCGAAAATAACTAATCTCGATATAACTAATTCCAACATAACTTATTCCGTTATAACTTGTTCCCAACCAAACGACCGCTAAAAGTCTACATCCATAATACTTGCACCTTTTCGTTAAGGTTGTGACTTGTCAACTCCGTAAGCTCCACATATTAATGTGTCCGCATTAAATTACATCTTTCCTTGTGGAATAAATGGAAAGTAGCTACGTAACAATGAAACTGTATAGTTTTAATTTGCAGCATGTTGTGCTGTTTGAGTCAATCCCTCACCAATAATCAACATGCCCCAATTTTATTTTACTTCCCTTAGATGATTCGAAGTTCAAAAGCAAAATATGTTAGGTGTTTTCAAGATCTAAATACGAGTGGATACACTCACTTGGAAGAACAGAAGAGGACTTTGAGCACAAAGTCTTGGACTACTTCTGAAATTTTTCTTTCTTTTACCTTTTTTCTTACATCGTTGATTTGATACGTTCAACATGAAAAATATTCGTTTTATTTTATTTTGGCATAATAATAATTTTTCTTTGTGTTAAACAACGTACGGCAGCAACAAATTAAAATCTTTCTAAAAGATGAAGAAATCATCAGAATTCGAAGATAATAGAAAAGTACGAGAGAGATGGTTCTACAATTTATGGAGAGAGGGGAAGATAATAGAAAAGTGCTATTCTTAAGGCATGAAGAATTGAGAGGAAGAAATGAACTAAAGAACGGTAATAATGGACTGACAGAGCAACTTGTGTTGCCATCTATTTGTTTTTTTTTTCTTTTGCTTATAGGTGCTTTCCTTCTTAATTTTTCTGTTTTTTTCTTTTTCTTTTTGCATTTCATGTTTCATTTATATAAATACTAGTTACTAATAGTTCGTGTAAGGCAGAGCCCAACAAATATTTTTTTAAAATTTGTTTTAATTATTATTTTTTATTGTATCGTTTTGTATATTTTTTTGAAATATATAACAGATTTTTTTCCGAGATATTTTAAGCTATTAACTATTATAATTTATAATATTTTTTATGTAATAATATACATCGCTCTCCTTATCCAAACTTTTGTGGCATTGATAATCAATTATATTTTTAAAATAATTAAAGTTTTAAATTATTGTGATGCATAATATTTTTTCTTCTATTTCAATTTAAGTGTCATAATGCTTAGATGACCATAATAATTAATTATAGTTACAATTAAAGCAACGAAGCAGATATATCTTAATGACTCACAACAACTAATTAGAATTGATATAGCAAAATTACTATAAAAAATAATTGTGAAATTTTTTTAAGTGGACCTCTTATAAGACACAAGTTAATTTAAAACATGAAAAGTTAACTTATCATTTTATATCTATTTTACCTTTTCTTTAATCAAATATTATTAATGTTTTAATATTTAGATCATTTATAATAATTAATTAAGGATGATTATTGAATAAAGTTACGATTGAAACAGCTGAAACAAACATATCATAAATATCTATTTTACTTTTTTGTTAATTATTATTATTATTTTAATAAATAAATAACTTATAATAATTAATTAAAGATAATATAATAAAATCACGAATAAAGCAACTTATGAAGTAGGCAGGAGAAGTAAGCATGTTGACGGAGACCTACCTGCTTCTCTGCCCATTCCCTCTTATTAGATTTAAAATATTTAATTTTTCAATTGTGATGGAAAACATAGAAATATTATATCCAAATTATTGATGTCTTTAATAACTACGCGTCAATAAGTTTACTAGATCTTTTTCCTTTCACTCATAATTGTATATTTACTTGACACAAAATTTCTATGTACACCTGTTTATAGATCTTCATAATTTTTAATATATAATTTTAATTATTTTATATAGAATTAAATCAATGTTGAGTCAGTTATGACGGAACAAAGATAAATACGAAAATAAAAAAAATATCAAATTTAACGTGAAAAAATTCTTCAAGTTGAAGGTAACAACTACGGAATCATAGAGATCCAAATCGCTCCACTATAACAATAATAGGGTTATACAAAATTCTCCAAATAGCCATACAACAAGAGCCAAATACAGAGAAACAATAACTATACCAACAAAAGTAAATCAAGAGAAATCACTCGAAACAGAGCTACTATTTGAGACTTACAATCGGATGTTACGAACCTCCAAATCCGATCTCCACTGCTCATATCAAGCAACAACATGTTAGGAACACTTACTCAAAATTTAATCCTGATCCAACTATGAATGAGTTGACAAATGCGATCTAAAGTTGGCTGATCGAAAGAAAAAACTGCAGTAACTAAGCTCTCTTTCTCTCCTCTCTTTGGTGAAAGCTCTCCCAAGAACCTTTCTTATGTGATGATATCTCTCAAAGACAAATACCAATGAGCATGAATAGTTCTCTCTCAAATATTTCCATTTATAGATAATGGGTGGTGCTTTTCTAAATTCAAACAACTCCAAACAACAATAGAAATCCGAATTCATTTTCAAATAGGATTGAAACCAAAAGGAAGTAAGAATAGGCCATGTGTCGTTGGCTGGAACATGGGCCACAACCCAACAAACTTCTCCTCCAACTAAGGGATCAAATGAATATTCAAGCGGAGGAACTCATGACAGGCTTCATGCTTGCTAAAGTTCTACAATACTCATGCTTCTCTACAACCACCACTTTTGTTAGCATATCTGAAGGATTGTCATCAGTGTGTATCTTCTTTAACTCAAATAATTTTTCTTTCATGGTCATTCTAATCCAGTGATACTTTCTACTAATATGCTTGGACTTGGAATGAAAATTGGAGTGCTTGGTGAGATAAATAGCACATTGATTATTACAAAATAAGATAAACCTTGATTGCTTAAATTTAAGATCTTTTATATATTCCTTCATCCAAAGCAATTTTTAGCACTTTCAGTGATAAGCAATATATTCGACTTCTGTGGTGGATTGAGCTATACACTTCTATAGTTTTGATTGACATGAAATAGCTCCCCCCACAAAAATGATTAAATAACCAGAAATGGATCTTGCCCTAATAGGTGTTTAACTAAAAATTTGACTGAAAAAGCGATGGACAAAATCAACGTTGTCCGTCGCTCTATAAAAAATTTATATATATAATTTAATTTTTTAAAATATAAAAATTATTTATTTATTAGTAAATTTAAAATATCAAATATCAACAGATAGTGTCATTTTCATAAAGTTAATTTTTATTTTTTTAACAAAAGCGACACTGTCCGTCGCTTTTAGCAAAGATACGAAAAAATTAAAAATAATTAAAAATTATGACGGATAGTATCGGTTTTCTAAAATTAATATTATAAAAAACCAAATTATAGCGATGTTGTCCATCGATTTTAATAAAAATAAAATTAAAAAATCGACAGACAACGTCGCTTTTTAAAAATTAATTTTTATTTTTTAAATAAATAACAATGTTCTCCGTCGCATTTATTAAAAAAAATATAAATTATTTATTAATTAGTTGGCACAATAATCCGCAAAAAAAGAGAAGGATATTAAGATATTGATCATCGATTTAAATAAAAAATAAATAAAAATTATAGATAAATTAAAAAGCAACTGACAATGTCGCTTTTTTCATCGCGTTTTAAAAGCGACATACAATGTCGCTTTTAAAAGTGACACTGTTTTTCATTTTTTTATGCGTCGTTTTTTGGCCTTTTTTTAGTACTGTGATATGCTGATTGTTGGTGAAAATAAATCTAGAATTCCAGTCCCTAAGAAAGAGTTGAGCAAATCTTTTATGATGAAGGACTTAGGGCCAGCAACGAAAATTTAGGCATCCAAATACACGGAGATAGTGATAAAAAGAAGTTACCATTATCCTAGAAACAGTACATTGAGAGGGTACTGAAGAGGATCATCAATATGATAGGAAAAAAGTGGTTAGTACTCCTCTTGCTAAATACTTCAAATTAAGTACGACCCAGAGTCCATCTACTAACAAAGAGAATAAAGAGATATCTTGTATTCGCTACTCCTTTGCAGTTGGTAGTTTAATATATGTTATGATTTGCACTAAACCAGATGTTGCACGTGCCATTAGTACTGTTAGTAAATTTCTTTCTAATCGTAGAAAGGAATAAGATGTTGCAAAATGGGTACTAAGATACTTGAAGGGTACTGTAGATATGTAGTTGTGCTTTAGTAGCACCCTTGAACTTGTTTGCTACACAGGCTCAAATTTTGGAGGTAATCTTGAAAACTCGCAATACCCCAATTTTCTTTCTCTTTTCTCCTTATTTATATTTTAGCTGTTTTTCTCTCTCTTTCTTTCTCAAGAATTTTGATCTGCCGCCGCTACTCTCTCTTCTCGTCGTTGCTGCACTTTTTCCGCCGCTGCGCTCCTTCCGTCGTAACTATGATTGTGCTTTTTCTTTCTTGCACTACTAAAAGACATAAAAAGTGGTCACCAAAAATCGATTACGGATGGTGGTTAGCGACCATTTGTGGTCGTTTTTTTCTTTTTTAAAGAAAATAAAAATAAATTTTAATTAAAAATCGATCACAAGTGCATTTTTGAGATTTTTTTTTGTGTATATATATATATATATATATGTATATATATATATACATATATATCTCAGGTAGTTATGTACGTAGTACACAGTTAAAATCTAACTAAATGTATTCAATTATATATTGAATATGTTGATTTCATACGATCAATTGATCAAGGTAATAATATATTATTGAAGTTATAATATAATAATGTAAGCTAAATTAACCGATAATATTCTTAAATGCCTCGTAACCTCTCTCTTATGAGTGTGGCATGCTACACACGCCTAAAAGAGACTCTACTTGATAGGATTTTGTAGACTCCCAATTGACCATGAACCTAGGGCTCTAATACCAATATGACACAACCCAAACCAAGGCCTAGTCATGTCGGGTTTCTCAGGTCCGACTGGGATGGTAGACCACCCTAAAATCCAATCATAATGTAATGCCTCAAAAATGGGTCCCAAGATGTCACACGGTGCTTAGGGGTATAAGTGACACCAAGCTAACCCTTTTGCTGGCATAACTCATAAGCGAATGAATAAAATACTTAAATCTATATAAAATCAGCAAAAACATAGCACTTCTCTGAACTTGATCAATATAATTATGAAATTTACAAGATTACAACTCTACCTTTATAAAATAAAACTAAAATTGAATACATCAACTTCTACTGACTATCTATGAAGCCTCTATTGGTACTGACTTTAGATAGCCGCGTCATGACTCTTAACTGCCCAAGATCAATACGACTAAATAAGAAAATACAATACTTTTAGAACTGTATAACTAACTCAAGCCCTTGAATCAAAAGGACTCATCTCCTGGTAACTGGAAGCTGCAAATTGAGTGAATATGGTATGCGCGCTACCACTTGTACCTACATTATAAGACAATGTAGCACATAGACATATATATATGGGTCAGCATTTTGGGAATGTATTGAGTATGTGGGGGTGTATGCAACATTTTTAAATAATATCATAAGTGTAAAATAAAATCATGCATGCTGACAATAATGACTCTCTTCGGTTGAATTAAACTGTTATATAGTTTCTCATAAATCATCAACAGTAGCACATGTTTCATAAATCTCATAAATCATTGGACTCAACTCAAACTCTTTGAATCATGACTTAGAGTGACTCGGTAACTCAAGAAACTTAGATTATTATAGACTTGGGAGTTTCTTATAACTGACATAAACCATGAGAGCCGCATGGAGTCCAACGTTTTGACCTCCTAAGAAAGGAGCCCCACATTGGTGGGAGCGTTATACTCTTTCCAGGAGTATAACCTCAAACTCATCTCTGCGATCACAAACTCGGCACGTTGGCCCTCAAATCTCAGTCCTACGGTGGAATGTAGTTTTGGGAAGTAGGATGCACTAAACCCACACTTTCCCCTCGGTGCTAAATACTCCTCCCAGACTTAGCTCAAAACATGTTAGGAAATCCACCTCAATCAACTCAAGGGTCTATCAAAGAGACCAAAATCATAAATATATCTCATCTGTGAATCATAATCAACTTGTGGATTCCTAACTCGACTCAATCTCAAAATAATCTTTCTCATCATCAAGTACACTTGCTTATCAAATCATATCAAGTAACAAAAACTTCAAGAAAATATTATAGAACTCATTCTTGACTCTCAAGCTCAATATCAATATATATTCAATAGTCAAACTTCTCATGTAAAAGCATAAATCATGACACTTATCTTAAATTACTTTAGAAATTATCATTTCATAATATCAATAGACATCTCATGGCATAAATTTCTCAATTTAAGAAATATGATGGTAAAATAATCATAAATATCAAACTTAATCAACTCAAGTTTCATAAATCATCAATAAAGAAATTTGGGTGTAAACCCACTTGCAAAGATCATGAAATTCCAATAGTAAAAATCAAATCGTTGGGCACAAGAATGAAGGATATTCTTGTTCAAACCCCACATACCTTGATTATGATTTTTGAGATGAAGAAACTTGATTGGAACTTCTTTCTCATACTTTTGAGCTAAATTTCTTAATGCCTTGACTTAGATATCTTAAATCTTGAACCACTTGAAGGTATTTATGGAAGGTTCTTCAATTTTCTTAGAGAAGATTGGATTTTTGGGTTGAGAGAAAACCCTAGCTTCTTGAATTTTCTTGGAAAGAAATTGGAGAGAAATGAATTTCTCTTCTCTACTTGGATATATATATAGAGAGGGTAAGAACGGGTAGAAAAGACCAAAATACCCTTGAGTAAATTCTATAACTGGAGCCTGATTTTTGGCCCTGGCGCGACGTACCAGGATTACAGTCCTTCACTGGATTTGGACAATTAGGAAACTGCTCAGTGGCGCGATGTGGTGAAATTGCGTTGTCACCTTGGTTGAGACCAGGAAGGGCACCATGACTTGGTGAAATCACGTTGGTGCACTGGAATTTGACAATCCTAATATTGAGCCTTGGCGCGATGCGTCAATATCGCGGAGGCTCACTGGAAAATAACAATTGCCATTTTGGCTGGCTCCGCGATGCGCTAAAGTGCTAGGTGGCACACTGTCTCACTAAAATAACTCTAACTCTTCACCTGAGTGTCAGATTTGGGAGAATTTGGTATCGATGTAAAACTTATTCAATGCTCTATGGGTAGTTATTTCCATATACTCAAAAGATGGATTTAGACTTAAAGAACAATCGGGGTATTACAAAGAACCACCCTGCACCCTATGTCGAATGAATTCTAAATATATGACAAAATAGAACAATCATAAATCAAATAATTAATTAAAATCCATAGACCTATTCAATTGGTGTCAGGCTAATACTAATACAAATGCCATGGTTGACACCAATACTGACATCACCCATGCCTAAAATAGTCACACAAAGCCTCTATCCAAAATTAAAACAACATTCGGTCGGGACATATCCTCGACCATAGCCAAAACTAAACTCCAAGAAATAAACAAAAGTATGTAGAAAAGTTCATAACATGAGATGAAGTCTTATGGAGTATGGAAACTTACCACTTTAGTCCAATACATAGCTGTTCCCGAATCCAAGATCACTGAGTAGGAGGAGTAGTATGGCAGGTTCCTACATCGCATGGGGATACAACGCTTGAAGACAGGTTAGCAGGTGAATACTAACATTTACTCAGGAGTAAGAATAAAATAATACCAATATTTAAAACCAAGTAAATAACCAAGTGCAAACACATTAATGCATATATATATATATATATACCCTTCCCCCTCCATGACACATATATACAAGTATAAACTTAGGGGATTCCCGTGTACCCCACATGCATATAGTCACTATGACCAACCCTCATGTCAGCAAATATGAGTTTTCAGTGTCCGCCTATCAAACTCTCACCTTTACGGTTAGCTATCATAACCCGCCATTATTGCCTAATTAAAACCTTTAGCACATAATCAAACCACCAATTCTAGATGTCAAGTGTCAAGGCATTATGAAGTGGTATCATCGTACCAACTATAACTTATAGGCAATGTCAATAGCCAACACTTAGGGGATTCCCATGTACCCCACAAGTTTCCCAATTACCAAACCATGACCACCAAGGCCTTTCCAATCTATTTAAAACCATTTAAACCTATTTAGGTTCCATGAAAGGTTTTTAATAAAAGTCAAACCATGTGACAAAAACATTCTTATTGGCATTTTCACAAACATATTGAGGGCATATAGTTTCCAAACTCAAACCAAGAACTAATTAACCATTCTCATGTTCAAACCAACATTATAGAATAAAAAACCATAGATAAAATATGGAAAAACATCATCCAATCATAAGTAACCAAAATCCCCAACATATATTTAAAAACCCAAAATAATATCACAATTATGCCATAAAAATGATACATTAAAATATGTTTTTAGTTGAAATAACAATGTGGAAGGAGTTACATGCCTTAGATACCAAAGAATACAGAGAGAAACCACCCTTGAGAGCCTTAATTAACCATCTTGAAGAAACTATAGCCTCTTTTTGAACCAAGAGTTTGAGACAGATTTAAAAGTATTTTGATCTTCTAACGTGAGTAATAAGAGGCCAAAAGGTGTTATATGATGTGGGTTATTAAGGGTTTGGGATAGGTAATGTACAAAATACCCTCAGCTTAAAAGTTGTACAAATAATGCAGGAGAGTATGATTTGGATACCTCAATCATACCTACATCATATGAGTGGTACCATCCATCCCTACCTTGATCACAAAGTAGGACATCATATTGTTTCTAATATATGACTCCCTCAACTAACTCGTACAATCACCATACGATAAGTACCTTTAAGTCGTACCCTAAATAGAAACATCTAGGCTAGACACTGGACAACATATGGATTACACCCTACTCTCGTATCATGAACATATGACTAGTCACCACCAAACCATAATCATAACAGAAACTCAACCACTAAACACTGGTCAACATACGAATTGGGTCACTTCACCCGTACCCACACCATACAGCTAGTATGGTGAGTCGTATGATGATCAGAAAGCTCAAGACTCAAGAATTTATAAGGACCAAAACCCAGGATATTTTAGTAATATACTCATGTATATGATGTATATAGTACATATTTAGAAGTTGATAGTCAATCAAATATATATACATATATATATGTATCTCTTGTGTAGTGATATACATAGTGGTCAAAAGCTAGCTAATCGAATCGATGTATCTAATTATTTTGAATAATACGTTAATATCATACGATAAAGGTAATAACACCCTATTGAAATTATAATAATAAAGTTAATTAACCGATAATTCATCAAATTATATGTTGTATTATGAGGTATATATATAATACCATATTCAAAAGTTAATCAACAAAAAATTATTTGTAGTATCCAAAATGCATTGACATTATTATGCGATTGACATCATTAATTTTATTTACATAATTTATTTATAATTAATTTTAGAATAATAATGTTTTTTATTTTTTTAAGATTAATGGTTACTATATTTATTGAATATCAACCTAATTCCATTCATTTTTCCTAATTATTTAAGTTCTAGCCATTTTATACTCAATTTATGTCAATTGAGTTTAATTTGACTCAATTGAAATCCCCAATTCAATATTTTTAACCTAATTTTTAATATCAATTTGACTCATCTCCTTAATTTTAATCTCAACTGTTCATCATATATGATCAACGGTCAAGATTAAATTATTTTTACTTCAATTTTAATTTTATACAAAATCAGAACCTAATTTCAGTCCCAACAACATTAGCCTCCTCACACACTCTCTCTCAAAAGAGCATTACGACCGTTGTCTGTATATGGTTGGTGGATCACTGTGCCTCACCACCCTTCCTCTTCCATCTTCTTTATAGCCACCACTACTCCACCAGTGGACCAGAGAGCTCCACTTCACTCTCTTACTTTTCTCCCCTCTCTTTACCCTAAACCACTGTCATTCCATAATTTTATGGCCATCTGGTTATCAATCAACCACCACCAACACCAATCTGCTGATTATATCACTATTTTAAAGAAGAGATAATGATAAATCTCTCTTATGAATAACAACTTAGCTCGGTGGAGAAATCAAGCGAATAATAGTCCACGGATATCTCCACAGCATCATTGATGCTGTAAGTCTTGCCTGATCTTGCCTGGATGTATATTTGATTCTATTTTTGTATGGATAAAATAAGATCATTGATATAAGAGATCTATAGATCAAAAAAATAAGATCTATTTTGTGTCTAAGATGATGATATTTGTATGCGTGTATGTGTGTGAATATATGTGAATTCTATGGTGATGAACCTTTATGTAGAGGCCTTACATAGATCTTTCAATAATTCTGTGGGATTTTAAATATTGAGTCTCTTATTGTGAAGCTTAATTGTATCATACTCCGACTCTGCACTGGGCAATTTTTATTGGGTACTTTATATTATGCATAAAACTGAGTTTCTCACTTTGGGGGGGGGGGGGGGATTTGCAATTTAGATGGTGAGTTTCTTGGTTGCATTTTAAAGAAAGCATGTTATGAGTATTCCAAAGTTTTTGCTAGGTTGAACTGCTATTTTTTTAGATTTAGTTCTTAATGTAGGATCCCTGAAATACCAGTCTTCTCATTTAGTCCAAGCATTGTTTCTCGTTTGAACTTATGATAAGAATGCCTTAAGAGTTCTCTAAGGGTGTGGAAATGGCTAGAATCATGACAAGCAGTTTGCATGTAGTAGGGATAACTTATAGTTAATCCTCTTTTCTTTGCTTGATTTAGCTCATTCTGATGCTGGTTTTACACATCTAACTAGGAAAAAATGCTTGAAGCTCAGCTGGATAAGCAGATACATTTGTATCGGAGGTTGATCCAAATGAACCCATTTCCTATTAAGTCTTTTGTTATTTCACTTAAAAATGGTTAATTTAGTGACTTGAAATGTAAACTAGTGACTTTAAAATGGTTAATTTTAGTGACTTGAAATGCATACTAGTGACTTTAAAATGGTTCAGTGTAGTGACTTGAAAATGGTTTAGTATAGTGAATTGAAATGTGAATTAGGTATTTGAAAATGATTTAGTGTAGTGACTTGAAAATCGTTAAGTATATTTACTTGAAATGTGAAGTAGTTACCTGAAAATGGTTAAGTATAGTGAGTTGAAATGTGAATTAGTTATTTGAAAATGATTAAGTGTAGTGACTTGAAATGTGTACTTGTGACTTGAAAATGATTAAGTGTATGCCTTGAAATGTGTACTAGTGACTTGAAAATAGTTAAGTGTACTGACTTGAAATGTGAATTAGTTACTTGAAAATGGTCAAGTGGAGTTACTTGAAATAAATACTAGTGAGTTAAAAATGATTAAATGTGACTTGAAATGTATACAAGTGACTTTAAAATGGTTAAGTGTAGTCATTTGAATTTGTGAACTTGTGACTTGAAAATGATTAAGTGTAGTTACTTGAAATGTATACTAGTGACTTTAAAATGGTTAAGTGTAGTGACTTCAAATGTGTACTTGTGAAAAGAAAATGGTTACGTATAATGACTTTAAATATGAATTAATCATTTAAAAATGGTTAAGTGTAGTGACTTGAAATGTGTATTAGTGACTTGAAACTGATTAAGTGTAGTGACTTGCAATGTGAATTAGTTATTTGAAAATGGTTAGTGACTTGAGATGTTTACTAGTGACTTGAAAATAGTTAAGTGTAGCTACTTGAAAATGGTTAAGTATAGTGACTTGAAATGTGTACTAAAGACTTGAAAATGGTTAAATGTAGTTACTTGAAATGTCTATTAGATACTTGAAAGTGGTTAAGTATAGTGACTTGAAATAAATGATTAAGTATAGTGACTTGAAAATGGTTAAGTATAGTTATTTGAAATGTGAAGTAGTACTTGAAAATGGTTAAGTATAGTGACTTGAAATGTCAATTAATTATCTAAAAATGGTTAAGTGTAGTGACTTGAAATGTGTACTAGTGATTTGAGAATGGTTAAGTGTTGTGACTTGCAATGTGAATTAATTATTTGAAAATGGTTAAGTGTAGTGTCTTGAGATGTGTACTAGTGACTTGAAAATCGTCAAGTGTAGTTACTTGAAAATGGTTAAGTATAGTGACTTGAAATATCAATTGGCTATTTGAAAATGGTTTGAGTGTAGTGACTTGAAATATATACTAGAGACTTGAAAATAGTTAAGTGTAGTCACTTGAAATGTGAATAAGTTATTTGAAAATGGTTAAGCATAGTGATTTGAAATGTGAATAAGTTATTTGAAAATTGTTAAGTGTAGTGACTTGAAAATGGTTAAGTGTAGTTATTTGATATTGCGAACTTGTGACTTGAAAATGGTTAAGTGTAGTTACTTGAAATTGTGGAGTTGTGACTTGAAAAAGGTTAAGTGTAGTCACTTGAAATGTGTACAAATAACTTGAAAATAATAAAGTATAGTTACTTGAAAATGGTTAAGTATAGTGACTTGAAATGTGAATTAGTTAACAGAAAATTGTTAAGTGTAGTGATTTGAAATGTGTATTAGTGACTTGAAAATGTTTTAAGTGTAGTGACCTTAATAAAAAATCTTTAGGATTGTTTAAGTGTTTTGGATGTTGTTGGATTAATTATTAAGTGTTTTGGATGTTGGATTGATTGTTTAATTAGTGTTGATTTGAATTGCTTAAGTGTTTTGATAATGTAGTACGTTATATGATCATTTTAGTAATGTGTGTTGCATAGGGCTGTATATATTGAATTGCATTTTTATTTGGCAGGTGGGATGCAGAAAATGTAGATTTCTGCATTAAAAAAATGCAAAAAAGCACCGGACAGGGTCTCTTTTGTCCGTTGCTTTTCTGAAATTTTTTAAATGATTTTTCAAAAATGCGACGTTGTCCGTCGCTTTTCTATTTTTTTTTTTAATTTTCAAAGAAATCAATGATGTCCGTAATTTTTTTCTTCATTATGAAGAACAACGTTGCTTTTTCTGAAAAAAATTATTAATTTTAGAAAGCGGCGGACAATGTAGGTTTTTTTGATTTTATTTATTTTTTCTTCAATAAAATAACAATGTTCATTATCGTTTTCATCATTTGTTCTTCACATAAAGAACAAAAACGACGCACATCATCGATTTTTCTAAAAATAATTAATTTTTTTAATATTATTATTTTCAGAAAGCAACAGACAATGTCAGTTTTTCTGAGAAAAAATATTTTCTTTCTTCAATAAAATGACGATGACCATGGATTTTGGTTCATCATTTGTTCCTTACATGAAGAACAAAAAACAACGCACAACGTCACTTTTTCTAAAAATAGCTAATTTTTTTTTCAAAAAGCGACATTGTCCGTCATAAAAGAGGACGCAGGCCATTGTTTTAAAAAACAACGAACCTTCATACGACAAAAGTGATTGCATCATTTTTCCATCAATTTTGTCCAAAAAATAATGACGCTGGTCGTCGCTTTTGGCTGTCATTTTTTGGTTTTTGTTTAATAGTGTTATCCACATAAAGCAGTAACTAATGAAATCAACATCAGAAAACTTGTGAAAGAATACACAATGATTTGAAGAAATTTTCTCATATCCTTTCTTTTCAATGATATATTCAAACTTCAAGTACCATTGTATTAGAGATTGTTTCATGCCATACAAGCTATTTCTCAATTTACAGACATAATTTTATTTTTCTTTGAATACAAAACCTTCAAATCGCTCCCGGTAAATATGTTCATCTAAATCGCCATAAAAAAAAAGTCTTGACATCAATCTTCTCAACCTCTAAATCTAGACTTGCAGATAAGCCTAGCACCATACGAATAGAAGACATTTTCATATCATAAGAGAAAATTTCATCAAAATCAACTCCCTTTCTCTGACCAAAGCCTTTGACAACTACCCTCGCCTTATACCTAGATGCAGAGGTATGTTGCTCTTGCTTTGTCTAAAGATCCATTTGTTTGTTGGAGCTTTTTAACTTTTGTTAATTCCACTAATTCATATATTCCATTATCGTGAAGTGAATTTATCTCATATGTCATAGCTTCTAACCACTCATCTCTGTGAGTATCTTGTAGAGCTTCTGTAATACCCCGTACTTTTACCTAGCTTAAATTCATCCCAAAAATATTAAAAACTTGATTTAAATATGAATACACTTTTATACCTATAGAATTTTCAAGATTCTAACTTTTTATTGTGTGGAAAATTGAATAAGCTTTCCATCGATACCAAATTCACCCAAATCCGACACTCGGGCGAAGAGTTAGAGCCATTTTAGTAAGACGGTGTACTACCTGGTACTTTAGCACATCACGGTGGCAGTTCAAATGACATTTGTCATTTTCCAGTGAGACAACACGATACCACCGCATCATGCCACTAGCTTTTTTCCTAATTGTCACTTTTTTGTGTGACTACACGATCATGGAGCGTTGCGTCAAATGGAAAATTCGCAACTAGTGAGGCACCGCGATGGTATCACGTCGCGCCATCAGCCCAGTTCCCAATCATCAGTTTTTGATTACACAATGTGATAGCACCGCATCGCTCTAGGTACCCAAATCGGGTTTTCAATAAAAAAATTAAAATCTTTCTAGGGGTAATAAGATCTTTTTCCATGACTCAGATCAACCTTTATACAAGAAATTATACCGTAAATACCTTATTTTGTCACTTTTCATCACTTTCTCTCAAGATCAAAATCATTCTCTCTCAAGAGGTAAAAACCCTAGTTCAAGAAATCAAGGTCAATCCCAAGAATCTCACCATGAACTCCAAGAAAATCACTAATTAAGGTATGTTAGGTGTTCATCTATGGGTCCCTTTCACCCATAGAGTCCAAGAATCTGTTTTTAATACTTTACATGTATGAAATTGGATTGTGTTCATGTTTTGACATTTATTGAGTTTCAATCCATGATTAATGATAGATTCTATGAAGTTGTAGAGCATGTATATTGAATTGAGTAATCCCCATGTTATAATCCATGAGTTTGCAAGTTTGGGCATTATAATTTCCATGATTATGTGTTTTCCATGATTTAGATTCCAAGTTCCCAAGAATCGTTCCTAGTATGTATTGATTTACATGATATTCATGATAAACCCTTCAATTTACAAGTTGATTGTTGTGTCCATGTTAACCCAAAGTGTTTATGATTTAATGAACCAAGTATGTTTCCCATATGTTTGATAAATTGTCTATGAGAATGAACTAATGCCATTATAACATGCTAACATGTAATCCCCATTTATCTACAAGTTAATGCATTACAAGTGTTTGATGAAATGTCTCTATGAATGAATTATGACCAAGTGAATATTTATATGTTAGTCAAAGTTATACTTTGCTTTACTTTTCATGCTATCGAGTCTTGGGGGTATTTAATACCCGATAATTTAGCTATTTATCTAGAGCCAGTATTAGTTATAGAATAGTATCAGCTATGTCACGATTAGTAGTACTTTCAGTCCATTACAGAACTCAGTTGAACTCAACCAGTCACAGAACGTTAGAAAACTCAGTAATCTCAGTATCAGTCCAGTCCAGTTCAGTATACTCAGTTTAGTGTCTTTCAGTTGGGAGTAGGATTTAGTACCGAGTGAGCCTAGGGATGGGGACACACCCGTTAGTTAGGATTGGGTCTGTAAAAGCAATCCCTAAGTTCTAGAACTACGTAGATATTATAGTTTATGAGATGTCACCCATTAGATAGGGCTGACATACTTAGGGATCACTCGCTAGCTTAGGACTGATCTCAGGGTCACCCGTTAGTTAGGACTGACTCCACAGTTGTCTTTACTCGTGGCATGGTACTGATACCCTTTCAATTGGGGTTACAGATTGGAACCCAACTCAGTTATCTTCCCTTATTTGGGGCATGTCGGTTAGATGATTACCTCCCACAGTTTTGGTTTCAGTCTTTAGTTTAGAACTCAGTTTAGTTCTACAGAATCAGGACTGTCAGACACAGTCAATCAGTATTAGTAATTATAGATTATTAGTTACTTAATATCAAAACTCAGTACTTAGCATCAGACAAGCTTAGTTACAGTATATGTATGCACAATATTGCCTACTCAGTGATTTAAGTAGTAATAATTATTCACATACTTTCATGTTCAGTTACTCTTTATTGTTTAGTCAGTTATTGTTCATGCATATGAACCCTTGCATTCATACTTACCTCATCTAGAATACCAGTACATTCCCATGTACTGACACATACTTTTCTGCACTATGATGTTTCATATCATAGGTTCGGACGCTCAGGTTCACGACCACGCATAGTAGATTTAGATTCAGTCAACAACAGTATATTTAGTAGTGCGTCCATATTATTTGAGGACATTATTTTATTTCATTATCTTAGCAGACTCAGTATTTTATTAGATGGAGTTAGTTGGGGGATTGTCCCATTAACTCCACTTTCAGACAGTTTCAGTTAGAGGCTTCTCAGACTAGTTTCAGTCAGTATTCAGTTTTACAGATATTATCTTAGATGTTATATTTTATTAGCATTTTAGATGTTTTAAACCTTATGGAACTTCATCCTATTATTTTGTATTAATTTTATTATTATTATTTAGTGCTCACAGCTGAAATTATTCATGGGTTATCTTGTGGTCCTTCGGGGTTGTAAGCACCGTGTGATGACTAGGGGGTAATATCGGGTCGTTACAAAATTAGTATCAGAGCCTAAGGTTCAATAAAGTCCTAAGAAGTCTGAAATTTGTATTTAGTAGAGTCTTGTGTATGGATGTGTAGCGCTCCACACTTATGGATAGGAGGCTATGAGATGTTTTAGGAAAAGTTTCCCTTCTTTCAGTATTCATGTTGTACGAGTAAGCATGATATCAATTTACAGTCTTTGTCTAATCCACTTCTTTCTATCATTTACAAAACATGCCTACCAAAAGGAATAATGAAAGAAGAACCGGAAACCAGTCAGCCCCTCAGCCCCTTCAGGCAGATCCCCTGGACGAACCTATCTCTCATGCAGAGTTTAGAGCTGCATTTAATACTCTAGCCAATTAAGTTGCAGATCAGAATGAATGACCAGCTACTATTCTATCTAACCCAGTGGCTAATACTGCAACAACTAGAATTTGGGACTTCACCCGAATGAATCCTTCTTTCTTTATAGGATTTAAGTCAGAAGAGGATTCACAGGAGTTCATTGACCAAGAACAAAAAGTCACATACATCATGGGAGTTACTTCCAGTGAGAGTGTTGAGTTAGCCACCTATCATCTACAAGATGTAGTCCATATGTAGTTTAAGCAGTAAGTGGTAGACAGGGGTACAGATGTAGAGCCCATAGAGTGAAAAGAGTTTGCTACTGCCTTCCTAGATAGATTCTTTCCCTTAGAGCTGAGAGAAGCCAAAGTGTTAGAGTTCATCAATCTCAGACAAGGTAGTATGAGCGTAAAAGAGTATTCCCTCAAGTTTACTCAGTTAACCAGGTATGCTGCATATGTAGTAGCAGACAATAGGTCCAGAATGAGCAAGTTCATATCTGGGGTGTCAGATAGTGTGGTTAAGGAATGCAGAACAATAATGTTGATTAAAGAGATAGACATATCTAAGCTTATGGTCCATGCTCAATAGATTGAGGAGCAGAAGCTTAAGAAGAAGGAGAGAGAGAATAAGAGAGCTAGAACAAGTATCTTTAATTTTAGTTAACCTAAGTTAGAAGGTGGTAACCATTCCCAGTTTTGTACAAAGTCTTCAGTTCCAGCTCCTTCCTCAGCCAGTGCTCCAATCCCTAAGTCCAGGAATGATAGTTATGATTGGGAGCCAGGCTCTAAAATCTAGGGTAGTGTAAGCAGTAGTCGTACCTATCCACTTTGAGAAAAGTGTGGTAGTCATCACCTAGGTGTGTGTTGGGTAGGCAACAAAGTCTGTTTTGGATGTGGTATGCCAGGCCACAAGATGCAGGAGTGTAGAGTAATAGCTCAGAGGGGAAAAGATTTGTGTTAGTAGGGCGCCACTTCCAGTACCACTAGTGGTCAATGCCAGAAAAGATTTTATGCACTCTAGTCTTGCCATGATCAGGGAATTTCTCCTTATATAGTTATAGGTACATTATAAGTCTTTCATATTTATGTTTATGACTTGTTAGATTTTGAGGCTTTACCTCCTTTGTACCCCCTATATAGCCGTCAACTTCGGTGTTAGACCTAAAATATTAGTAGAGCCCTCCTCAGTGTCTACCCTAGACTTTAGAGTAAAGTGGTGACAACTCAGTTAAGAATTATTGATTAAGTAGTTCACAGCTTTAGAATGATGGCTTTAAGCTAAGGGGAAGATGGTATAACAAGTAACCAAGTCAGACTTTCAGGTTTTAGTAGCAAGGTCAGCATATGCAAGAAAAGTAGTAGGAAGGGATGATGCCCAACCCATTTTTACCTCAGTGCAAAGTTTTGTACTTCAGCTATCAAAATATCTCATCGTGCCCGGCATGTCATATCTATGGACATAGATCATATTAGTGTACATTATCAAAAATCATGCATGCGTACAGTTCCTAGTATAAGGAGTTCCAGTTCACACAGTATTTAGTTCCAGTACAGTCTCAATTACAGTATTAGTCCAGTAATCAAATCAGTAACTCAGTTCAGTTTTAGGTTTGCTTAATCCTAGCATATAATCATCAGTTATTTAGTTACCAATATTTCAATACTTTAGCTTCCAGACTATTTCAAAATCATGTTATACGCTTGGTCTTGCATTCTTTGATAATACAGTTTTTGCAAATTCATGCTCAGTTATCTCATGTTACTTAGTCAGTCCATACCTCATATGCATGATACTCTACAGTTTCAGTCTAGTTATTTAGACTAAGTATCATTTAGTCTTACACACCCAGTATTTAGCTATCGGCCATTCAGTTAATTAGATAAGTTAATATGTTTAAGCATTCGTGGTCAGTGCCCGTAAAAATATTTTTACTAGTTGTAAATGAAGTGCCATACTGAGGTGTAGTGTATTGTTGAGAGAGTATTCGATGAATATGTCTAAGGTTGAAAATTTATAGTTACAGTGCATAAGGCTTAGTCACTCTATTTTAAGATGGTGTTTCGTAGGCCAAACCTCATATTATAAAATTTTAACCAAGTTATGAGTTTGGCCTAGTTTATGTATTGTGCCTCAGATTCAGATCCCAGATATTCAGTCACGATTCAATCTGTAGGTGCCCCGTGCATCATCTCATGCTTTTCCTCAGTATCTCAGTTAAGTCAACATTCTTTAAGGGACATAGTGTCACAAGGGGAAGATACACTATAACCCTCGAGCTATCATGATCTAAACCTTTCATTTTCTCTTCACGTAACAAATCAAATCGGAGTAATGGTTACTGATAGTTGACCCTCTAGTTCTAATCTCAGTCGTAAGCTATGTACTAAATATCTTAGTTCAGTTCACGATATTTAGTTCGTGTATCACATTTTAGACTCATTCATGTTCTCATGTTCCCATTCATACATGTTTAATAAATAATCTTAGGCTTATCAGTGTTCTCAACTTAAGGTAACAGTCTTCCTTAGATCTACTCAGTTCCATGTTTAGTTACAACCATAATCTTAGTATCGATTATCGTTGCATATGCAATCACACATTTATTAATCAGTTTAGTCATGTATTTCATGCATTAAATATGCATGTCTAGTGTACAAACTTAGTCTATTAGCATTCCTCAGCTTAATCAGTCTCATTCAAGGATGAATGTTCCCAAGGGGGAGATATTGTAACACCCCATACTTTTACCTAGCTTTAATTCATCCCAAAAATATTAAAAACTTTCTTTAAAGATCAATACACTTTTATACCTATGGAATTTTCAAGATTTTGACTTTTCATTCTGTGGGAAATTGAATAAGATTTCCATCGATACCAAATTCACCCAAATCCTACACCTCGACGAAGAGTTAGAGTTATTTTAGTAAGACATTGTACCACCTAGTACTTTAGCGTGTCACGGAGGTAGTCCAAATGGAATTTGTCATTTTCCAGTGAGACAAAGCGATACCATCATGTCGTGGCACTATCCTTTTTCCCAATTGTTACTTTTCAATGTGACTACGCAATTATGGCATGCCGCGTCAAATAAAAAATTCATATCCAGTGAGGCACCGCGATGGTGCCGCGTTGTGCCATCAGCCTAGTTCCCAATCATCATTTTCCAGTGACATGATGTGATACCACCGCGTCGTGCCAGATGCCCAAATTGGGTTTTTAGTGACAAAATTTAAAAACTTTCTAGGGGCAATAAGGTCTTTTCCATGACCCAGATCGATCTTTATACATGAAATTATGCCCTAAATACCCCATTATGTCACTTTTCCTCACTTTCTCTCAAGAACAAAATCATTCTCTCTCAAGAGGCAAAAATCCTAGTTCAAGAAATCAAGGTCAATCCTAAGAAGCTCTCTAAGAACTCCAAGAAACTCATGAATTAAGGTATGTTAGGTGTTCATCTATCGGTCCCTTTCACCCATAGAGTCCAAGAATCTATTTTTAATACTTCAAAAATTATGATTCATGATTTACATGTATGAAATTGGATTATGTTCATGTTTTGACATTTATTGAGTTTCAATCCATGATAATGGTAGATTCCATGAAGTTGTATAGCATGTATATTGAATTGAGTAATCCCCATATTATAATCCATGCATTTGCAAGTTTGGGCATTGTGATTGCCATGATTATGTGTTATCTATGATTTAGATTCCAAGTTACCAAAAATCGTTCCTAGTATGTATTGATTTACATGATATTTATGATAAATCCTTCAATTTGCAAGTTGATTGTTGTATCCATGTTAACCCCTAAGTGTTTATGATTTAATGGACCAAGTATGCTTCTCATGTGTTTGATTTAAGGGCACTTTGGACAATTCCCTCATACGTAATTAAAACCCCATATCCATAAATCACTTAAGGGGATTATTTTCATTCATAGTGTACTCAAACTCTTCCAAATCTCTTTCAAATACTGTCAAGCAACCATACTTAGTTTTTCCAAGAAGTAGGTTATCCAAGGGCTTAAGGGTTGGATTCTTTTGGTAAAACTTGGTATTTTACATGTTACTCTTAATTTATTGTTAATTTGTTAAAAGCATATGTTTTAAAGTATTGTTCATGAAATATTGAAGTTGTATTTGAATCAAAGGTTGAGGGTTTTTGAATGCTTGTTGTTGAATAATGTTTTCCCATGGTTTACATTTGATTATTCATGCTTTAATTTTGGTTTTAAACCTGTGGGTGCATGGGTATGGTGAATGAACTAGGGAATTGTGATTTTCTCTAAACTTGTGACTTTTGATGTGGTTAAGATCTCAACCCCATACGTTAAAATTGGTTTTTGAAATATGGGAATTAAACTATTCTTGGTTTTTAAGTGAACCTTGTGGGTTTTGTGTTTTCACAAGTTATTGTGTAATTCAACCAAGGGGGTTGTGAATTTCTTAAGTTGTGTAATTGTTTAACAGGTTGTTGTTACCTTGCAAGTGCAGTTGGTATGGAGATACCAACAATGTATGCCTTAATATGAAGTATGGTTCAATGAATGTAAATATGTGATAAATTCCTTTAATTGAGTTGTAATGAAGGTTGTGTAGCTGAGTCATAAAGGTGGAGTCTGAGTGACTGATACTAAAAATTTTGTTTGCCAACGTAGGGGTCTAAATGACCAAAGAGGTTTAAGTCACCCTTATTATTAATACATGATTTGGGAGGTTTGAGTCTCCTGCACATCATTACATGATCGAGTACTTAAGTCACCTTAGTATATGATTAGGAGGTCCAAATCCCCCATGCATATATATGAGATTATTGTTCAATCGTGTGGCTACACGCATTGGGGACTAATCGGGAGGTGAGAGTTGGGGCCCAGATAGCCCGTGGGTACATGTTGTGACGATTGAGCTACACAATCCAGACTAAAGTTTTAAAATGAATGTTTCTCCTTGTTCCTTATCCCAGCATGTGATATATATATATATGTATGTATTTGATTATGCACATTGGATTTGAAACTGTTGATCATGACATTATGTAATCCTTACCATTAAGTTTCATGCTAGCATTCACCCTGCTAACCATCTTAGGATATTGTATCCCCATGCGATGCAGAAATTGGCCATACTTCTACTTCTCCTGCTCAATTATTAGGATTCAGGATTAGTTCGTGAGCTGACATTAAAGTGGTGAACTTTCAAACATCAGAAGTCTACATTTCATGTTTTGGTCTCTTATGTCTCAAACTATTTAGATTTGTTTTTGGATATAGTTGGGGGCATTTCCCGACACTTTATTGATATTTAGTTTTGATAGAAGCTTTGTTTATATTACTGTGGATATTTGGTGATATTTGTTGATTGTTTGGTCGGTCGTCGTTTATAGACATATTTTGAATTTGCTTAAGCTTATTGCATGCTATCTTGTTATATGTTTGGAATTCGTTCGACATTTTGGGATATTGTATTTGGTATGGTTTGGTGCAGGGATTGATCTTTGGTCCTCGTAGGACTTAAGATACTAGTCACAGCCAATCCATAGTTTGGGTCATGATAGAGATGGTATCAGAGCCTAGATTTGGTGTCATTAGATGTCCAACAATGCCATATCAAGTAGAGTCTCATTTATGGGTGTGAAACATGCTACTCTTTTAAGGGTGAGGCTACTAGACATTTAGGAATGTTTTCCTTTCTTGTTGTTCTATTTTGAGCTATAGAGTCAAAGGTTTTGAATCTCTCTAATTCCCATTTGTTCGTGTTTCAGATCATGCCTCCAAGAAGATCTAATATCTATGGGAACTCTTCTATCCTATTTGAGGATAATGTGGACAGAGCTTGTCCTATTTTTGGAGTTCAAACCAGATCGAGGGTGTCGCTGCTTTTGATTGACCTGATGGTGCTCCACCAATTCCCCAATCCCTCCTCAGGCACCTCGAGCTGATATGTCTAATGCTGAGTTTTGACAGTTGATTCATTTTCTTACCCAGTTTGTGGCCTCTTAGTATGAGTGAGTTGTTTCCATTGCTTCATCCTCCGAGGCCACTAGGGTAGGCCAATCAATGAGATTGAGTCCTCTTACTTTCACTGGTTCTAAAGTTGAAGAAGATCCTTAAAATTTCATTGATGAGATGGAAAAGATTTTTAGTGTGATGCATCTCACTGATGTGGAGGATGTAGAGTTCACTGCTTATCAGTCAAAGGATATAGCATACCAATGGTATGAGGAGTAGGACCAGTCTAGGGGTGATGATGCTAAGTCCGCTTTATGGGATGACTTCTCAAGAGCTTTTCTTGATCTCTTCTTTCCTCAGGAGTTGAGGGAGGCAAAGAATGAGAAATTCATAAATTTGAAGCAAGGCAGGATGTCAGTAAAGGATTATGCCTTATAGTTTCACCAACTGTCGCGTTATGCTTTTGAGTTGGTGTCTACCATAAGGCAGTTTATATTAGGGCTGTCTTATGAGTTGATCTTGGAGAGAAAGGATGCCTTGTAAAATAATGATATTGTAATGCCCCAAAAGTACCCCTAGATGTTACATAATGCTCGAGATTACAAATAGTCCCAAGCTAATCCATAAAGCCTACCTAAATTGAAACTCATTTGAAAAGTGAACTAACATATTAGAATATGAAGGTAAAAATACTCATAGCTTAACTGTGAGTCTTTAAATTGGGAATCTTAACAATCACATTGAACTTAAAATATAAATAGTCTGACAAGCCTCTAATTCTAACTAGAGAGCTACTAGGACAGACCCTAGCTGACCCGAACATAAACTAAAGTCAAACAACTATATACTTTCATCTACGAACAGAAGTATGATAAACTGGGTCCTTAGACTATGAGGACTTACTAAATGTCAGGATGTAGATGATGATGCCTATGGTCAATCGTGCTGCTGAAAACGAGCACCAAACCTACACTATAAGACAATGCAGCACATAGACATATATGTGGGTCAGTACCTCTTGAATGTACTGAGTATGTGGGGGTGAATGCATAAGTAAAACAATAAATGGATATACATACATACTTTCAAATGAGGCATGCTAAGTGTAAATTACTCACCTTGAGCTTGATGAAACCAAGAACTATAGAATCATAAACATGAATAATGAAGCATAAGGATATACTTTGAGAGCCATAACACCTAGTTTCTAAAATCTTTACTTTTATTATTTCTTATAGGAGATTCTTCTAACTGATACAAACTATGTGAGATTTCATGGAGTACAACATCTTACCCACATTGGGGAGAGCTGTTCTACCCTTGCCATCGGAATAGAAGCTTAACTTAAGTGATCACTTTACTTCATCCATATTGTGAAAAAGCTTAACCTACGTTGGCTCGTAGTTTTCAAGAATTTAGGATACATTCATCTGGATTTCTTTCTCGATACTAAATACTACTATCAGAATGCTTATATGCTCATATTTTAATAAATCTACCTTAAACTATCATAAGGGTTTATAAAATGAAAACCAGTTATGCTTCTCTTTACTTTAAATCATAATTAAGATGAACAATTGTGGATTTCATATCTTATCTTAGGACCAAAAGATCAAACTTTTCTTTAAATCACTTCATAAAACTTATCAATGGAGCTTAAGAGCATAATCTTCTTGTAAACGCAATAATTGAACTTAGAACTTAGAATTTATGTTTTAATTCATAGAAACTCATAACAAAACATCATGATAAATAATCATCATGAAATATTTCAACAATATCTCAGTAAAAATAATGAAATTCAAATCACAATATGAATCTTATAAATCAAAACATGAATATATGTAAATCTTGATGCACTTAAAGTTTTCAATCACATGGTAGTATCATACTTCATGAATATGATAATTTGGTTATTAACTCTAATTCAAAACAAGTGAATTAAATCTTAAAATTATGCTCTTTGGGAACAAGGATGGAAGATTATCCTTGTTCATAAATCCCACATAACTAGTAAGAAGTTGTAAGAGAGGAATAGACCAAAAATCCCTTAGCTAAATTTTATAGAAATTGCTCGTCAATCTTTACAAGTCTACCATACGACTCGTATGGAAGGGTACGACTTAATGTATCAACTCGTAAGCTTAGCAGACTCAAGGAGGGTACAAACTGGTCAACATACGAGTTACACTTACGACTATTATCATATTTATATGACTCTTAGCCTCTCACTCATAGCTTGGTCAGAATCTTAGGTAGTCTACACTGATGAATTTACGACTTACCTCCATAAGACTCATACCTTACTTGATGACTTCTAGGGGTCAAGTTATACCTATAAAAGAATTTACTCCATTCCATACTACTGTGCATATGACTACAACATACCACTCGCATATTATACATACAACTCAAGGGATGAGTCGTGTAATGCACAAAAACTTCTAGACACGGGGTATTATAATATCTCCCCCTTAGAAATATTGGTCCTCGAATGTGATTCATCTAGGATTGGGAGATGGAAAAGAATCAACACCTCCACATTGATTTTTACAACCAATCTTATCACTAGCACAAGGATTTAGTTTGTCACAACATAACATACAATATTGGAGCACTTAAATGGACTTAAGGAGAAAGAACTTGCTGGAAATAATAGTTTACCTTAGGTAGGAATGAAGCTTGAGGAAAAAAGATGAGGATACTTGGCCGTCATGTCTACTTCGGCCTCCCAAGTGGTACCTTCAACTAATTAGTTCCTCTAAAGAACTTTCACTGACGCTACTTCCTTATTCCTTAGCTGTCGGACCTGCCTATCAAGTATCGCGATAGGAATTTCTTCATACGCCAAGTTATCTTTGATATCAATACTCTCTAAGGTAACTACTAAGGACAGATTTCCAATTCACTTCTTAAGCATCAAAACATAGAAAACTGGATAAATTGCAGCTAACTCTATTGTAAGACTCAATTTCGTAAGCAACCTCTCCTACATGCTTCACTATCTCATAGGGACCAACAAATCATGAACCATAAGGGCCATATGGACTTGACGTCATCCCCACCCTCCTCCAGTATATTACTGGCAGTCTTTCATAAAGGCTTGACTAATGACAATAGAAAGAGCCTCAAATTTCCTTTATTTCCAAATCTCATTATTCACTTCATAGGCGACACCCTCAAGAATACCCAATTGCCTACTTCAAACTTGAGCTCTCTCCTATTTACATCAACATATGATTTTTGATGGCTCTGAGTAATCCTCGATCTCTGAAAAATCTACTGAACCTTTTCCATATCTTCTAGAATAGAATCCAACCCAATCAAGGCCACTTCACCAACCTTAAAACATCCTATAGGTCATCTACACCTACGCCCATACAATGTTTCAAATGTAGCCATCTGAATGCTAGCATAATAACTATTATTGTAAGCAAACTCAATCAAAGGTAGATAGTCATCCCAACTTCCTTTAAAGTCAAGGACACACGCCCTCAAAATATTTTCTAACATCTGAATTATACATTCTGGATGACCATTGGTCTGCGGATGAAATGCAATACTGAGCTTAACCTTTGTACTAAGGCCCTTCTAAAAAGACTGCTAAAACTGTGAAGTAGATTATGTGCCTCTATTTGAAATGATGGATAAGGGTATCCCATTAAACCTCACTAACTCACGGACATACACCTTGGCATAGTCCTCTACGATATCTAAAGTCTTGACAGGTAGGAAATAGGCTAACTTAGTTATTCAATATAATATGACCCAATTGAATCATGCTGATGTCTTGTACATGGAAAACCTTTGCTGAAATCCATATTCACTACTTCCCACTACCAAGTAGAGGTACTAATCTCTTGCAATATACTACCCGGTCTTTGGTGTTAAACTTTAACTTGATGATGATTTGTACACTTGGCTACAAACTTGGCTATGTACCTCTTGATACCATTTCGCTAATAAATTTCTCGTAAGTCGCAATACATCTTAGTAGCACTCGGATGAAGGGAATACCTCAAACCATGAGCCTCAACTAGTATCCTTTCCCTCAACCCATCTATATTTGGAACACAAAGTTTACTTTGTTAGAGAAGTATACCATCTCCCCCTTCGAAGAAAACCTCAACCTTCTATTAATGAACAACCTCCAACATCTGGCTAAGTATGGGATCATTGCACTATTTCTCCTTTACTTCCACTACCAAGGATGATTTTTAACTGTTCTAAACTACTACTCCTCCCTCACCAGCTTCGAGCAAACATGCTCCTAAATGAGCCAACCTATGCACCTCTTTAGCCAACTCTTGTTCTTCCTTCATCACATGAGGCACACTACCCATAGATAGCCTACTTAGCATATCTTCCACTACGTTAGCCTTACCTAGATGATAAAGCACATTCATGTCATAATCTTTCCACATCTTCAATCAACTCCTCTAATGAAGATTCAGCTCTCTTTAAGAAAATACATATTAAAGACTCTTATGGTCAGTGAAAACATCAACATGCAAACCATAAAGGTAGTTCCTCTAGATTTTCAAGGCAAAAACAACAACAGCTAACTTTAAGTTGTGAGTTGGGTAATTCTTTTTGTGACCCTTAAGTTACTTCGAGGCATAAGCTATCACTCTCCCATTTTTATCAACACATAACCTAACCCAACTCTGAAAGAATCACAATACACCAAAAATCCATCTAACCCTTTTGACAAAGCTAACACTGGCGCCAAAGTCAATATATCCTTCAACTCTATTAAACTCTTCTCACATTTATTTGACCATATGAACTTCACTTTTTTTGTGTCAGTTTAGTAAGTGGAGTGACTATAAAGGAGCATCCTTCAACAAATATTCTATAATACCCAGCCAAACCCAAATAGCTCTGAATATCAGATGAAGTGGTGGGTCTAGGCCTGTTCTTCAATGCATTAGTCTTCTGAGGAACTACATAAATACCAACCCCTGAAATGACATGCTCTAAGAAGGTATAAGATTCCAACCAAAACTCATATTTACCAAACTTCACATACAATTAATGGTCCTTGAGGGTCTGCAACACTATTCTTAAATAGCATTCAAGCTCTTCCTCACTCCTAAAATATACCAATATGTCATTTATAAAGGCAATGGCAAACATATCTAAATACTACTTGGAGACCCTAATCATCAAATCAATAAAGGATGGAGAATTTGTCAGTCCAAACGACATAACCACAAACTCAAAATGCCGATATCTCATTCGAAAAATGATATTTGGAATATATTGATCCCTAAATTTCAAATGATGGTATCCCAACCTAAGGTCAATCTTGGAGAACCATCTGGCACCATGAAACTGATCAAACAAGTCATCGATTCTAGCAATGGGATACTTGTTCTTGATGGTAATGTAATACCCCGATAATTTCAACTAATAGTAGAACCCTATTTCAAGCTCCTTAGAAATAAATTTAGTTATTTGGAAGCTAAATGATCTATCTTGATGAGTATTAGGGCCTCAAAAGTGTCCTATCTATTATACGAATCAAAATATTCCTTGTCGATTGAATTCTTGATATGGATATTGGTATAGTTAAATTCAAACAAGCATATATATCATTATACTACAAATTTCTGAGCTCATGACCCACCAAAATATACATAATTGAGTTAGCTTTCCAATGATACCAATTTTTCCTAAATCCAATACTGAAACAAAAAGTTACGCCTATTTTACTCTAGCATGTTAGCCTAGAAAACTGACTGACGACATTTTGTGATAAGTTATCACACGTGTGAGGACTTATCACTAATTTCGTCAGCCTTAGGAAGATTTCTACCCCCAGTGATAACATTTGTGATGACTTTTCATAAGTTTAACGGCCTATCACAAATGTCGTTAGCCTTAGATTTTCAACAATTGGGAAGCGGTTTAATAAGGGTATTTTGGTCTTTTTTCTGCATTTCCCATGACTTATAACCCTCAAAGAACATATTTTATTCTATTTCCCTTTATTTAAACATCTCAAAATTCTCTGCACACCTTCAACCACAAGGTTAGGGTTTCAATATAAAAACCCAATCATCTAGAGATTTAACCGTGAGAATTCAATAACTATTGCATATTTGAATTCCTCGTTAAGAGGGCTATGAGGCACACCCAATAGTTCGTGAATAACCTTCCAAAATTTTTGAATTCATCCAAAATCTCTAAGTTTAAGGTATATGGTTTTGAAAAAGAACACCCTTTCGTTCTTGTGCCCAAAAATTACATATTTTTGTAAAGTATTTCGTAAACTCATGGAGAATTCCTATCATGTTATTATATTGTGAGTTTTATAAAACTATGTCTTACCCAAGCTTTGATTTGTAATATTATTATGCATATTAATGTTTTAAATTATCAATTTATGGTTTAAGTTGCATAATTCAATGCCTATATCATGTTTCGAGAATTTCAAGTCCTATTATTGTGAATTGATCCTTATGGTTAAAGCATGAGTTTGAGAATGAGATATTAACAATTTTTAAAGAATATCAATAAGTGAGTTTTGATTGTAAGTTAAGATAGAAATCCACATTCTTGAGTTTGAAGTAAAGGGGATGCATTTTGGCTCCCATTATATATATATATATATTGTTGAATTGTTATAAGCTGGATTTTCTAAAGTTCTGAGCTAAGTAAGGGAGTAGTATTTAGCACTGAGTTGGGCTTGATTCCGAGGTCTCATGCCCCAGAACTACGTGCCCCCATGGGTTCTTGATATACCCCAAGTAGGTTAAGATAGTGATCACTAAAGTTAAGGTTTTATCTGATAGCAAGGATAGAATAACTCTCCCCAATGTGGGTAAGACGTTGGACTCCATGTAGCTCACATGGTTTATGTTGGTTAAGAGAAACTCCCTAAGTTCCTAAAGTTCTCTAAGTTCTAAACTCTTCCAATTTTCAAAGAGTTTTAGTCTTAAAGTTACAAAGTTTTGAATTTATAAGTGTTTTGAAAGCTATGGTCCTAATAATTTCAGGTGTTATGATAATTTGAGGTTTTAAGTAAAAACATGATGATTTATGAGTCTTGTGGCGTATATTTATTCCAAGCTATGTGAGTATGTTTTACATCATGCAGGTTTTCTATAAAAGGTTATGATATTGATTATTTTAGTTGCACACTCCCCCATATGCTCAGTACATTCCCAAAGTACTGACCCATATATTTTGTCTGTGTTCCATATATTCTCATAATGTAGGTTCAGGTGCTCAGTATCAGCCTCACCAGTGATCCTTTCGAGCACTCCTATTTATATATCAACCTCGGTGAGCCCTCATGTTTCGGGGACCAATTATTCTCAGACTTCTATTTTTATTTGGTAGCTGTTTAATTCTTGTCAGTTGAGTATGAGTCAGTTAGGGACCTATCCTAATGGCTCTCTAGTTTGGAGTAGTAGAGGTTTCTCAGACTAGTCATCAGATTATCAGTACTTTAAGATTTTCTTTGATTTTTAGTTTGTTCAGACCAAGTATTGCATTCATATATCTCATTTTATGATATCACAGTGTTGAGTTCATGCATTTTATCTCTAAGTAAGCTAATATATAAAGTAGAAGTATCAAAGGGTTAACTTGGGGCTACTTGTAGCCTTAAGCACCGTGTGACATTTTGGGACCCGATTGCAGGGCGTTATAAACTTGGTATCAGAGCCTAAGGTTTAGAGAGTCCTAGGGGGTCTAATAAGCCGCGTTAAGTAGAGTCTTGATCATCGGTGTGTAGCACACCACATCTATAAGCAAGAGGCTCCAAAACATTTTAGGAACAAGTTATTTCTTTCTCTCAAGTCCATCATGCTCAAGTTGTCTTTTTCAGCTATTAACTCGTGCTCTCTTATTTCAAAATATGCCTCCCCACCGAGCTCGAAGAAATAACAATGATCAGCAACCTCAGCCTACTGATCCTCTAAATGAAAGTGTGTCCCACGCCGAATTTAGGGCAGCCTTCCAGGCACTGGCCCAAGCTGTCACTGTACAGGCCAATCAGACCACAGCTCCTCAGTAGCAGGGAGGTGACTTAGGTGCTTCCAGAATTCATGACTTTATGTGGAAGAGTTCGCTAGAGTTTTATGGGTCAAAGGCAGGGGAAGACCTGTAGTTATATCTTGAGGATATAAGGAAGATCACATAGGTAATGCGTGTGTCTGAAGAAGAGCTTATGGAGTTAGAATCTTACAGGTTGAAGTACATTACGTATGATTGGGTGTTTTTTTGGAGGAAGGGTAGAGGGGAGGATGATGCTCCTATTACATGGGAGATGTTCTAAGATGCATTCTTGGATAAGTTCTTTCCTTTAGAGTTAAGAGAGGCGAAGAGTGAAGAGTTTTTGAACTTGAGACAGGGATCAATGACTGTTAAGAAGTACTGCTTAAAGTTCAATCAACTAGTAAAATATGCGCCTGACTTGATCTCCAACGCCTGAACTGGTATGAGAAAGTTTGTGATAGGTGTGTCGGGCTTAGTACTGAAAGAATGCGGCACTGCTATATTGAACAAGGAGATGGACTTGTCTAGGCTAAAGATCTATACGTAGCAAATAGAGAAGGATAAGATAAGGGAAAGAGATAGAGCGAGAGGTAACAAGAGACCCAAGTCTGAACAGTACGAGTACGGTCAGGCTAGATCCTAGGAAGGGAACCACCCTTAGTTCCAGAGTCGTTCTTCTATGCCATCACCCTTATCCGCTAGTACCTCAGTGCCTAGAGGTAGGCCAAAGTATGGAAATAGGTCTTCTATGTCCACGCCTTAGTAGAGTATGAGCAGCAAGCCCAACTTCCCTCCTTGTGCCAAGTGTGGTAGGACCCATTCGGGTAAGTATTTGGCTAAATAGCTTGGTTGTTTTAGGTGTGTCAAGATAGACCACAGGCTTAGATAGTGCCCACATGCTAGGTAGGGAAGCAAAGATACCCGGCCCCAGACCCAATCCACTAGTGCATCAGCTTCTGCAACCCATCCAGCTCCTCCTCAGGGCACTTCTTCTAGTACTGCTGGCGGTCTGTGCCAAAACAGGTTTTATGCCCTACCTTCCCATCATGAGCAGGAGAAATCTCTCGATGTTGTTACTGGTATGCTCCGTGTATTTTATTTTGATGTATATGTGTTATTGGACCCCGGGTTAAGTTTTTCTTATGTGACCCCACTTGTTACTGTGAAGTTTGAGAAGAGTCCCAAAAGTATTTTTGAGCCTATTCTAGTGTCTACGCTAGTAGGGGAGTCTGTTATTGCTAAGCAAGTATACAAGAATTATCCTGTTATAGTCCTTTATAGAGTCACACTTGTAGATTTGATAGAGTTAGAGATGGTTGATTTTGATGTTATCATGGGTATGGACTGTCTTCACTCCTGCTATGTGTCTATAGATTGTCGTACTTATGTAGTCAAATTTTAGTTTCTTGATGAACCAATTTTCAAGTGGTCAGGGAGTTTAGTACCTCGCAAAAATCATTTTATTTCTTATCTCAAATCTAGGAAGCTTATATCTAAGGGTTGTTTTTATAACTTGGTTAGAGTTAAGGACATTAAGTCTGAAAACCCAAATATCCATTCAGTCAACACTGTCAATGAGTTTTCTGATGTCTTTCCAGAAGATCTCCCAGGGGTACCTCTTGATAGAGAGATAGAATTTGGGATCAACCTTCTTCTCGACACTCAGCCTATTTCCATTCCTCCCTACCGTATGGTACCTGTAAATCTTAAGGAACTGAAACAACAACTCAAAGATCTCTTAGAAAGAGGTTTTATAAGGCCCAGTGTATCTCCTTGGGGAGCACCTGTCCTTTTCGTGTGAAAGAAAGATGGTTCTTTGCGTATGTGCATTGACTATCGTCAGCTTAATAAGGTCACAGTCAAGAACAAGTACCGTCATAATTTGTTTGATCCATTTCAAGGTGTGAGTTATTTCTCCAAGATAGACCTTAGATCTGACTATCACCAACTTAAAGTAAGAGGGTGTGATATCTTGAAGACAGCTTTCCAAACTCGCTATGGTCATTATGAGTTTCTTGTCATGTCTTTCAGGCTAATTAATGCCCCAACAGTTTTCATAGACCTCATGAATTGAGTTTTCAAGCCATATCTTGATATGTTTGTCATTATGTTTATCGACGACATCCTTGATCACGCAGACCATCTTAGAATCATCTTTCAAACTCTTAGAGATCATAAGTTCTTTGATAAATTTAGTAAGTGTGAGTTTTGTCTAAGGTCTGTAGCATTTTTGGGCCATATTATTTCAGCTGAAGGTATTAGAGTTGATCCCTAAAAGATAGAGGCTATACAAAATTATCCTAGGCCTATCTCTCTGTCTGATATTAGAAGTTTCTTGGGTCTAGCTAGCTATTACCACCTTTTTGTTGAAGGGTTCTCTTCCATTGCGTCTTTCATAACTTGGTTGACCCAAAAGAAAGTTAAGTTCCTTTGGTCAGATTCCTATGAGAAGAGTTTTCAGGAGTTGAAGACTCGACTCAGTTCTGCCCCTGTGTTGACATTGCCTGATGGTGTATATTATTTTATGGTAATCGGTGATGCTTCGAGAGTTGGTTCGGGTTGTGTGTTGATGTAGAGAGGTAAAGTTATAGCCTATGCTTCTAGACAGTTGAAACCTTATGAGAAAAATTACCCAACCCATGACTTAGAGTTGGCCGCTGTAGTGTTTGCTTTGAAAATCTGGAGACATTATTTGTATAGTGTGCATGTTGATGTGTTTACTGATCACAAAAGCTGGCAATGTGTGTTAACTCAGAAGGAGTTGAATCTTAGGCAGCGAAGGTGGTTAGAATTATTAAAAGACTATGATGTGAGCGTTTTGTATCATCCAGGCAAGGCCAATGTTGTGGAAGATGCCCTTAGCAGGATGTCTATAGGTAGTATTTCACATGTGGAGGAAGGTAAGAAAGAGTTAGCTCGTGATGTGCATCGTCTGGCTAGACTGGGTGTTAAGTTTCTTGATTCCACTGAGGGAAATATTTTGGTGCAGAGTAGTTCTGAATCCTCTTTGGTTTCATAGGTGAAGGAGAAGCAAGACTTAGATGCTAGCTTGGTCAGACTGAAGGAATTAGTCAAGGACCAAAAGGTAGAGGTTTTATCTCAAGGGGGAGATGGGGGCGTTAAGGTTTCAGCATAGATTATGTGTTCCTGATGTTGGTGATTCGAGGCAGAAAATTATGGCTGAAGCGCATGGTGCACAGTATTCTATTCATCCCGGCACTACCAAGATGTACCGCAACTTATGGGAAATCTATTAGTGGTGTGGTATGAAGAATTATGTAACTTATTTTATGGCAAAATGTGCAATATGTCAACAGGTTAAGGTTGAGAACCAAAGACCTGGTGGTGTAATGCAAGAGTTTAGTATCCCAAGTTGGAAGTGGAAAGAGATAAATATGGATTTTGTGGCTGGCTTACCTCTTTCCCAACGCCATCATGATTCCATATAGGTTGTTGTCGATAGGCTGACTAAGTCAGTGCATTTCATGCCTGTACACACATCTTATACAGCTGAGGACTATGCTAGATTGTATATTCGGGAGTTGGTTAGGTTGCATGAAGTTCCCTTGTCTATCATTTCAGATAGAGGTACTCAGTTCACTTCTCAGTTTTGGAGAGCATTTCAGAAGGATCTTGGTACCCAAGTTCACATGAGTTCCACTTTTCATCCGCATACAAATAGTCAGGCTGAGAGGATTATCCAAACTTTGGAGTACATATTGAGAGCATGTGCCCTTGATTTCAAAGGTAGTTGGGATGAGAATTTGTTGTTGATAGAGTTTTCTTACAACAATAGTTACCATTCTAGTATCAAGATGACACCATTTGAGGCATTATATGGTAGGAGATGTAGATCACCCATAGGTTGGTTCGAAGTAAATGAAGCTACTTTGGTTAGACCTGATGCAGTATTTGCGGTGATGGAGAAAGTGAAGTTGATTAGAGAAAGGTTAAAGACAGCTCAGAGTCATCAAAAGTCATATGCAAATGTGAAATAAAAAGTCCTTGAGTTCGAAGTTAATGATTTGGTGTATCTGAAAATTTTGCCCATGAAAGGGGTGAAAAGGTTTGGGAAGAAAGGGAAACTTAGTCCCCGTTACGTTGGCCCTTACAGTATTCTCAGCCGTGTTGGGAACGTAGCCTATGAGGTTGAGTTGCCTGCAGAGTTGTTAGTTGCTCATCCTATTTTCCATATTTCCATGCTTACGAAGCATATTAGTGATTCTATCATTGTTGATTCTTCAGATAGCTTAGATGTTCAGAATAACCTTTCATTTGATGAGGTTCCGGTTGAGATCCTAGATTACCAAGTCTGTAGACTAAGGAACAAAGAAGTTCCATTGGTCAAGGTTTTATGGAAGAATTAATCAATTGAGGGTGCTACTTGGGAAGCCAAAGCAGATATGCGATCCAAGTACCCACATCTCTTCTTCACAAGTTCAGAGCAAGCCGAAGGTATTACTTTTTTGTAATTCAGCCCCTATCTAACCAAAATTCAGCTATAAGCTATTTTGTTGCAAATTTGTGCACTCTCAGAAATACTCGAAAGTTTAGAATGACATAGATCCAATTCAGAGAACTATTCCAACTGTGCATCCTCAGTTTCTTTCCATTCCCAGCTTAACTAGTGACATTCGAGGATAAATGTTTCCAAAGGGAAGATATTGTAATACCTCGAGAATTTTAACTAATAGTAGAACCCTGTTTCAAGATCGTTAGAAATAGAGTTAGTGATTTAGTAGCTACATGATCTATCTTGATGAGTATTAGGGCCTCAAAAGTGTCATAGACATTAGACGAATCAAAACATTCCTTGCCGATTGAATTCTTGAGATGGATATTGGTATAGTCAACTTCAAATGAGTATATCTCTCGTTATACTACGAATTTTTGATCTCATGACACACCAATAGATATATAATTGAGTTATCTTTCAAACGATACCAATTTCTCCTAAATTCGATACCGGAACAAAAAGTTATGCCCATTTTACTCCAGGATATCAGCCTGGAAAACTGACTGACGACATTTTGTGATAAGTTATCACAAGTGTAATGACTTATCACCAATGTCATCAGCCTTAGGCAGATTTCCACCCTCAGTGATGACATTTTGTGATAATTTATCACAAGTGTGATGACTTATCACCAATGTCATCAGCCTTAGGCAGATTTCCAATCCCAGTGACGACATTTTGTGATAAGTTGTCCCAAGTGTGACGACTTATCACAAATGTCGTCAACCTTAGGCAGAATCCAGCCCCCAGTGACGATATTTCGGATAAGTTATCACAAGTGTGATGACTTATCACGAATGTCGTCAGCCTTAGATAGAAATCCATTAATTCCAGCCCCTCAGTGACGATATTTGTGACGACTTGTCACAAGTCTGACGGCCTATCACAAATGTCGTTAGCCTTAGATTTTCAGCAATTGGGAAGTAGTTTAGTAAGGGTATTTTGGTCTTTTTCCTGCACTTTCCATGACTTATAACCCTCAGAGAATTTATTTTCTTCTATTTCTCTTTAGTTAAACATCTCAAAATTCTCTGCACACCTTCAACCACAAGGTTAGGGTTTCAACATAAAAACCCAATTATCTTAAGATTCAACCATGAGAATTTAATAATTCTTGCATATTTGAATTCCTCGTTAAGAGGGATAAGAGGGACACCCAATAGTTTGTGAATAACCTTCCAAAATTTTTGAAGTCATCCAAAAGCTCCAAGTTTAAGGTATGTGGTTTTGAACAAGAACACCCTTTCATTCTTGTGCCCAAAAGTTACATATTTTCGTAAAGTATTTCGTAAACTCATGGAGAATTCCTATCTTATTATTATATTGTGAGTTTTATGAAACTATGTCTTACCAAAGCTTTGAGTTGTAATATTATTATGCATATTAATGTTTTAAATTATCAATTTATGGTTTAAGTTGCATAATTCAACGTCTATATCATATTTCGTGAATTTCAAGTCCTATTGTTGTGGATTGAACCTTATGGTTAAAGCATGAGTTTAAGAATGAAATGTTAGCAATTTTTAAAGAATATCAAGAAGTGAGTTTTGATTGTAAGTTAAGATAGAAATCCACATTCTTGAGTTTGAAGTAAAGGGGATGCATTTTTGCTCCTATTATATATATTTATTGTTGAATTGTTTTAAGGTGGATTTTCTTAAGTTCTGAACTAAGTAAGGGAGTAGTATTTATCACCTAGTTGGTCTTGATTCCGATGTCTTATGCCCCAGAACTACATGCCCCCGTAGGTTCTTGATATAACCCAAGTGGGTTAAGATAGAGATCACTAAAGCTAAGGTTTTATCCGATTGTAAGGATAGAACAGCTCTCCCCAACATGGGTAAGAAGTTAGACTCCATGTATCTCACATGGTTTATGTCGGTTAAGATAAAATCCCTAAGTTCCTAAAATTCTAAAGTCTTCCAAGTTTCATAGAGTTTTAGTCTTAAAGTTACAAAGTTGTGAAAGTATATGTGTTTTGAAAGCTATGGTCCTAATAATTTCAGGTTTTATGATAATTTGAGGTTTTAAGTAAAAGCATGATGATTTATGAGTCTTGTGGAATATATTTATTTCAAGCTATGTGAGTATGTTTTACACCATGCAGGATTTCTATAAAAGCTTATGATATTGGTTATTTTAATTGCACACTCTCCCATACGCTCAGTACATTCCTAAAGTACTGACCCATATATTTTGTCTGTGTTCCATATATTCTCGTAAATTAGGTTCAGGTGCTCAGTCTCAGCCTCACCAGTGATCCTTTCGAGTACTCCTATCTACATATCAGTCGTGGTGAGTCCTTATGTTTCGGGGAACGGTTATTCTCATACTTTCAATTTTATTTGGTAGCTGTTTAATTCTTGTCAGTTGAGTATGAGTCAGTTAAGGACCTGTCCCAATGGCTCTCTAGTTTATAGTAGTAAAGGTTTGTCAGACTAGTCATCAGATTATTAGAACTTTGAGATTTTCTTTGAGTTGTAGTTTGTTCAGACCAAGTATTTCATTCATAGATCTGATTTTATGATGTCACAGTGTTAAGTTCATGCATTTTATCTCTAAGTAAGCTAATATATGAAGTAGAAGGCTCAAAGGGTTAAATTGGGTCTACTTGTATCCTTAAGCACCATGTAACGTTTCGAGACCTGGTTGCGGGGCATTACAAGTAACCTTGTTTAGCTGTCTATAATCTATACATATTCTGAGAGTGCCATCTTTGTTACGCATGAAAAGGACTGGAGAGCCCTATTGAGAGACACTAAGTCTAATGAAACCTTTATCTAATAGGCCTTTAAGCTATTCCTTTAACTCTCTAACTTCTACCGAAGCCATACGATATGAAGGAATAGAGATGGTCTGAGTATTAGAAAGAAGATCAATTCCAAATTCTATTTCTCTATCTGGACATACCCTGGCAGATCATCAGGGAAGACCTCAGGAAACTCATTGGCTATACAAACTGATTGAATTATTGGGGCTTCAGACTTACTATCTTTGTCTCGAACTAAATGATATATACACTTTTTGATATCAACCTTCTAACCTTGAGATAGGAGATGAAACAAACTTTGGGTGACACAGGAATACCATCCCACTCAAAAACTTCTTCATCAGGAAACTAAAACTTCACCATATGGGTGCCACAATCTATTGATGCATATCATGAATGAAGCCAATCTATGCATAGAATAACATTAGAATCTACTATCTCTAACTCTATTAGGTCCGCTAGTATGATCTTATAAAGGACAATAATAGGACACTTTTTATAGACTCGTCTTGCAACAACTGACTCCCCACTAAGGTGGAAACTGAGAAGGGCTTAGATAGATTCTTTGGGCATACCCTAAAATTTAGTGCAACCAATGGAGTTATATAAGAGAGATTTGATCTCGGGTCTAACAACATATATACATCAAGGTGAAAAGCATGGATAATACCATTGACAACATCTGGTAAACTCTCATACTCCTGATGGGATAGTAAGGCATAGAACCAATTCTGGAGTTGACTGCCACCTGTACTGGATGATACGCCTTATGGTGGAAATGGGTGACCTGGATGAGATGGTGCATTAGAGTAACCTGAGTGTAAAGACAAACATCCCTATTTACCTGCTTAGCATATAGGTACTCCTTGATTCTGTGGCCCATCTTTCCACAACCATAGCAACCCCCTTTCCCATCAAATACTTACTAGGATGGGTCCTGCCATACTTTGCACATATTAGGTAACTAGGTCTCCCAACTATACTATTCTATGACCTTGAATTTGAGGTCCTATCCTACTGTTTATGCCTGATTTTTGGTGCAGGGGCACTGGCTGATGATGGTGCTTGAACTGATAAATGACCTTGAAACTAAAAATGATTTCCCCCTCCACACCTTGGCTGACTATACTCAAACTGTCTAGTCCTAGATCTCTTGTTTCTCTTTTCTCATCCTTTAACTTTTCTACCTCAATCTGTTAAGCATGATTTATTAATCGAGCAATAGCCATATCTCCAATGATCATGGAAGTCCTACTCTCCTTGACCACAAAATCAAAAATCCAAGTAATTAACTTATTCATACAAGATCTAGAGTCTGATAACAACTCAGAAGCATACTTAAATAACAAAGTGAACTTAAGGTAGTACTCCTTCACCATCATAGAGGGCTACCTCTAGTTCATGAACTCCTCCACCTTAGCCTCCCTCATCTCACGTGGAAAGAACCTGTCTAGAATATTATTCTGAAACAACTGCCAACTCATAGGTGCTGCATTATTACCTTTACCTTTTTTCACATAACAATCCAATCATAAGCATCATTCTTTAGCCTATAGGATGCCAACTCTACACTGTCATCTACAGTAACATGCATAATTTGAGTAATCTTTCTCACCTCATCAACAAAGAGTTAAGGATCCTCATCCACTTTTGACCCTTGGAACTCAGGTAGATTCATCCTTATAAAGTCTCAAATCTTGGCTACAGCTAAATTACCATTTTGCTAAAGTGAAACTATTTCCTGTCGGTTGCCCTGAACATTGGCATTCACAACTTGGGCCAGCACTTGAAAGGCAGCCTAAAATTTAGCATGAGACATATTCTCATTTAGAGGGTCGGCATGCAGTAGTGGCTGATCACCATTTTTGCATACATGGGCTTGGCGAGAGGTATATTCTGTCACATAAAAGCATAAGTTAAGGAAGATAGAAATAACTTTAAGAACGATAGATCATGAAAGAAAAGATGATTCCTAACTCATTCCATAGCCTCCTGCTCATAAATTTAGTGTGCTTCAAATTCATGATCAAGACTCTATGTACCACAGCTTGTTTGACTCCCTAGGAATCTTCAAAATCTTAGGATTTGATACAATGTTTGCAAAACCCCAAAAGCACCCCCTGAATGTCACACGGTGCTCAAGACTATAAATAGTCCCAAGCTAACCCATAAAGCCTACCTAACTTGAATGTAATGTGAAAAGTGAACTAACATATTATAATCTGAAGGTAAATAAATTCATAGATTAACTGAGACTCTTTATCATGGGAATATTACACAATTACTTTTAAATTAAAACATAAACAATATGCCAAGCCTCTAATTCTAATTAGAGAGCCACTAGGATAGACACTAACTGACCTGAAAATAAACTAAAGTCAAATAACTAAATACTTTCATGTACAAATAGAAGTCTGATAAATTAGGTCCTCACACTATGAGGACTCACCAAATGTCAGGATATAGGTGATGATGCCCACAGTCAATTATCCTACTGGAAATGAGCACCCGAACCTACATTATAATATAATGTAGCACATAGACATATATGTGGGTCAATACCTCTGGAATGTACTGATTATATGAAGGTGAATACATAAGAAAAACAATAACTAGATATACATATATACTTTTAAATAATTCATGCTATGTGTAGCTTGATGAAAACAAGAATTGTAGTATCATAAAGATGAATAATAAAGTATAAGGATAAACTTTGTGAGCCATGGCACCTAGTTTCTAAAATCTTTACTTTTGTTCTTTCTTATGTGAGATTTTTCTAACCAACATAAACCATGTGAGATTTCATGGAGTCCAACGTCTTTCCTACGTTGGGGAGAGCTGTTCTACCCTTTCTATTGAAATAGAACCTTAACTTAAGTGATCATTTCACTTCATCCATATTGTAAAAAGTTTAACTACGTTGGCTCGTAGTTTTCAAGAATCTAGGATAGGCTAATCCGCATTTCTTTATTGATGCTAAGTACTACTTCTAGAATACTTATATGCTCATACTTTAAGAAATCCACCTTAAACTGGCATAAAGGTTTATAGACTGAAAACCAGTTATAATTCTCTTTACTTTAAATCATAATTAGGATGAACAATTATGGATTTC
>NC_061111.1:213270365-213277475 GCF_002878395.1 Capsicum annuum | reverse complement strand
TAGTGAGGATGACCATGCAGATCATCTTAGAATTGTGTTGGAAACTCTTAGAGATCACCAGTTGTTCACCAAATTCAGCAAATGTGAATTTTGGATAAGATCAGTAGCTTTTCTTGGTCATATTATTTCCATTGATAGTATTAGAGTTGATCCCCAGAAGACAGAATCAGTAAGAAACTAACCTAAACCTATTTCTCCGTTCGACATCAGAAGTTTCTTGGGTTTAGCTATTTATTACAAACATTTTGTTGAAGGTTTTTCTTCTATTGCATCCCCTATGTCTAGATTAACTCAGAAGAAAGTTAAGTTTCAGTGGTTAGATTCCTGTGAGAAGAGTTTTCAGGAGTTGAAGACTCGATTCACTTCAGCTTCAGTCTTAGTGCTACCTGATGGTACAGATGGTTTTGTTGTCTATTATGATGCCTCTAGAATCGGTCTAGGTTGTGTTTTGATGTAGAGAGGTAAGGTTATAGCCTATTCCTCTAGACAACTTAAGCCTTGAGAAAAGAAGTACCCTACCCATGATCTTAAGTTAGAAGTTGTTGTATTTACCTTAAAGATCTGGAGACACTATTTTTTTGGGGTGCATGTTGATGTGTTTATGGACCATAAAATCTTGTAATATGTGTTTACTGAGAGGGAGTTAAATCTTTATCAGAGAAGGTAGCTAGAATTATTGAAGGATTATGATATCAGTGTGTTGTACCATCGGGGTGAGACCAATGTAGTGGCAGATGCCCTTAGTAGATTGTCTATGGGTAGTGTTTCTCATGTGGAGAATGATAAGAGAGAGTTAGTTTGGGGAGTTGACCGGTTAGCTAGATTGGGTTTAAGGTTGGTTGACTCAGCTGAAGGGAATGTTTGGGTTCAGAGTAGTTCAGAATCTTCTCTAGTTTCTGATGTAAAAGAGAAATAGGATAGGGATCCTAATTTGGTCAAACTGAAGGGGTCAATTAAATACCAAAAGATAGAGGTTTTCTCCGAAGGGGGAGATAGAGTGTTGAGATACCAGAGTAGATTATGTGTGCCATGTGTTGACGATTTGAGGCAGCAAATTATTGCAAAAGTGCAGGTGTGCGTTACTCCATTCATCCGGGATCCACCAAGATGTATCGCGATTTGCACGAAGTCTATTAATAGAGTGGTATAAAAACAATATTACAGAATTTGTAGCTAAGTGTACGACTTGTCAATAGGTTAAGATAGAACACCATAGACCTGGTGGCACTTTGCAGGAGTTTAGTATTCCCACTTAGAAGTGAGAAGAGGTGAATATGGACTTTATGACTGGATTACCCCATTCACATCGTCAACATGATTTGATTTGGGTTATTGTAGACAGATTGACCAAATCAACCTATTTTTTGCCAGTTCACATGTCCCACACAGCTGAAGATTATGCTAAGCTGTATATCAGAGAGTTGGTTAGATTTCATGTAGTTCCCTTGTCCATTATTTCAAATAGGGGTACTCAGTTTACCTCTCGATTTTAGAAAGCCTTTCAGAAGGGTATTGGTACCCAAGTTTATCTAAGTTCAGCTTTTCATGTGTAGACAGATGGTCAGGAAGAGAGGACCATTCAGACTTTAGAGAATATATTGAGGGCATGTGTTCTTGATTTCAAAGGTAGTTGGGATAACCACTAGATGTTAATTGAGTTTTCCTATAATAACAGTCACCATTCTAGTATTCAGATGGCCCTGTTTAAAGCTCTTTATGGGTGGAGATGTAGATCACTCAGCGGTTGGTTCGAAGTGGGTAAGGCCGCTTTGATTAGGCCAGATATGATGTTTGAAGCTATGGAGAAAGTTTAGTTGATTTGAGAGAGATTGAAAGTAGATCAGTGCCGTCAGAAATCTTATGCAAACGTAAGAAGGAGAGATCTTGAGTTTGAAGTAGATGATCTTGTTTATTGAAGACTTCACCCATGAAGGAGGTGAAGAGATTTAGTAGAAAGGGAATCTTAGTCCCGGATATATAGGTCCCTACCTAATCTTGAGTTGTGTGTGGAAGGTAGCATATGAGCTTGAGCTACCTGCGGACTAGTCATCAGTTCACCCAGTGTTCTATGCATCTTCATTGAAGAAGTATATGGACATTTCAACTATTGTAGTCCTTCTAGAGAGTATATATATTCAGAATATCCTTTCATACGATGAACTTCCAGTAGATATTCTTGATTATCAGATCCATAGATTAAGTAATAAAGAAGTTCCCTTGGTCAAAGTTCTGTGGCAAAATCAGTCCGTTGAGGGTGCTACTTGGGAAGCAGAAGCAGACTTGCGTACCAAGTATCCTCACCTCTTCTCTGCAAACTCAGATTCAGCTGAAGGTAATAGTCCTCCTTAATTCAGTTCTTTTCTAGTCTCAGATTCAGCTATATAGTTATCTTTATGTAAATTCATGCAATTGCAGATTAGTTCATTCGCTCAGTATGAGTTAGATTCAGTCATTCAGTTTTGTTTTAGTTGTGCATGATAGCATATAGCCTCAATCCCTCAAAATTTTCAGTTTAACTAGTCTCATTCAAGGAAGAATGTTCCCAAAAAGGGAGATATTATAATACCCCATACTTTTCCTAGATTAGTTTAGCTCCTAGAATGTCAAGGGTCAACTTTAAAAATGAATAACTCTTGATATGGGTAAAATTTTCCAGCTCTAGACCCACCAATGTGTAAATAATTGAATTATCTTTCCAGTGATACTAATTTTGCCTTAATTCGATACTCGGTTGGGAAGTTATGGTGATTTTTTTGAAAATAGTAGAGCACCGCAATAAGCATCATATCGCAGAGAAGGACAAATTCGTAATTGTCCGATTTTCAGTGGAGCACCGCAATTAGCCCATGTTGCGGAGAAGTTCCAGTTCCCGTTCGTCTTTTTCTAGTAGCTCAATAAAGTTTGCCTGTATCGCACTAAAATTCCCAATTGGATAGACATCGTGTCACGGTGGATGCAAAATGGCACTCGTCCTTTTCCAGTGATGCAACGCAATTACGCCACATCGCGCCAGAGCCCAAAATGGCATTCACCCTTTTTCCATGAGCCACCGCAATAACGACGCGTCGCACTGGTCTCAAAATTGGGAATTTTAGTTTCGAGTAAAATTTTAATAAGGGAAATTAAGTCATTCCTTAAGCCCCAAAATCATGAATAACAAGGATTTAAACCTATTCTAAGTACATTATACATTTCACAAAATTTCTCTCCAAGAAACCCTAGAACCTCAAAACTTAAAACTCAAGAAATCCAAATTCCACCATTCTTTTTCCAAGATAACCCAAAATTCAAGATTCCCAATTCAAGATATTCAAGAATCTATCTTCAAGAGCACAAATAGGAACTCAAAGTTCAAGCTTCTTCAATTATTCATCAATTAAGGTATGTGGGGTTTTCAACAAGGATAATTCTTTCGACCTTGTGCCCAAAATTAGTTTTCTGAAGTTAATTTTACATGAATTTACATGAGTTTTGAATTAGGGTTTATACCCAAATATTACTATTTGAAGATTATGAGATTTTGAGAGATTTAGATGTTGAATTGTATGTCTACCTTCGTATTTTTATGCGTATGAAATTAATTCTTAGATTTAGAATTGAATTATCAATATTTTCATTATCAAGCATGAACTTTATGATGATTTGACATGAATTTGATGCATGGGTTATTAGCCCTAGTTTGAATATTGATATTTCAAGAAGACTATGCTTTTAAACATCCCCTGATTAGTTGTTTTCAGATTTTGATAAAGATTTGATCTTTTGATCTTAGCTTAGACATGGAACCTGCAGATAGTGCGGGTAACTTAACATAGCTCTGAAAATGCTATGTCATAGCATTCCTTAGTTATTTGTTTTAACCTTATTAATTCTTCTATATTATCTTATTTAAGGTATACTATATGTCCATATTTCTAGTTTTTATGTAGTCAAGTAGATTCTTTTTCATAAGATTTTCTGTTAATCTTATTTGCTCCATATCTTTTCTCCAATATTCTAAGTATTCATAGTTTATCATTTTATCCTATGGTAGTTGTAATTTTACACATTTCTGTGTAATAACTTATTCTAATTGTACTATATTTGATATGTAATTCTATGTTATCTATGTGATTCATTAACAATTGTTGTTCATGTATAGTTTTATATAAATTATCATTTGTATCTCCTTTTTCTAAGGTTAATTTTATTCTAAATAATCATTCTTCTAATTGTCTTCTTTCTGTTTTAAGCTGATTCTTGTAATTAATTTCTTCATATAGTCAACTTTGCCTTTCTCTAACTCTTCTAATATATTTTAACATTTTTAATCAGTATAATATCCATCTGAATAATAATTATCTAGGTATGAATAGTAGTTATTGTTGTCATTTAAGGGTATTTCTCCCTAATTCATCTTCTATCCAATTTTCATCTTCAATATCAAATACCTTTTCCCATATAATTTTCTTTATATCTATCTCTATATCCTTAAGTACATATAAAAAAGTATCTTAAATTCATCTATCATTTTAGTATGTAAGTAAATATTCGTTTTTCTTATGATGTTATTTTTCAAAATCTTCCCTCCAATCATATACATAACAAAATATGATCATCTTAGATCACTATATACTAGATTATTCTTAAATAACATGTTCTTCAGTCACTATTAGCATGGTAATCTGGATACTTTTTCCCTAACAGCGCCTCTACTCTGGTTACTCCCCTATCACGGCTTCCTTGACTCACCGGTTTTACCTTAAGGATGACATAATTCTAGAGAATTTTTCTCCTTTTCCACTTTGCTAATAAACTTTTTAACATGCTATTCTTCAAATAATTCTACTATAAAGTAACTAATATGAGCTTATTTTATTATATCATGATTGTCAGGAATTTATGAATTTAGCTATTCCTAATTATAAATGAAAATATCTGTTCTGGTAGATTTGATAAATCTATCCTTTGCTCATCCATAACTTTTCCTTAAAAATATACCTGTTTTTATTAAATATTCAAAAGTTTTTGTGTACAGGAGAGAAGGTTTGCTTTCAACACATGAAAGTCTTGTCTTAGATTGTCGTATGGCTTACATATTTATAATCCTAAAAGATGAAAAGAAAATGTATAAACTATTTACACTATTTCTAACTTTACATCTGTCCAAAAAGTAAAAAACAAATAATGGCAAGTGCCAAACTAAGAAAAGTCAAAAATAGTAAAGACTAATAATGTTACACAATTATTTACGTATCTTAATTCAAAAAGACTATTCATATGTCATTATTATGTCATTTTCATAGCTTTTTTCTCCATTGCTCCATTGCTATCTTTCTATCTTCTAGCTGGCGTCCTTATCTTCTTTTATTCTAGTTGAACTTTAGGGATCACATTATTTTCTCCATGGCATTTTGAGCATTGGTGGTCTGGATATTTGTATCCTATTAATTTACAATATCTGGTTAATAATTCTTCTGAAATAAATTCCTTTTTAGTTTCCCTTGTAGAGGGTTGTTTTTCTGGATTGAGCAACGTCATAATCCATTGTTTAACTTCTTCCATATCAGACTGTCATAGCTCTCTTGAATTTGAATAGATCATTAATTGGTCTCTCAAATAGTAACTCCATATGGGATTTTCATTGAGATAATTGTTTGTTAGTTCTTGAATAATTGTAGCTATTCCTATAGTTTGATTATTTGCATAGAAATATAGGAATAGCTACAATTATTCTGGTGAATAATGATAACTCTGGTTAATCCTATTTTTACAACTTGTATAATGGGTTTAATTTCATCATATCATATCTCTGCTGGTGCAGTATAAAACTTTATAAAAAATAGATTTCCTTGGTTATTTTCTTATAAGTGGCGAATGCTCTATATAATTCTGGTATAGTTGTTTGTTCATCTCCTTCTTGGGTATATATAGTATTTAATAGTCCATAACTGAAATAGGTTTTAACTAAATTTGGGTTAGTTTTTGGTAATGCGATTAACTTGTTGTAACCTTGTAGTTTTTGGATTATATAGTCTGTGTTTGGTTCTTGGATATTTGTGGCTCTAGGTCTAAGGTTTACGTGAGTCTGTATTTTGTGGATATTTTCTATGTATGATCAAGTTATATGGTTATAGGATTTTTTTATCTTGGTTTAAACTTTCTTGATATGTGGTAGTTTGTGGGGGGTATGAACAAGGGGTCTTTTTGTGTTTTTGGTATAAATGGTTTTTCAAATATCTTGTTCATTTTCATGTTATGATATCTTTGTCCACTAACTCCTTTTCTTGTAACTGCAGTTGTAGATTGATAAACGTTATGGGTTTTATGGAGTGTCCCAACGTTTCCTTTTATCTCTAGAATTTTATTGTCATTCAATCGACATAGGTTTGCACCCTGCTGAGTTATCTAAGTCATAGCTTCAGTCTTTAGTTTAACTTCATTAGTCTTTAGCTTTTCTATTTCATTACCCATACTGTCCACTTTCAGTGATAACGTAGTTAGGGTTTTGAGTATCTTTTCTAGAGTATCGTCTTCTGTAATATCAGTTTGGGTAGCTTTGTCTTGATATGTAATCTACAATAACATTCTTGTTACTCTTGATTACTTCAATTGTAAATGTAAAATTTAATATATTCAATACTAATCTCCGAATTTCCTTCGTTGTAACTAAATTTTGTATTTTTCTTGTTAACCACCATTGTACCTGTCTGTTATCTGTTCGTACAATGAACTTGTAATATACAATATATGGCTCAAATGCTAATAAACATTTATATAATGAGCATAATTCTTTTCTATTTATTTCCCATTTTATTTCCGTTTCATGAAACGTTCCTGAGTAGTATCTACAATGATGTTCTAATTTTTCTTCTTTATATCTATATTTAAGTACTCCTCCATAACTATATTCACTTGCATCTGCTTCTACTATATATGTAAATTTTTTATTTTTGTCTGGATATTGTAATTTTTGTAATTCTTTACAAAGTATTTTTATTTTCTGAACTTTTTTTTATCTTCTTCGTTGTAATTATACTCTACATCCTTGCTAATTTTGATATATATTCTCTTACTTGGTTTACTAATCCTAAAAATGCAACAACATATAGTACAAAAAATAATAAATTC
>NC_061111.1:213254137-213270265 GCF_002878395.1 Capsicum annuum | reverse complement strand
TTTACAAAGTATTTTTATTTTCTGAACTTTTTTTTATCTTCTTCGTTGTAATTATACTCTACATCCTTGCTAATTTTGATATATATTCTCTTACTTGGTTTACTAATCCTAAAAATGATTGTAATTTCTTTTTTGTATCTAATCTTCTTTTGAATTTATTATTTTTTGTACTATATGTTGTTGCATTTTTACTCCACTTTTATCTATTTGTATTCCTAAAAACTCTATCTGATTTTTCATAATTTCAGCTTTCTTTTCACTTAAACTTATTCCTGAATTTTTTATTGTATATCTTCCTGTAAATATTTTATTTTCAAGGGTTAGTTTTATTCCTGATATTTTCCAGTATAATACTAATGATTTATCTATATTTTTATCTGTTATTGCCACTGAATTATTTGCACTGATTATAAATTTAAATTTTTGGTATATTAAATTTCTCTTATGACAGTTATTATACCTTTTTCTATAGGTTTTATAATTCTATCATCTGCTAAATAAAATTCTATTGGTTTATTTATTCTTTCTCTAAAACATGCTTTTATTAATATTTCTGTTCCTCCATGGTGTACATATTTCATTGGGTCTTTACTTTTTATATCGTTTATTTCTTTATTAATTATTGTTTTTGTTACTAGTGGTATACTAACTCTACCTTTTGCATATCTACAGTCTATTACATGTTCATTTTGGCTTTCTTAGTATTCTTCCTTTCGTCTACTAAATATCTTTTTAATTTTTGGTATTTTAAATATTTTTTCTGTACTTAAAATCTAATTCTTTTCCTTTTATCTCGTCAAATATATTATTATCAAATATTATTTTCTGATATGTTCTTTCTTCATTTAAATATTCTTCCTTTATTATTATTTTTATATCTTCTTTAGTCATTTAATTCATCTGATTTACTATCTATTTCATTATCTGTTTCATTTTCTGAAATTTCATATATACTATCGTCACTTTCTAATTCGTAATCCATATAATCTATTTGCATATATTCTCCATTTTCTATCTTTATTTCTGATATTTATTTCTTTTTTTGGTCTTTGGGTATTTTACAATCTCTAGCTAAATGTTCTAGTTTTCCATAATTATAACAAGTACATTCTTTTATAGATTTTTTTCTCCTATATGGTCTTTTATAGTTATAATTTTTTACATAATATCATTTTCTTGGTTTCTTATACTTATATTTTGATTTTTTGTACTTCTTATATTTTTATGTCTTTTTCTTTTCTTATAATAATTTTCTTCACATCCAAATTGGGGTGCTATTTTATCCTTGCCACATGCTAAATTCCTTATTAATATTTTTTTTATTTTAATTCTTCTCTGTATTTTTCACATAGATTTCTATACCATTATTGTAGAAATTTTATTCTTGCTCCTAGGGTATCTACTATTTTTGCTTCATCCCAATTCTTTATTATTTTCTGACTAAATGGTTCAGGTAATTTACTAAAATATAATCTTCTTATGTCTTTAGTTTTTTTGGTATTGTATGCTCCCTTATAGTAGTATTCTATAAGTGCACACGTATATTCATCTATATAGCACATATTACATATTGCTAGTTTTAACATTAAATTCCTATTGTATCTTTTTCTTTGTTTTGATCTTCTTCTTCTTCTTCTTCATCTTCTTCTATTGTCATACTGCTAAATTCATCTTTTCTAGCTATTTCATATTTGTTCAATACGTCTATAGGTGTTAGTTTAGTTACTCTTGTTCCTTCTGTTTTCTTATTAGCCCTTAATAGCTTTTTACTATCTTCAGTTAAATTTAAAAATTATAATTTTGCTGTTCTTATTAGTGTTCTTTCTATATATTATGGTGTATCTGTTGCATTTATACCATTGTATAATAATTGTTTTGTTATATATCTCATCCATAATTGTATTATTTTATCTACATATATTACACAGTCTAAGTCTAAGAAGTTATAATTTTTATTAATTATTTATTTTGGTGTCCATTTGTTATATTCATCCCTTAGGTTATATCTTTTAAACTTATCTTTATAATAATATGTAGGTTTTCTTATTTTCGATGTAATAGGTATTATATTTACATCATCTTTTTTTTAGCAAGAGTGTTTATTTCCGTGTTTGTATTTTCTAAGTTTTCTTTATTAATTACTTCTTGTTTTTCATTAATTTCTAGTTTTTCTATATTTGTTAAGATTTCTGTATACGTTTCACTATCTTCTGAATCATAATTATCCGTTTCTTCAGCATCTACTGTATTTATCTCTATTTCATTAGTTTCTAATTCTTTATTTTCTAATTTTTCTTTAAATTGATTTATCTCAATTAATAATTTTTGTTCTTTATTTTTTTCTTCTTTTTCTTTCTTTCTTTTTTCATACAACTCTTTTAGCATTTGCAATTCTTTTTCTAGCTCGGCAATCCTATTATTTTTAGTTTCTTCTATTTTTTTGTATTTCTTCTGTAGTATATTATTTTATTTTATCTATTTATTTTTTCCTGTCTGTTTCTTCGTTTTCTCTTGCTATTCTTACCATGGCTGTTAATTTATCTTCTAATTTTAGTTCTTCTTTTTCTAACATTAAATATAAATGTTCACCTATTTTCTAATATTGTCTTCCTAGATTAGAAAATACTATTCTTATTTTTAATTCTTCATGATTTTCATATGTTTTTTCATCTATTATAAATTCTTCCTTGTTCTTTTTATGTACTTGAAAGTATACAGATGATGTTGATATATGTATTCTCGACTATCTATTTGTGATTCTAAATATGATGTTTCTTCTCTTTGTGCTTTTATTAATTCTTGGTATACTCCAACAATCATATTATATTATAGTCTTTCTTTTCTTATTTTTAATTCTTTTCATTTTTCAGATATTATTTGTTTTAGTTCTTTCTATTTTTGTGATTTTTTTATGTTATTCATCTGTACAATATTTATAATATTTTTGTGGATACCAAAATATGATTTTATCATAATTAGGTGGTATGTATCTCATTCTTCTAGATTTTAAATAAATTATTAATTTTGCCTCATTGCTAGATATTAAGGTAATTAAGTAAGCTAATCTGTGGGGGGTTTTCTTTTGTTTTATATAACTTCTCATATTCTAGGTAGTAACTAGTTAAAATTCTTTTAATTTCTCTAAAATCTTGTGTATTTTTAAATAGTCTTCTCATATCTAATAAATAAATAACAACATAGTTAACAAGAGAATGTAATTAATAATATTAACAATTAAGTTAACATTTCTAACATTTCTCATAATTAACACATATCTACTTGTACATTTTTTAAATAACACAGCTCTGATACCAATTGTAGAGGATGCGGATAGTGTGAGTAACTTAACATAACTCTGATAATGCTATGTCATAGCATTCCCCGGATAGTGCGGGTAACTTAACATAGCTCTGATAGTGCTATGCCATAGCATTCATTAGTTATTTGTTTTAACATTATTAATTCTTCTATATTATTTTTTAAGGTATACTATATGTTCCATATTTCTAGTTTTTATGTAGTCAAGTAGATTCTTTTTCATAAGTATTTCTGTTAATCTTATTTGCTCCATATCTTTTTACCAACATTCTAAGTATTCGTAGTTTATCATTTTATCCTATGGTAGTTGTAATTTTACAAATTTTTCTCTAATAACTTATTCTAATTGTACTATATTTGATATGTAATTCTATGTTATCTATGTGATTCATTAACATTTGTTGTTCATGTATATTTTTATATAAATTATCATTTGTATCTCTTTTTTTCTAAGGGTAATTTTATTCTAAATAATCTTTCTTCTAATTGTCTTTTTTTTTTCTTTTAAGCTGATTCCTGTAATTAATTTCTTCATATAGCCAACTTTTCCTTTCTCTAACTCTTCTAATATATTCTAACATTTTTAATTTGTATAATATCTATCTGAATAATAATTATCTAGGTATGAATAATAACTATCATCGTCATTTAAGTGTATTTGTTCTAATTCATTTTCTATCCAATTTCCATCTTCAATATCAAATACCTTTTCCCATATAATTTTCTTTATATCTATCTCTAGAGCGTTAAGTACATATAAAACAAGTACCTTAAATTCATCTATCATTTCAATATGTAAGTAAATATTCATTTTTCATATGATGCTATTTTGTAAAATATTCCCTCCTATTATATGCATAACAAAATATGATCATCTTAGATGACTATATACTAGATTATTCTTAAATAACATGTTCTTCTGTCACTATTAGCATGTTAATCTGGATACTTTTTTCCTAAACAGCGCCTCTACTCTGGTTACTCCCCTATCACGGCTTCTTTGTCTCACCAATTTCACCTTTAGGATGACATAGTTCTTGAGAATTTTTCTCCTTTTCCACTTTGCTAATAAGTTTTTTAACATGTTATTCTTCGAATAATTCTACTATAAAGTAACTAATATGCGCTAATTTTATTATATCATGATTGTCAGGAATTTATGAATTTAGCTATTCATAATTATAAATGAAAATACATGTTTTGGTAGATTTGATAAATATGTGCTTTGCTCATCCATAGCTTTTCCTTAGAAATATACCTGTTTTTATTAAATATTACAAAGTTTCTGTGTACAAGAGAGAAGGCTTGTTTTCAACACATGGAAGTCTTGTCTTAGATTGTCGTATGGCTTACATATTTATAATCGTAAAAGATGAAAAGAAAACGCGTAAACTATTTACACTATTTCTAACTTTACATCTGTCAAAAAAGAAAAAGACTAACAATGGTCCTAACTTTACATTTGTCAAGAAAGTGAAAAACAAATAATGACAAGTTCCAAACTAAGAAAAGTCAAAAATAGTAATGACTAATAATGTTACACAATTATTTATTTATCTTAAGTCAAAAAGGCTATTCATATGTCATTGTTTTGTCATTTTCATAGCTTTTTTTTCCATTCTCCATTGCTATCTTTCTATCTTCCAGCTGATGTCCTTATCTTATTTTATTTTAGTTGAACTTCAGGGATCACATTATTTTCTCCACGAAATTTTGAGCATTGGTGGTCTGGATATTTGTGTCCCATTAATTTGCAATATCTGGTTAATAATTCTTCTGAAATAAATTCCTTTTTAATTGCCCTTGTAGATAGTTGTTTTTCTGGATTGAGCAATGTCATAATCCATTATTTAACTTCTTCCATATCAGACTGTCGTAGCTCCCTTAAATTTGAATAGATCATTAATTAGTCTCTCGAACAGTAGCTCCATATGGGATTTCCATTGAGATAATTGTTTGCTAGTTCTTGAATAATTGTAGCTATTCCTACAGTTCGCTTATTTGCATAGAAATCAGGTATCTCAACTTTAGATATCTCTGGCTGTTGAACAATATCTTCCGGTATAATCATATCTCTGGTTAATCCTATTTTTACAACTTGTAAACTAGTTTAATTTCGTCATATAACATCTCTGCTGGTGTAGTATAAAACTTTATAAAAAATAGATTTCTTTTGGTTATTTTCTTATAAGTGGCGAATACTCTACATAATTCTGGTATAGCTGTTAGTTCATCTCCTTCTTGGGTATATATGGTATTTAATAGTCCATAACTGAAACATGTTTAACTAAATTTGGGTTAGGATTTGGTAATGCGATTAACTTGTTGTAACCTTGTAGTTTTTGGGTTATATAGTCTGTGTTTGGTTTTGGATATTTCTGGCTCTGGGTCTAAGGTTTAGGCGAGTCTGTGTTTTTTGGATATTTTTTATGTATGCTCGATTTATATGGTTATAGGCTTTTTTTATCTTAGTTTAAACTTTCTCGATATGTGGTAGTTTGTGGGGGTATGAATCAGGGGTCTTTTTTGTGTTTTTTGTATAAATGGTTTTTCAAATATCTTGTTCATGTTCATGTTCTGATATCTTTATCCGCTAACTCCTTTACTTATACCTGCAATGGTAGATTGATAAACGTTGTGGGCTTTATGAAGTGTCCCAACGTCTCCTTTTATCTCGAGAATTTTATTGTCTTCCGATCGACATAGCTCTGCACACTGCTGAGTTATCTGAGTCATAGCTTCAGACTTCTCTTTAGCTTTTCTATTTCATTACCATACTGTCCACTTTCAGTGAAAGTGCAGTTAGGGTTTTGAGTATTTTTTCTAGAGTATCGTCTTCTGTAATATCAGTTTGGGTAGCTTTGTCTTGATATGTAATCTGCAATAACATTCTTGTTAGTCTTGATTACTTCAATTGTAAATGTAAATTTAATATATTCAATACTAATCTCCAAAATTCCTTCGTTGTAACTGAATTTTGTATTTTTCTTGTTAACCACCATCGTACCTGTGTGTTATCTGTTCTTACAATGAACTTGTTATATACAATATATGGCTCAAATGCTAATAAACATTTATATAATGAGTATAATTCTTTTCTATTTATTTCCCATTTTATTTCCGTATCATTCAACGTTCCTGAGTAGTATATAGAATGATGTTCTAATTTTTCTTCTTCATATCTATATTGAAGTACTCCTCCATAACTATATTCATTTACATCTGCTTCTACTATATATGTAAATTTTTTATTTTCGTCTAGAAATTGTAATTTTGGTAATTCTTTACAAAGTATTTTTATTTTCTGAACTTGTTTTTTATTTTCTTTGTTGTAATTATACTCTACATCCTTTTTTAATTTTTCCTGTAATGGCTTTAGGTTTTCTTCTAATTTTGGTATATATTCTCTTACTTAGTTTACTAATCCTAAAAATGATTGTAATTTCTTTTTTGTATCTAATCTTCTTTTGAATTTATTATTTTTTGTACTATATGTTGTTGCATTTTTTCTCCACTTTTATCTTTTTTGTATTCCTAAAAACTCTATCTGGTTTTTCATAATTTCAGCTTTCTTTTCACTTAAACTTGTTCCTGAATTTTCTATTATACCTGCAAATTGTTCTAGTAATTTTAAATGTTCCTCTTTAGTTTTTGTATATAATAGTATATCATCTATGTATACTATAAATTTAGGTAGTTGTTTAAAATAACTATCCATAATGTGTTGGTATCTACCTGGTGCATTTTTCTATCCAAATGGTAACACATTCAATTCTTAAAATCCTTGTGGTACTATAAACGCAGTTAACTTTTTAGATTCTTCTTCTAGCTTTAAATGGTAAAATCTTGATTTACAATCAAATTTACTAAAGTAATTATATCCTTGTATTTGCCTTATTTTTAATATCTTATTTGGTATTGGATAATTATATGTCATAGTTTTTGCATTTAGGTTTCTATAATCAATGACCATTCTACTTTTTCCTCTTTTTTGTTCACTGTGTTTATTTACTATAAATACCGGACTAACATGTTTTGTAACGCCCCGAAAAACGGGTCCCAGAGCATCACACGGTGCTTGAGGCTACGAGTATCCCCAAGCTAACCCTTTGAGCCATTTTCATTCAGTTCAACACAAATCAATGGGGTTTCCATAAATAGCCCTCAAATATCAACAGAGTAATCATCATCCAAGAATAAAAGAATTTCAGGAAGATAACAAAATACGACTTATTAGTCAACTCCCAACATCTATACTAGTCTGACAAGCCTCTAAGAAAATCAATAAAACCAGAGAGCCATTGAGACATGCCCCAACTGACTCATACTCAGTTATCAAATTTAAACAATTTCGTGAAACCAATATCAAACATCACATCCTCGGAACATGAGGACTCACCACAACAGAGGATGTAGAACAGTGTGCCCGAAGAATCACTATCGAACCTGGAACTGAGCACCTGAACCTACATTCCGAGAAAATGCAGACCACATCCAAAGATGTAGGTCAGTACCATGGAAAGGAACCGAGTACATGGGGGTGTATGCAGTTGTATAAACATCATCATCATAAATATTTATAAGAAATATGCAGGATGTATGAAAGACTCACATAGCCCGAAGAAAATCATCATAATCATGAGAGGATGAAATAAGTACAATAACACATGTGAGTCATCATATAATTTGTCAATCACTTTCAGTTCATCAAGAATATCAATTCTCATAATGTAAATATCATTTAAATGTTTCGAAAGAATAACTTTCACAATTCCACTTTCAAATCACTTCACCATTCACCATAGACACAAGGAAAGACACACACACTGGGAGATCCTATAACCGACATAAACCATGTGAGCTACATGGAGTCCAACGTACAACCCACGTTGGGGAGAGTCGTCCTATCCTTGCCATAGGAGTAGGACTATCGATATCAAATTCACACAAACTAGTGATCACTATATAAATCAGCCTCAGGCTCACTCCTATGGGGGCACGTAGTTCTAGGGAAGTAAGGTCTCTTTATACCTCCCACTCGGTGCTAAAGATTTCTCCCGGACTTAGCTCAGATCATTTCAAAGACAATCCACAACAAAATAATTTTAGCAATATATAAATATACATTGGGAGCCATCATGCTTCCCATCTATCAAAATCAACCACGTTGTGGATTTCTTTCACACTCGAGTTCAAAACAACTCCATTAAGACCAAAAGATCAAATCATTCAAAATATCTCAAATATTCAACATCAACGTGCTTATAACACACACTTTCTCACAAAAAATTAAAATTTCCAATGGGGATTCACGACCCAAATATCAAAATCATGATAAATATCGTTCAAGATTCATGCTTTATATCACCACACATGTAAATTCACCTTTCAAAATCATAAACATCAAGATTTCCTAATAATCATCATAAGACATGGGTTCATGCTTCAAATTCATAAAAATCAAATAAAAAGCCTGCCTTTGTAAAGAAAATTACTTTTGAGCACAAGAACGAAAGAGAGTTCTTGTTGAAAAACCCCACATACCTTGAATGATGAACTTTAGATCGATACTCATTTTTGAGATGTTAATCGTGCGTTTGAATGATGGTTTTTTGGAGTTCTTGAACTAGGAACTTGGAATCTTGAATAAATTTGCAGAATTAGTGGTGAACTTTGGAGGTTCTTAAAGTTGGATGTAAGAGCTTAGGGTTTTCGTTTTGAGGGAGTTTGATGAAATATAACATATAATACTTCTAATAGGCTTTAATATAGGGTTTGTATGGATTTTGGGTGAGGGAGAATGACCAAAACGCCCCTAAAAATAAAAAAAACGAATCTATCCTTTGATGGACTGTTTTGATAGTCTGAAGTAGATCAACCATAACATTTTACTCCGATATTCAAATTAGATGAAACCAATTTCATTAGAAAGAGGACTCTCATATCTTTCCTTTTATATATAGTATCTCACCCAGATCATTGTGTATGACGAGTTATGATCATTTGAAGTTGACCAAAAAATTCACTTTTGATAGGCTGAAGTAGATCGACCATAAATTTTTGCTCCGATAGACAAATTGGATGAAACCAATTTCATTGGAAAGAGGACTCGCAGAGCTTTCCGTTGATATATAGTAGATCACCCAGATCATTATGTGTAAGGAGTTATGATCGTTTAAAGTTGGAGCAAAAATACGCCAGGCTTCAGTACTTTTTCCTGCACGTTTTACTGTTCACTACTATTCACGGTTCGATCGGAATGTTCATAACTCTTCGCTCGGGTGTCCATTTTGGATGATCCACAGATCATTGGAAAGATTATTCGTTACTCTACGCAATGGTGGATTATAATCTAACACATTTCGCATGGAAAAAGTTTATAATTCATTCTAGAAGATAGAACCCAACACGTTTACACACAAAATTTCAACGAAAAATTTCTCGGGGTATTACATGTTTGCTATTGCTTTTTTGTATGTATTGTTTTTCTAATAATTCATCTATATGGATTTTGCATTCTTTTAAGTCATCAAAGTTATATGTTAATGGTTTTTGAATTATTATACTATTTTTATCTAATAGCTCAATTTTTATAGTAGTCTTATATTTTTCCCATCCTTTTAATGGATCATCACTATATAGTTGTCTTAGTTTTTTTTTTATTTCTACCTTATCTATTGAAAATATAGTTATTTCTTCTTTATTTATTGAAAATATAACTAGTTCTATTGTGTCTTCAGTATTTTTTATATTTTCTAATTTTTGTGTGATTTTTTCACTTCCTTTTATCCAATCAGTTTTCTTTCTTATTTTATTAATAACTCTTTTTGCTCTTACCTTTTGTTTACATGGTGTTGTAAACCACCTATGTGTTTTGGTTATTATATGTAGGTATAATTTATCTAAAAACGACATTCCTAAAAGCATATCTTTTGATGTTAGTTCATAATTATAGATCTCTTCTATTGTTAATATCTTATCCCATACTTATTTCTTTTATATTTCTAGCTTTATAGGTAATTAAGCTTCCTTCATTATTAAATCTTTTGACTACTATTGGTGTTTTTAGCTTATCCCATTTGTCTTCTGGTAAACAGTTATATCTACATAAGTTGACTTCTGCTCCTGTGTCTATCATAGATGAATAATATCTGTTATAATATCCTTCTACTATTATTTTCATAAGTACATATATTTTCATGTTAATGCTTTTTTTTTATCAACAATTTTTTTGTATTATAGGTTATGGTTAATTGTGTATGTTCTATATTGTAGGGTTTTACTTGTTCTAACCATTTTATTCCTAATATTATGTCTGCTTTTTTTTTATATCTTCCTTTATTTCAAATTCTATTTTTATTTTTCTAACTCCTATTATTATTTCCTTTTCAGTTGTTTCTTTAATAGTTATTAAACTTCTTGGTAGATCTGGGCATGTATTACTATTAGATTTTATTTCTTCATTTTTCACTAGGTATTTTGCTATATGGTTTTCTTCTTGCCTTGTATTTAGGAGTATTAAATATTCTTTTTTATTGATTGTTCCCGTTATATAATATTGAGTAAAATTAACTGTTGAAGTTATTTCATAATTTGTTCTTTTCGATGATCCAGATGATTCTGGTTGTTCAAAAGCTATTCTTTTTGTTGTACTTATTCTATCATTTATTATTTCTAAATCTTCTTCTATATATATGTCTTTGTAACTATAACCATTATTATCAATTTTTTTTACAAATTGTTCGAAAGGACTTTCTATTTGTATTTTATTAATTTTATTTTTTCCCGTTATTTTATGTTTTGTTGTTAATACATATAGATTTTTACATCTTGCTGCAAATATTTTACTTCCTAGGGTTTGTTCTATTCCTGATATTTTCCAATAAAATACTAATGATTTATCTATGTTTTTATCTATTATTTCCACTGAATAATTCGCACTTATTATAAATTTAAATTTTTAAAATATTAAATTTCCTCTTATGGCAGTTATTATACTTTTTTCTATAGGTTTTATAATTCTATCATCTGCTAAATATAATTCTATTGGTGTATCTATCCCTTCTCTAAAACATGCTTTTATTAATATCTCTGTTCCTCCAAGATGTACATATTTTATTTGGTATTTACTTTTTATATCGTTTATTTCTTTATTAATTATTCTTGTTGTTACTAGTGGTATACTAGTTCTACCTTTTGCATATCTAGAGTCTATGACATGTTCTTTTTGGCTTACTACGTAGTATTCTTCCTTTCATCTACTAAATATCTTTTTTATTGTTTGTATTTTAATTATTTTTTCTACACTTAAATCTCGTCAAATTTATTATTACCAAATATTATTTTCTGATCTGTTCCTTCTTCATTTAAATATTCTTCCTTTGTTATTATTTTTATATCTTCTTCAGTCATTTGATTCATCTGATTTGCTATCTATTTCATTATCTGTTTCATTTTCCAAAATTTCATACATACTATCGTCACTTTATAATTCATAATCCATATAATCTATTTGCATATATTCTGCATTTTCTATCTTTATTTCTGATATTTGTTTTTTTTGGGTCTTTAGGCATTTTACAATCTCTAGCTAAATGTCCTAGTTTTTCACAATTATAACAAGTACATTCTTATATAGATTTCTTTCTCCTATATGATGTTTTATTTTTATAATTTTTTACATAATATCTTTTTCTTGGTTTCTTATACTTATATTTTAATTTTTTGTATTTCTTATATTTCTTATGTCCTTTTCTTTTCTTATAATATTTTTCTTCACATCCAAATTGGGGTGCTATTTTATCCTTGCAACATGCTAAATTCCTTATTAATGTTTTTTTCCATTTTTATTTCTTCTCTGCATTTTTCACATAGATTTCTATACCATTTATGTAGAAATTTTATTCTTTCTCCTAGGGTATCTACTATTTTTGCTTCATCCCAACTCATTATTATTTTTGAACTAAATGGTTTAGGTAATTTACTAAAATATAATCTTCTTACTTCTTTACTATCTTCAGTATTGTATGCTTCCTTATAGTAGTATTCTTTAAATGCACATGTATTTTCATCTATACAGCACATATTACATATTGCTAGTTTTAATAGTTCCAGTTATAGTTTAAAATAACAGATATACAATTGGTTTCCATTATAAACCATTATTCTAGTTTTTAAAGTGGATTTCCTACAGAATGAGCAAATAGATTAAATGGAGTAGTATATAGCACCGAGTTGGGTATGTTTACATGCCCCAGAACTACGAGCCAATGTAGGTTCAGATTATCAGATTATTCCCATTTCTATATGGATGACAATTACAGATGTAATCACTTAGATTAGGTTATACTCATTTGCAAGGGTATGATACCTCTCCCCAACGTGAGGTTGTCCTATAAGGAAACTAGATGTTGGACTCTATGTTAGCTCATATGGTTTATTTCGGTTAGAAGAACCTCCCTACAGCCTACAGAAAAGAGTAAAGACTAACAAAAATCTTTTAGAAACTAAATGTAAAGGCTCAAGATTTTATTTAGATATTGTTTTATATAAGTCATTAGCTACTAGATTTCAGCTTTTAGTTTACAGATATAAATGTGAGTCCTTTCTACACTTAGATAGTATAATTTCAAGATTGAATATAAGTGCAGCTTTTAGAAACTAAATGCTATGACTCACTAGATTTATACAACATGGTTTGCTACTCATTATCATGATTCTTAGTTTTCAGTTATTTAAGCTATTGTGAGTCATCAACACTTAGCATACATTATTTTCCAAACTTAGACTAACGTTGAGATATTGTTTTACTTATGAATTCACCCCCGTATGCTTAGTACAATCCAGAAGCACTGATCCATATATACGTCTATGTGCAACATTGTTTTATAATGTAGGTTTTAGGTGCTCAATTTCAGCAGCATGAGTGATTTTAAGCATTTCCATCTATATCCCGATAGTTGGTAAGTCCTCATAGTTTGGGGACCTAGTCATTCAAATTTTCTAGTTTACTACAGTAGTTGATTTGGTATTTTTTAGTCAATTTGAGTCAGGTGGGGATTTGTTACAGTAGTTGAAAGACTAGCAACTTGAAAATATTCTAAGTGTAAAAAGGGACTTAGTCATTTTGAGCTCCAAATCCTTGATGATTTTATTTTCGACCTTCTAGACCCTCAATAGTCGTTATGTTAGCTAGTTCATGATCTAGGAGGCCAACAGGTGTTTCCGAATAAGTTTTGGATTTTTCAGACAGCATTTGGACATCGTTCAGTGTTCCAAAATAGTGGACCAATGCGATCTTGGCGCGCCGTATCGCCCATCGCATTGGTCAATCTTTGTGCAGGAAAAGTACTGAGGCTTGACACGGTAGAGGCGCAATGCGTTGAGTATCATATCAATGCCCATAACGCACCACGTCACCTACAACGTCGATACCCAGTTGTTTCAGCTTTTAAAATCCATGTGTTTAAGGGCAATGGGGTCATATTCCCTTATCCTAATACGCCCAAAACACAAAATTAACACACTATATCAGCAATTTAGGTAGGTTTTCATAAAAATAACTCCTTTAACATCAAATTGAAAACCCTAGCCTCTTTTTTCAAGATCAAGAACTCAACCTTGTAAGTCAATAGTTTCAAGAACTAAAGTGAAATTCTGAATTTACTCTTCCTCCTAAACAACCTAAGGTACATATGGTTTATTCTAAAACTACATGGTCTTGTTGAAAACACTCAAATATGATTTAAAGTCTATCAAGAATGAATTTAGAAAGGAGTTTTGGAATCCATGATTTTAACTATACATCATGAATGTTTTAGTGATATTGTTGTTTTAGCCTTTCGGCCTTCCCTCTTTAAATCGATTTATATGTATATGTATATGTATGAAAATTGAAATTAAAGATTGTTGGAGAGCACAAATTAAGAAATCCCTCTCTTGTATTGAATTAAAGTTTATGAACTTGTCGGAAAAGAGTTGAAATGCATGTTTTATGATTTGAAAGTAGTTTTCTCAATGTCATAGCAGTTGAACATGATTTGGAAATGATGAGAGGGTTTTTCTTGATATAATTATGTTTTTGTGTTAAAGAGAAGGAAATTGCATGTGATTGAAAACTTCGATAGGACCACCTTGCATGTTTTGAACTGTTGGAAAAGAGAGTTTCTTGCATATCTTTACGTGAGCTTTAAGAAAGAGTTCTTTGAAATGATTTATCGATATGCTGGTCCCAAACTTATTTCTTGAAAAAAAAAGATTATAATATACTATTAATGGCTTAGAGATGTGACTTGCAAGTCAATGGTATGACGATACCATATGTATGTATGCCATAACAGAGTTAGAGTTTTCAGAGTATGTTTTCAGAGAATACATATTTTAAAAGAGTTAAAAATAGGCTTAAAGAGGGTTAGGTGGCTACCTGAAGAAGGCTTGAGTTCAAGTAACTCTTAGCCTAAAACCATATTTGCCGATATGGGTATATTATTATGTACGTTGGCGACAGCCCTGTGGCATAGTAGAGACAAAAACTCTGACCCTTGCGGCAAACTTAGGTTAGGGGCTTGGCTACCAAGTTAATGGCAGATTCGATATAACCCGTGGAGTTTCAGAGTTATAGGGTCTGCCACCTAGTCCAAAAGTAAAATAAAGATGTGTTACAGAGTTCAGATGATTCTTGTAGAGTCTTTTAAATGTGACCATGTGATTCTTTCTATATGATACATTTATAAACTGTCGTAGATTGCTCTCATATATGTTGAATATAAAGAATTTATTTTTATTTGCATTCCAGTACAACTGTATTGACCCCCTATCTCTTAGGGTCTACTGGGGGCCTTGTCCCAATTTTTTAACAGTTGTCATTTTATCATGTATTAGAGATTTCGTAGACTGGTTCAGATGATGTCTAGTTACTGTTGGATTTTTATTCTTCATTGTTAAATTGAATTCAGAGTATGACCATGATCTCATATTAAACTGTAATTCCGTGTCTTCTTGTATTGTATGAATTTTGTGCATGACTACCAGATAGAGAAGGGCATCTGGGCCTTCATGGTTCGGAATGCTCATCATGGCCAAGGCCTCGGTTCGGGTCATGACATAAGTGTTGTTCCCACTGACCACCAAAATCCATCACGCATGTACGAAGTATATCCTCCAAGACCTGAATTATCTGCTTTGACTGGCCATTATTCTGGGGGTGAAATACTGTACTGAGATCAACCCGAGTACCCAAATCATCCTAAAAAGTCTTCCAAAAGTGAGATATAAACACAAAACCTTGATATGAAATAATGGACACTGGCACACCATGCAAACGCATAATCTCACGAATGTAGACAAGGGCCAACCTTTCAGCACTAAATAAGACCTAAATAAGAATAAAATGAGTTAACATGGTCACTCGATCCATGATAACCCAAACACTATCAGAACTATGAGATGTGCGAGGCAAACCAGTTTGAAAGTCCATAGTGATTCGTTCTCACTTCTAATTGGGAATAGGTAACCTTTGAAGAAAACCACCAGGTCTCATATGCTCGGCCTTCACTTGCTGACAACACCGAAAATGAGTAGAAAATCTACTACATCTCACGTTATACTATCCCACCAGTAGTTTTGTATCAAGTCACGGTACATCTTAGTCACTCCTGGATGGATAGAATACCTGGAACAATACGCCTCCTCTTGAATTAACCAATCTAATTTCCTACTCTTGGAACGCATACTCGGCCGCCAATTCACAAAATACCATCTGAGTCAAGTGAGGCTTCCTTATCCTTACCACTCAACACCTTATCTTGAATC
>NC_061111.1:213241787-213251137 GCF_002878395.1 Capsicum annuum | reverse complement strand
TGAATATATGTAAATCTTGATGCACTTAAAGTTTTCAATCACATGGTGGTATCATACTTCATGAATATGGTAATTTGGTTATGAACTCTAATTCAAAACAAGTGAATTAAATCTTAAAATTATGCTTTTTGGGAACAAAGATGGAAGATTATCCTTGTTCATAAATCCCACATACCTGGTAAGAAGTTGTAAGAGAGGAATAGACCAAAAATCCCTTAGCTGAAATTTATAGAAATTGCTCGTCAATCTTTACAAGTCTACCATACGACTCGTATGGAAGGGTATAACTTAATGTATCAACTCATAAGCTTAGCAAACTCAAGGAGGGTACAAATTGGTCAACATACGAGTTAACTTATGACTAGTGTCATATTTATATGACTCTTAGCCTCCCACTCATAGCTTGGTCAGAATCTTAGGTAGTTTACACTGATGAACTTACAACTTACCTCTATACGACTCGTACCTTACGTGATGACTTCTAGGGGTTAAGTTATACCTATAAAAGAATTTACACCATTCCATACTACTATGCATATGACTACAACATACCACTCGCATATTATACATACAACTCAAGGGATGAGTCGTATAATGCACAAAAACTTCTAGAAACGGGGTATTACAATATCTCCCCCTTAGAAATATTGGTCATAGAATGTGATTCATCTAGGATTGGGAGCTGGACAAGAATCAACACCTCCATATTGTTTTTTACCACCAATCTTATCACTAGCACAAGGATTCAGTTTCTCACAACATAACATACAATATAGGAGCACTTAAATGGACTTAAGGAGAAAGAACTTGCTGGAAATAATAGTTTACCTTAGGTATAAATGAAGCTTGAGGAAAAAAGATGAGGATAGTTGGCCGTTATATCTGCTTCGGCCTCCCAAGTGGTACCTTCAACTAATTAGTTCCTTTAAAGAACTTTCACTGACGCTACTTCCTTATTCCTTAGCCGTCGGACCTTCCTATCAAGTATCGCAATAGGAATTTCTTCATATGCCAAGTTATCTTTGATATCAATACTCTCTAAGGTAACTACTAAGGACAGATTTCCAATTCACTTCTTAAGTATCAAAACATAGAAAACTGGGTGAATTGCAGCTAACTCTGTTGGAAGACTCAATTTCATAAGCAACCTCTCCGACATGCTTCACTATCTCATAGGGACCAACAAATCATGAACCATAAGGGCCATATGGACTTGACGTCATCCCCACCTTCCTCCAGTATATCACTGGCAGTTTTTCATAAAGGCTTAACTAATGACGATAGAAAGAGCCTTAAATTTCCTTTATTTCCAAATCTCATTATTCACTTCATAGGCGACACCCTCAAGAATACCCAATTGCCTACTTCAAACTTGAGCTCTCTCCTATTTACATCAACATACGATTTTTGATGGCTCTGAGTAATCCTTAATCTCTAACAAATCTACTGAACTTTTTCCATATCTTCTAGAATAGAATCCAACCCAATCAAGGCCGCTTCACCAACCTTAAAACATCCTATAGGTCATATACACCTATGCCCATACAATGGTTCAAACGGAGCCATCTGAATGCGAGCATAATAACTATTATTATAAGCGAACTCAATCAAAGGTAGATGGTCATCCCAACTTCCTTTAAAGTCAAGGACACACGCCCTCAAAATATTTTCTAACATCTGAATTATACATTCTGGCTGACCATTGGTCTGCGGATGAAATGCAATACTGAGATTAACCTTTGTACTAAGGCCCTTTTAAAAAGACTGCTAAAACTGTGAAGTAGATTATGTGCCTCTATTTGAAATGATGGATAAGGGTATCCCATTAAACCTCACTAACTCGTGGACATACACCTTGGCATAGTCCTCTATGATATCTAAAGTCTTGACAGGTAGGAAATAGGCTAACTTAGTTATTCAATATAATATGACCCAAATTAAATCATACTGATGTCTTGTACGTGGAAAACCTTTGCTGAAATCCATATTCACTACTTCCCACTACCAAGTAGGGATACTAATCTCTTGAAATGTACTGCCCAGTCTTTGGTGTTAAACTTTAACTTGATGATGATTTGTACACTTGGCTACAAACTTGGCTATGTACCTCTTGATACTATTTCGGTAATAAATTTCTCGTAAGTCGCAATACATCTTAGTATCACTCAAATGAAGGGAATACCTCAAACCATAAGCCTCAACTAGTATCCTTTCCATTAACCCATCTATATTTGGAACACAAAGTTTACTTTGTTAGCGAAGTATACCACCTCCCCCTTCGGAGAAAACCTCGACCTTCTATTAATGAACAACCTCCAACATCTGACTAAGTATGGGATCATTGCACTATTTCTCCTTTACTTCCACTACCAAGGATGATTTTTAACTATTCTAAACTACTACTACTCCCTCACCAGCGTCGAGCAAACATGCTCCTAAATGAGCCAACCTATGCACCTCTTTAGCCAACTCTTGTTTTTCCTTCATCACATGAGGCACACTACCCATATATAGCCTACTTAGCATATCTTCCACTATGTTAGCCTTACCTAGATGATAGAGCACATTCATGTCATAATCTTTCAACATCTTCAATCAACTCCTCTGATGACGATTCAGCTCTCTTTAAGAAAATACATATTGAAGACTCTTATGGTCAGTGAAAATATCAACATGCAAACCATAAAGGTAGTGCCTCTAGATTTTCAAGGCAAAAACAACAACAACTAACTTTAAGTTGTGAGTTGGGTAATTCTTTTTGTGACCCTTAAGTTACTTCGAGGCATAAGCTATCACTCTCCCATTTTTATCAACACATAACCTAACCTAACTCTGGAAGAATCACAATACACCAAAAATCCATCTAACCCTTTTGACAAAGCTAACACTGGCGCCGAAGTCAATCTATCCTTCAACTCTATTAAAATCTTCTCACATTTATCTGACCATATGAACTTCACTTTTTTGTGTCAGTTTAGTAAGTGGAGTGACTATAAAGGAGAACCCTTCAACAAATATTCTATAATACCTAGCCAAACCCAAATAACTCTGAATATCAAATGAAGTGGTGGGTATAGGCCAGTTCTTCAATGCATTAGTATTCTGAGGAACTACATAAATACCAACCCCTGAAATGACATGCTCTAAGAAGGTAAAAGATTCCAACCAAAACTCATATTTACCGAACTTCGCATACAATTAATGGTCCTTAAGGGTCTGTAACACTATTCTTAAATAGCATTCAAGCTCTTCCTCACTCCTAGAATATACCAGTATGTCATTTATAAAGGCAATGGTAAATATATCTAAATACTACTTGGAGACCCTAATCATCAAATCAATAAAGGATGGAGAATTTGTCAGTCTAAACGACATAACCACAAACTTAAAATGTCGATATCTCATTCAAAAAATGATATTTGGAATATCTTGATCCCTAAATTTCAAATGATGGTATCCCAACCTAAGGTCAATCTTGGAGAACCACCTGGCACCATGAAACTGATCAAACAAGTCATCGATTCTAGCAATGGGATACTTGTTCTTGATGGTAATGTAATACCCCAATAATTTCAACTAATAGTAGAACCCTATTTCAAGCTCATTAGAAATAAATTTAGTTATTTGGCAGATAAATGATCTATCTTGATGAGTATTAGGGCCTCAAAAGTGTCCTATATCATTATACAATGAATTTCTGAGCTCATGACCCACCAAAATATACATAATTGAGTTAGCTTTCCAATGATACCAATTTTTCCTAACTCCAATACTGAAACAAAAAGTTACGCCTATTTTACTCCAGCACGTTAGCCTGGAAAACTGACTGATGACATTTTGTGATAAGTTATCACACGTGTGAGGACTTATCACCAATGTCGTCAACCTTAGGAAGATTTCTACCCCCAGTGATAACATTTGTGATGACTTTTCATAAGTTTAACGGCCTATCACAAATGTCGTTAGCCTTAGATTTTCAATAATTGGGAAGCGGTTTAGTAAGGGTATTTTGGTCTTTTTCCTGCATTTCCCATGACTTATAACCCTCAAAGAATGTATTTTATTCTATTTCCATTTAGTTAAACATCTCAAAATTCTCTGCACACCTTCAACCACAAGGTTAGGGTTTCAATATAAAAACCCAATTATCTAGAGATTCAATCGTGAGAATTCAATAACTATTGCATATTTGAATTCCTCGTTAAGAAGGATATGAGGGACACCCAATAGTTCATGAATAACCTTCCAAAATTTTTGAATTCATCCAAAATCTCTAATTTTAAGGTATATGGTTTTGAAAAAGAACACCCTTTCGTTCTTGTGCCCAAAATTTACATATTTTTGTAAAGTATTTCGTAAACTCATGGAGAATTCCTATCATGTTATTATATTGTGAGTTTTATAAAACTATGTCTTACCCAAGCTTTGATTTGTAATATCATTATGCATATTAATGTTTTAAATTATCAATTTATGGTTTAAGTTGCATAATTCAATGCCTATATCATGTTTCGAGAATTTCAAGTCCTATTGTTGTGAATTGATCCTTATGGTTAAAGCATGAGTTTGAGAATGAGATATTAGAAATTTTTAAAGAATATCAATAAGTCAGTTTTGATTGTAAGTTAAGATAGAAATCCACATTCTTGAGTTTGAAGTAAAGGGGATGCATTTTGGCTCCCATTATATATATATATATATATATATATATATATATATATATATTGTTGAGTTTTTTAAGGTGGATTTTCTAAAGTTCTGAGCTAAGTAAGAGAGTATTATTTAGCACTGAGTTGGGCTTGATTCCGAGGTCTCATGCCCCAGAACTACGTGCCCCCATAGGTTCTTGATATACCCCAAGTGGGTTAAGATAGTGATCACTAAAGTTAAGGTTTTATCTGATAGCAAGGATAGAATAACTCTCCCCAATGTGGGTAAGACGTTGGACTCCAAGTAGTTCACATGGTTTATGTCGGTTAAGAGAAACTCCCTAAGTTCCTAAAGTTCTCTAAGTTCTAAACTCTTCCAATTTTCAAAGAGTTTTAGTCTTAAAGTTACAAAGTTTTGAATGTATAAGTGTTTTGAAAGCTATGGTCCTAATAATTTCAGGTGTTATTATAATTTGAGGTTTTAAGTAAAAGCATGATGACTTATGAGTCTTGTGGCATATATTTATTTCAAGCTATGTGAGTATGTTTTACACTATGCAGGTTTTCTATAAAAGCTTATGATATTGATTATTTTAGTTGAACACTCCCCCATATGCTCAGTACATTACCAAAGTACTGACCCATATATTTTGTCTGTGTGCCATATATTCTCATAATGTAGGTTCAGGTGCTCAGTATCAGCCTCACCAGTGATCCTTTTAAGCACTCCTATTTATATATCAACCTCAGTGAGCCCTCATGTTTCAGGGACCAATTATTCTCAGACTTCTATTTTTATTTGGTAGCTGTTTAATTCTTGTCAGTTGAGTATGAATCAGTTAGGGACCTGTCCCAATGGCTCTCTAGTTTGGAGTAGTAGAGGTTGCTCAGACTAGTCATTAGATTATCAGTACTTTATGATTTTCATTGAGTTTTAGTTTGTTCAGACCAAGTATTGCATTCATATATCTCATTTTATGATGTCACAGTGTTGATTTCATGCATTTTATCTCTAAGTAAGCTAATATATGAAGTATAAGTATCAAAGGGTTAACTTGGGGCTACTTGTAGCCTTAAGGACCGTGTGACATTTTGGGACCCGATTGCAGGGTGTTACAAACTTGGTATTAGAGCCTAAGGTTTAGAGAGTCCTAGGGGGTCAAATAAGCTGCGTTAAGTAGAGTTTTGATCATTGGTGTGTAGCACACCACATCTATGAGCAAGAGGCTCCAAAACATTTTAGGAACAAGTCATTTCTTTCTCTCAAGTCCATCGTGCTCAAGTTGTCTCTTCCAGCTATTAACTCGTGCTCTCTTATTTCAAAATATGCCTCCCCGCTGAGCTCAAAGAAATAACAATGATCAGCAACCTCAGCCTACTAATCCTCTAAGTGAAAGCATGTCCCACGCTAAATTTAGGGCAGCCTTCCAGGCACTGGCCCAAGCTGTCACTGTACAGGCCAATCAGACCACAGCTCCTCAGTAGTAGGGAGGTGACTTAGGTGCTTCCAGAATTCATGACTTTATGCGGAAGAGTCCGCTAGAGTTTTATGGGTCAAAGGCAGGGAAAGACCCATAGTTATATCTTGAGGATATAAGGAAGATCACATAGGTAATGCGTATGTCTGAAGAAGAGCATATGGAGTTAGAATCTTATAGGTTGAGTACATTACGTATGACTAGGCATTTTTTTGGAGGAAGGGTAGAGGGAAGGATGATGATCCTATTACCTGGGAGATGTTCTAAGACGCATTCTTGGATAGGTTCTTTCCTTTGGAGTTAAGAGAGGTGAAGAGTGAAGAGTTTTTAAACTTGAGACAGGGATCAATGACTGTTAAGGAGTACTGCTTAAAGTTCAATCAACTAGTAAAATATGCACCTGACTTGATCTCCAACGCCTGAACTGGTATAAGAAAGTTTGTGATAGGTATGTCGGGCTTAGTACTGAAAGAATGCAACACTGCTATATTGAACAAAGAGATGGACTTGTCTAGGCTAATGATCTATACATAGAAAATAGAGAAGGATAAGATAAGGGAAAGAGATAGAGCGAGAGGTAACAAGAGACCCAGGTCTGAACAGTACGAGTACGGTCAGGTTAGATCCTAGGGAGGGAACCACCCTTAGTTCCAGAGTCATTCTTCTATGCCATCACCCTCATCCACTAGTACCTCAGCACCTAGAGGAAGGCTAAAGTAGGGAAATAGGTCTTCTATGTCCAGGCCTCAGTAGAGTATGAGCAGCAAGCCCAACTTTTCTCCTTGTGCCAAGTGTGGTAGGACCCATTCGGGTGAGTATTTGGCTAAATAGCTTGGTTGTTTTAGGTGTGGCAAGATAGGCCACAGGCTTAGAGAGTGCCCACATGCTAGGTAGGGAAGCAGATATACCCGGCCCCAGACCTAATCCACTAGTGCATCAGCTTTTGCAACCCATCCAGCTCTTCCTCAGGGCGCTTCTTCTAGTACTGCTGGCGGTCAGTGCCAAAATAGGTTTTATGCCCTACCTTCTCATCATGAGCAGGAGAAATCTCCCGATGTTGTTACTGGTATGCTCCATGTATTTCATTTTGATGTATATATGTTATTGGACCCCGGGTTAAGTTTTTCTTATGTGACCCCACTTGTTACTGTGAAGTTTGAGAAGAGTCCCAAAAGTATTTCTGAGCCTATTCTAGTGTCTACTCTAGTAGGGGAGTCTGTTATTTCTAAGCAAGTATACAAGAATTATCCTGTTATAGTCCTTCATAGAGTCACACTTGCAGATTTGATAGAGTTAGAGATGGTTGATTTTGATGTTATCATGGGTATGGACTGTCTTTACTCCTGCTATGCGTCTATAGATTGTCGTACTTATGTAGTCAAATTTTAGTTTCCTGATGAACCAGTTTTCGAGTGGTCAGGGAGTTTAGTACCTCCCAAGAGTCATTTTATTTCTTATCTCAAATCTAGGAAGCTTATATCTGAGGGTTGCTTTTATAACTTGGTTAGAGTTAAGGACATTAAGTCTGAAAACCCAAATATCCATTCAGTCAACATTGTTAATGAGTTTTCTGATGTCTTTCCAGAAGATCTCCCAGGGGTACCTCCTGATAGAGAGATAGAATTCAAGATCGACCTTTTTCCCGACACTCAGCCTATTTCCATTCCTCCCTACCTTATGGTACCTGTAGATCTTAAGGAGCTGAAACAACAACTCAAAGATCTCTTAGAAAAAGGTTTTATAAGGCCCAGTGTATCTCCTTGGGGCGTACCTGTCCTTTTCGTGTGAAAGAAAGATGGTTCTTTGTGTATGTGCATTAACTATCGTCAGCTTAATAAGGTCACAGTCAAGAACAAGTACCCTCATAATTTGTTTGATCAGTTTCAAGGTGTGAGTTATTTCTCCAAGATAGACCGTAGATCTGACTATCACCAACTTAAAGTAAGGGGGTGTGATATCCTAAAGACAGCTTTCCAAACTCGCTATGGTCATTTTGAGTTTCTTGTCTTGTCTTTTGGGCTAACTAATGCCCCAACAAATTTCATAGACCTCATGAATCAAGTTTTCAAGCCATATCTTGATATGTTCATCATTATTTTTATCGATGACATCCTTGTGTATTTTTGAAGTGAGGGTGATCACGCAGGCCATCTTAGAATCATCTTTCAAACTCTTAGAGATCATAAGTTCTTTGACAAATTTCGTAAGTGTGAGTTTTGGCTAAGGTCTGTAGCATTTCTGGGCTATATTATTTCAGCTGAAGGTATTAGAGTTGATCCCCAAAAGATAGAGGCTATACAAAATTGTCCTAGGCCTATCTCTCCGTCTGATATTAGAAGTTTCTTGGGTCTAGCTAGCTATTACCACCTTTTTGTTGAAGGGTTCTCTTCCATTGAGTCTTTCATGACTCGATTGACCCAAAAGAAAGTTAAGTTCCTCTAGTCGGATTCCTGTGAGAAGAGTTTTTAGAAGTTGAAGACTCGACTCACTTCTGCCCCTATGTTGACATTGCCTGATGGTGTATATTATTTTATGGTAATCTGTGATGCTTTGAGAGTTGGTTTGGGTTGTGTGTTGATGCAGAGAGGTAAATTTATAGCCTATGCTTCTAGACAGTTGAAATCTCATGAGAAAAATTACCCAACCTATGACTTAGAGTTGACTACTGTAGTGTTTGCTTTGAAAATCTGGAGACATTATTTGTATGTTGTGCATGTTGATGTGTTTACTGATCACAAAAGCTGGCAGTATGTGTTAACTCAGAAGGAGTTGAATCTTAGGCAGCGGAGGTGGTTAGAATTGTTAAAAGACTTTGATATGAGCGTTTTGTATCATCCAGGCAAGGCCAATGTTGTGGAAGATACCCTTAGCAAGATGTCTATAGGTAGTATTTCACATATGGAGGAAGGTAAGAAAAAGTTGTCTCATGATGTGCATCGTCTGGCTAGACTGAGTGTTAAGTTTCTTGATTCCACTGAGGGAAATATTTTGGTGCAGAGTAGTTCTGAATCCTCTTTGGTTTCATAGGTGAAGGAGAAGCAAGACTTAGATGCTAGCTTGGTCAGACTGAAGGACTTAGTCAAGGACCAAAAGGTAGAGGTTTTATCTCAAGGGGGAGATGGGGGTGTTAAGGTTTCAGCGTAGATTATGTGTTCCTGATGTTGGTAATTCGAGGCAGAAAATTATGGCTGAAGCGCATGGTGCACAGTATTCTATTCATCCC
>NC_061111.1:213223456-213241687 GCF_002878395.1 Capsicum annuum | reverse complement strand
TAGGGTTTGTTTTCTTGAGATAGAATGCCTTTTTGATTTGAGGAAAATAATTAAATAGTGAGTTCAAAATATTTTTAAGGCTTAAATATCACACCTGGGCAGATTAAAATTATGGGAAAGTACCAATTTAACCCTGGACAAAATTTTGGATTTTCGTCAAAAATTTCCAGAATTATCCCCTAGCGCGATGCGGCGCTATCACTTCGTGTCACTGGAAATTGACATCTGAGAATTTGTCCTATGATGAGACATGGCACAATAGCGGTCCCTTACTGGAAATTGACGACTGGGAACTGGGACATCGACGCGATGCGTCAGGATTGCGATGAAACACAGGAAAATAAAAATTGGGATTTTGGATGGTGGCGCGACGCGGTGGTATAGCGGAGCTTCACTGGAAATTGCTGAATTCCATTTGGCCTGGATCTGCGATGCACCGGATTGTAAGTTTGCACGCTGTTTCACTAAATTGGCCATAACTCTTTGCCCGGTTATTGGATTCAGGTAAATTTTATATCGTTGGAAAGCTAATTGAATTTCCTACGCTATGGCAGGTTCTAATCTGAAAAATACTGAGTATTTCAAAAATTTTATATTGGATAGCTCATGAACTGAGAGTTAAGTTAAGCTTGAGAAATACGGGGTATTACAAGCCCACACCACCTGCCATACCTGACCCATAACCTCCTCTTCCCCTCTATAGTATCAACAAAAATGTACAAACACCACCAAAAACAACAACGTTCACAATAGCACCCAACAAACAATGAAAAACTCAACAACACAATGGTGAAACTTGACCCAGTGATCCGACACCCACGACAACCCATTAAACAGCTCCGGCCCAGCAACCCGCTTCAAACAATGGCAACAATAGTCAAACTTGAAATCACTCAAAAAATCAAATTTCAATTTTTTTGTACCAAAACAGTACAAATTCCAACTTATTAACAAACCTTATCCTATTGTTTGAACACAAATCTTCCAAAATAGCCCTTGAGTTTTCTATCCCACATTGCCAATTCATTATGAATTTTGAAGTTCTGCATAAACCCCTCATATTCACTCTTCAAAAGAGTAGGTGGATAAGGGATTAATTTAGAAAATAACCTCAATTTAAAGGGTTTTTGCTAAATTAAAATTTCTATGTTGAATCCTTGTGAGATCATTTGGATTAGTATTCCATCTAAGGAATTTTCTTTGACATTTTTCGGTGGTTCAAAGAGAATCCAACAAAATTGTAGTCTCGATTGGATGCTCCAAAAAAGGTAAAAAAAACTTCACATTTTATACTTTGTCCTTCTTTGTGTTGATAGGCATAATAATTTTTAATTGTTGATTAGATGTAGTTGTAGTGGTTGGAATCTCATTAAATGAGTCTTGGGACTATGTGTTGAATAAGCCTTGAAGGCGATATGATTTTATGTTTGATTATTGTTTGAAAAAGGTTATTGATATATCAGTTGTTTGTTATTTTGAAATCTAGTTTCATTTAGCCTTATTAAGAATGATATTTCTATTGCTTCTCTCACTGGAAAAATTTAAAACTAGGACTAAAAGTTGAGGTATTTTACTGTCATGCATAATTTTAACTTGGTTATATGTTCTTATGCAAACATATTACAGATTATCTATCTTTCTTTTTATTTTCCTGAAAGTTCATTGAATGTGTTTGTAAAAGGATAATGAGTAGACAATTGAAGTTGTAAAAGTTCGTCCTTGGATTCAAACTGTGAATTTATCTATTGTTGGAACTATATGGTATGTTATTTTTTGTTTAGATTACATATGTCACTAACTTGTTTGTGTATATGAAACTTCTTTATGTACGACTACTGACTTGTTTGTGTATATGAGTTTTCAGTTTTGGTCCCTTCGAGACCGTCACTCTCCACAGCTTAGCTACATACCCCACCATTAATGCCAAATTAAAATCATGTCCAAACAATACGTTTACCATTTATTAAGCAAGGACAATATTAATGATATCGTCATATCACCCCTTACTTCTAGGTAATAGTCATAGCCAACCATTTAGGTTAAAGGGACCTTAGGTGCCCTTCCAATTACCATATTAAATCTACTTGGGAGACTTCCATGTTCTCCACAAGCATAAACATTTAACCTTTACCTTTTAAAACCATTTAAACTATGCATAAATCCTTTATCCAGTTCAAAACATGCAAGAGTTCCATTAAAAGAAGTCAATGTAATGAACATACACCTTGGGGGCATAATATAACCAAAACCAATTCCAAAGACCATTAAAACATTACCATGTAATCCAATTGTACAAATCCATTGTTGATGCATATAAAAGCATAAGTAAAACCATAGGAAACCATGATCAAGCACTCAATATCAAAACCCCTAAATAATAGTTGAAAACCACAATTATGAAATAGTAAAATCATGAAATCAATCATATAAACCATGCCTTTAGTTGAAATTGCAATGAGGTAGGAGAATAATGCCTTATATCAAAGAATTGATGGAAATAAATCACCAATAAAAACCCCAAAGCAATCTGCAAGATAAAACCCTAGCCTTCTTGCTCCAAAAGCTCTTGAGAAAATTATGAAGTGTTTTGGAATAGTTTATAAGTGTTAATGAATTGAATAATAGGGTAACTAACCTCCTAATTGTATTAGAAGTTGTGGGTCCTAGGGTAAGTAGGAAAATATCAAAAATATCCCCACTCAAGTCTCTTAAAAACCCATCACAAGGATACGACTAACCTATACGAGTCGTACCCTTCTATACGATTGGTATCCACCACTAGTATCCAAGCCTCAACCCTTGTATCAAACATTGTACAGTATATGAATCATCCAACTAAGTCGTAACCACAACGTATGATCTGTATCTATAACCCGTATTGTTAGCAGAATGAAATACCAGGAGGATCAAACACTGCCCACCATACGAGTCCTTGATTAGACTCGTACCAAACCCTATGACATACCCCTAAGTTGTACTCATTCCAGTTACCAAATCCATCCTACCAACTAACACTGGTTAGTATATGACAAGACCATACCACTTGTACCCTAACATACGGCTCGTACCCATGAGTTGTATTGGGTTCGAAGAATGGAATTTTATGAAATTAAATGTTCTAATGGTCAAAACAGAAGATGTTTCACCATACCTGTAATGCCCTGAGAGTACACCCTGGGCATCACACGGTACCTATAATCCTGAGGGACCACTATCCAACCCATGAGCTGGTACCTACTGTGAGCATTGAATAACATAATCATAAATATGAAAGAATAACTGATATGCCATAAGGTTTTATTATATAAAACAAATACTGAATTATGAATCTGAAGAAATGATTATCTAAATCTAATAAGATAAAAAAATCTAAATAACTGGCATACTTGGTAACTAAAGTCTGAATATAGAATAACTAACTGCAATGTCTGAAAGCCTCTAAACTGTATGGCTGTGAGTTGATAGGATGGGCCCCAACTAACTCCACTAACTACTGAACAAGAGATATAAAGTAAAATAATTTGTCCTCAAAATATTTGGACTCACCACTGCTACTGCTGAGAGTCTGAGAAGTTTAAGTGTGATCTGGGAACTAAGAGTCAAAACCTATGATATAATACATCGTAGCACAAAAGAAAGGTATGCAATCAATACTTTGAATATACTGGTGTACTAAAAGAGGTAATGCTGAATACAAGGGTTCACATGCATGAATAATAACTGACTAAATGATATAGAGAAACTGAACATGAGAATATATGGATAATTTGAACTAATGTAAATACTGAGCATGTAATACTGTATATATATATACTATAACTGAGCATTTCTGAAGCTAAGTACTGAATTCTGATATAGAGAAACTAATAATCTGATATTTCTAATAATTCAGTGACTTATACTGATTGACTATATCAGATAGTCCTTATTTTGTCGAACTGAACTAAGTTTTATTCTAAAGACTGAAACTAAAGTTATAGGAGGTAATCATCTAACAAATATGCCCCAAATAAGATAAGATAACTGATTTGGAGTCCAATCTATAACCCCAATTGGAAAGGTGTCAATACCGTACCATAGGTAAATACAAGCTGAAAGTTACCCTCATCTAGAAGGTACTCTAATGAGAATGGTCAAACCCTTATCTGGTAGGTTAAAATACCTCATCAACCCTTAACTGGCAGGTTGATATCTCAACCTACGCTGGCTACGTAGTTCTTGAATGCCAGGATTACTTCAAAGTATCACACCCTCTACTGGCAGGTAAGCCCCCATCCTTGGGATCACTCGGTGCTGAATCCTACTCCCAAGTGAAAGACACTGAACTAGACTGGACCGAGACTGAATTTACTAAGTTTTCCTAAGTTCTATAACTAATTGAATTCTATTGAGTTTTGTAACTGACTGAGAGTACTCCTGATTATGACATAATTGATACTATTCTATAACTGACACTGGCGCTAGGTAAATAGCTAAATTATTGGGTATTAAATACCCCAGAACTCGATAGCATCAAAAGTAAAGCATAGCATAATCTTGAACATATAATAATGGCTACTTGAACAAAATCCACTCATTAAGACATTTTAACAAACACTCGTAATGTATTTACTCATACATAAATGGAGAATACATGCTATCATGTTATAATGACACTATTTCATTCACATAGGCATTTTATCAAACACATGGGAAGCATGCTTAGATTATACAATAATTAACACATATAGTTATCACGGCTACATAAATCAACTTGCAAATTGAAGGGTTAATCATGAAGGTCATTTAATTCAACACATAGAATGATTAATTTCATAAAAGCTTGTAATTTAATCATGAACTAAAACTCAACAATAACATGAACATGAATTCAATTCAATTTAAGCATGGAAGTTCATAATTCAGTAATTTTGTAGTTTAAAAATCGATTCATGGACTCTATGGGTGAAAGGAACCTATAGATAAACACCTAACATACCTTGGATTGTCAATTCTTAAAGACTCTTGAAGGAATTCTTAGGCTTGTTTTTGATTTCTTGAAGCTGGGGCTTGTTTTATTGAGATCGAATGCCTTTTTTATTTGGGGAAAACTATTAAACAAAGATTTCAAATCATTTTTAGGTCTTAAATATCACACCTGGGTGGATTAAAATTATGGGAAAGGACCAATTTAACCCTGGACAAAACTTTGGATTTCCATAAAAAAATTCCAAAATTACCCTTTGGTGTGACACGGTGCTATTGCACGGTGTCAGTGGAAATTGACATCTGAGAATTTGGCCTATGTTGCGACATGACACAATTGCAGTCCCTAACTAGAAACTGATAATTGGGAGTTGGGACATCAGCGCGATGCGTCAGGATCATGACGGAATAATGGAAAATGATAATTGGGATTTTGGCTGGTGGAGTGATATGGTGGTATCGTGGAGCTTCACTTGAAATTGCCAAATGCCAATTGACCCGGCTTCGCGATGCGTCGAAGTGCTAATTGGAACACTATTTCACTAAATTGTCCATAGCTCTTTGCCCAGTTATCGAATTTGGGTAAATTTTATATCGTTGGAAAGCTAATTGAATTTCCTATGCAATGACAGACTCTAAACTAAAAAATATTAATTATTCCAAAAGTTTTATATTGGATAACTCATGAACTGAGAGTTAAGCTTGAAAAATACGATGTATTATAATATTTTCACCTTGGGAACATTCATCCTCGAATGAGATTGATTAAGCCGAGACACTGATAGACAGAGTTTACATACTGAACATGCATATTTGATGCATAACTACATGACTGAACTACTGACAAACTAAGCTTTTACACTGAATATGCATATCTGATGCATGGAATACATGACTAAAGCTACTAATAAGCTGGGTTTTCATACTGAAGATGCATATCTAAGCCATGAGTACATGACTGAAATAATTCATGAATACATGACTAAATATGCAATGGTAATGGATACCAAGTTATAATTATAGCTGAACATGGTACTGACTAATGCTAAGGAAGACTGTTACCTTAATCTGGATCTGAGGTTGTAGAGAAGAGGTGAGGATACTTGGTCTGTATGTCTGCTTCTGCTACCCAAGTATCTCCCTCAATGGACTTATTCTGCCAAAGAACTTTGACTAAGGAAACTTCTTTGTTACTCTATCTGCGAATCTAATGATCGAGGATCTATACTGGAACCTCTTTAAAAGAGAGATTATCATGAATATTTACATCCTCTAAGGGGACTATGTCTTCTGGGTCACCAACTCATTTATTTAGCAAGGAGACATGGAATACTGGATGTACTGAAGCGAGATCCAAAGGCAACTCAAGCTCATAAGTTACCTTTCTGAAATGACTAAGAATCTTATAAGGACCGACATGTTGGGGATTGATTTTTCCCTTCTTGCCGAACCTCTTTACTCCTTTCATGGGAGAGATTTTCAAGTACACAAAATCACCAATATCAAACTTGAGATCCTGTCTCCTTACATCTGCATACAATTTTTGTCGGCTCTGGACAGCCCTAAGTCTTTCTTTGATCAACTGGACCATCAAACACTAGGTTAGGCCCTACTACTACGGCCTTACCTAGCTTGAACTAACTAATTGGAGATTTACATCTCCTACCATAGAGATCCTTAAATGGAGCCATCTTATTACTGGAATGATAGCTGTTATTATATGCGAACTCAATCAAATAAAAGTAGTGATCCCAACTACCCTTAAAATGAACAATGCATGCTCTTAGCATATCTTCTAGAGTCTAAATGATCCTTTCTGCTTGACCATCCATCTAAGGGTGGAAGGTTGTATTGAGATGAACTTGGGTACCAAGACCCTTTTGGAATGCTTTCCAGAAATAAGAGGTAAACTGGGTGCCTATATCTGAGATAATAGATATTGGGACTCCATGTAACCTGATGAACTCTCTGATATAGAGTTTAGCATAGTCTTCGGCTGAATAGGAGGTATGGACTGGCAAAAAATGAGTTGATTTGGTCATCCTATCTACGATAACCTATATAGAATCATATTGATGACAAGTACGAGGCAAACCCGTCACAAAGTCCATATTCACTTCATCCTATTTCCATGTGGGAATAATTAACTCTTGCATGGATCCATTAGGCTTCTGGTGCTCAATCTTAACTTGTTGATATATAGAGAATTTAGCTACAAATTTTGCAATATCCCCCTTCACCCCACTACACCAATAAATCTCCTACAAGTCATGGTACATCTTAGTGGCCCCTGGATGAATAGAGTAATGCGCACCATGCACTTCTGCAAGAATTCGTTGCCTCAAGTCATCAACACCTGGCACATATAGTCGATGCTGGCTATAAAAAACACTATCTCCCCCTAGGAGAAAACCTCTACTTTATGATCTCTGACTGACTCTTTCAACTTAACAAGAGTGGGATCTCTATCCTATTTTTCCTTCACCTCAGAAACTAGAGAGGATTTGGAACTGTTCTGCACCCATACAATACCTTTTGTTTAATCGACTAAGCAGACACCTAGTTGGGAAAGCTGATGAACTTCCTGAACTAAATTCTTCTTGTCATCCTCAACATGAGTAACACTACCCATAGACAGTCTACTGAGAGTATCAACCACTCCATTGACCTTGACTGGATGATAAAGAACACTTACATTATAATTTTTCAATAACTCTAACCACCTTCTCTGATGTAAATTTAAATCTTTCTGAGAAAAGACATACTGCAAGCTCTTGTGATCATTGAACACATCTACATGTACCCCATACAAATAGTACCTCTAAATCTTTAAGGCAAGCACTACAGCTGCTAACTCAAGATCAAGAGTTGAATAATTCTTTTCATGGGGCTTAAGATGTCTAGAGGCATAGACTATGACCTTACCTCTCTACATAAGGACACAACATAAACCTACTCTGGATGCATCACAGTACACAAAAAACCTATCTGACCTAATTGGTAGAGTCAAAACTGAGGCTGATTTGAGTCGAGTCTTCAGCTCTAGAAAACTCTTTTCACAGGAATCTGATCACTGAAACTTGACTTTATTCTGAGTCAATATGGACATGGGGAATGCAATAGAAGAAAAACCTTCAACAAACCGACGGTAATGGCCAGCCAAACCCAAGAAACTCCTAATGTCTGAAGGAAAAATGGGTCAGAGCTACTTTCTCACCACTTTGGACTTTTAAGGATCAACTCTACTGCCATCATCGGAAATAATATGGCTAAGAAAAGCTACTAATATTATCCAGAATTCACACTTACTGAATATGGCAAACAACTGATGGGTTCTAAGAGTCTAAAGTACAATTCTGAGGTATTCTGCATGATCATTCTCGCTACAGGAATAGACAAGAATGTCATTGATGAAGACTATAATGAACATGTCTAAGTATTTCTTGAACACTCAGTTCATCAAGTCTATGAAAGCTACTCGAGAATTTGTAAGACCAAAGGACATGACTAGAAATTCAAAGTAACCATACTGAGTTCGGAAAGTTGTTTTCAGAATGTCACACTCTTTGACTCTGAGCTGATGACAGCCTGATCTAAGGTCTATCTTAGAAAATTAAATGGCACCCTGAAGTTGGTCAAACAAGTCATTGATTCTAGGAAGTGGATATTTATTCTTGATGGTGACTTTTTTCTACTGACGGTAGTCAATACACATTCTGAGAGAACTGTCTTTCTTATAGACCAATAGAACTGGTGTGCCCTAAGGGGAGATACTGGGTCTGATGAATCCCTTATCTAGGAGATTTTTAATTATTTTTGTAGCTCTTTGAGTTTAGCTCGAGCCATTCAATATGGCGGAATAGATATGGGATGAGTGTCTCAGAGAAGGTCTATTCCAAAGTTGATTTCCCTTTCGAGAGTAACTCTAGGAAGATTTTCAAGGAACGCATCTGGAAATTTCGTGACTACTGAAACTGACTCAAGGGTTGGAGTCTCTAAATTTGAGTCTTTAACTCAAACAAGATGGTAAATACACCCCTTGGATATCATCATTCTCCCTCTAAGGTACAAAATAAGTTGACCCCTAAGAGCTTTAGAACTACCCCTCCATTCAAGGAATGGTTCATTTGGGAATTGAAAATGAACTATTGTATTTCTATAATCGACTGAGGCATAACAAGAGTGGAGCTAATCCATCCCAAAAATAACATCGAAATCCATCATCTCTAACTCCATGAGATCAATTGAGGTAAATTTCTAATATATTGTGACCAAATAGTTCCTTTATACCTACCTAGCTATAATGTAAACACCTACTGGGTAGACACTGAAAAAGTCTCTTCTAGATTTTTACGACTGATACCAAAGTTGATGCCTACATAAGGAGTTACAAAAGAAAGAGAAGCTCCAGGGTCTAGTAAAATATAGAAATGTAAATGAAAGATCTACAACGTACCAGTAACTACATTAAGAGAATTTTCCTGATCTTGGTGGGACTGAAGAACATATAATCTATTCAGACACTGACTACTGGTAGCACTGAAAGCGGTACCCTGCTGATTCGGGCAACAGATGGAACTGACGACTGATTATACTGACCCTGAGAACCTAACTGAGGACAATTCCTAACTTTGTGGTCTGTCTTTCCATACACAAAACAAACATCACTGCTAGCTCTACAGATACCCTAGTAGTTTCTGTCATATTGCTGACACAGAGGATTTGTTCGAGTACTGCTGACACTACCTTGACATTTAGAGCCTGGCGCCCTATCTTTGTTACCATATCTGAACTTAGGTACTGGAGCACTGGCTGAGGATAGAGATGGAAATGAATACTTTGGGTGAAACTGGGAACAGTTACCACCCTCTGACTTAGGATGATTAAAATTGAAGCTACCTGTTCTAGCTCTCTTGTTCTATCTCTCTCTCTCTCTCTAATCTTAGCTTCTTCAATTTGCTGAGTATGGACCATGAGCCTGGATATGTGTATATCCTTAATAAACATCGTGGTCTTACACTTCTTAACCATACTATTAAATATACCAGACAGAAACTTACTAATCTAGGACCTGTTGTTAGCCACTACATGGGGAGCATATTAGCTAACTGAGTAAACTTAAGGGAATACACCTTCACGCTTATGCTGCCCTACCTCAAGTTAATAAATTCTAATCCCTTGGACTCTCTTAACTCCAATGGAAAAAATCTATCTAAGAAAGCTGTGGCAAACTCTTCCCATTCTACTGTGCCTGCATCAACACCCCTATCAACTTTCTACTGCTTAAACCAAGTATGGGCTACATCCTGTAATTGATAAATATCTAACTCTACACTTTCACTATATGTTACCCCCATAATATCCGTTAGCTTCTTTACCATATCTAAGAATTTTTGTGGATCCTCTTCAGACTTGAATCCCATAAAGGAAGGAGGATTCATTCGAGTAAAGTCCTGAATTTTGGCTGCAGCAGTATTGGCCACTGGATTGTCTTAAAAAGTAGTTAGCTATTCATTCTGAGCTGCTACGAAGCTCGCTAGAGTGGTGAATGCAACTCTAAATTCTACGTGAGAGACATACTCATCCAGAGGATCTGCCTGGACGGGAGGAGGTGCTGGCTGGTTTCCTGCTCCTCTTCTGTTATTCTTTTTGGGAGGCATGTTCTGTAAATGGAAGAAAGAAATGGATTAGACTGAGAGTTTAACTTGATCTCATGCTCTCTCGCATGACATAAATACTGAAAGAAGGGAAACTTTTCCTAAATTCCTTATAGCCTTCTGCCCATAAGTGTGGCACGCTACACACCCATGCATAACACTTTACTTGACACGACTTTCAGACTTCCTAGGACTCTTTAAAACCTTAGTCTCTGATACCAAGTTTGTAATGCCCCAAGATTACACCATGGCCATCAGGTGGTGCTTACAGTCCTGAAAAACCATAATCTAACCCATGAGATGGTACCTGCTGTGAGTACTAAATGGCATAATCATAAATGTGGAAGAATAATTGATATTCCATAAGGTTTTAATATCTAAAACAAATACTGAATTATGAATCTGAAGAAATAACTATCTAAATCTAATAAGATAAAGAAAATCTAAATAACTTACTGAAATGCCAACTGAAGTCTGAATACTGAATAAATAACTATAATGTCTGAAAGCCTTTAAACTGTATGACTGTGAGTTGATGGGACAAGCCCTAAATAACTCCACTAACTATTGAATTAGAGATATAAAGCAAATTAATCTGTCCTCAAAATATGAGAACTCACCACTTCTAGTACTTAAAGTTTGAAAAGTCTAAGTGCGATCCATTAAATGAGCGCCAAAACCTATGATATAATACATCATAGCACAAAAGAAAGGTATGCGACCAATACTTTGAATGTACTGGTATGCTAAATAGGGTAAGGCTGACTAAAAGGATTCATATGCATGAATAATAACTGACTGAATAATGTAGAGAAACTGAACATGAGAGTATGTGGATAATTTGAACTAATGTAAATACTGAGCATGCAATACTATGCATATATATTGTAACTGAGCTTTTCTGAAGCTAAGTACTGAATTCTGACACAGAGTAACTGATAATCTTAGATTTCTGATAACTGAGCTACTGATATTGATTGACTGTATCAAACAGTCCTGATTTTATAGAACTAAATTGAGTTTTATTCCAAAGACTAAAACTGAAATTGTAGGAGGTAATCACCTAACCGATACGCCCCAAATAAGATAAGATAACTGAGTTGGGGTCCAATCTGTAACCCCAATTGGAATGGTGTCAGTACTATGCCACATGTAAAGATAAGCTGAGAGTTACCCTCATCTGGCAGGTACTCTAATGATAACGGTCGAACCCTTATCTGACAAGTTAAAACACTTCATCAACCCCAACCTAGCAGGTTGATTCTCAACCTACGCTGGCTATGTAGTTCTTGAATGCCAGGATTACTTCTAAGGTTCACACCCTCTACTAGCAGGTGAGCCCCTATCCTTGAGATCACTCGTGCTAAATCCTACTCCTAACTGAAAGACACTGAACTAAGTATTCTGAACTGGATTGGACCGAGACTGAGTTTACTGAGTTTTTCTAAGTTTTGTAACTAACTAAGTTCCACTGAGTTTTGTAACTGACTGAGAGTACTATTGATCATGAAATGACTGATACTATTCTGTAACTGACATTGGCTCTACGTAAACAAATAAATTTTTGGATATTAAATACCCAAAGGACTCAATAGAATGAAAAGTAAAGCATAGCATAATCTTGAAAACATAATAATGGCTACTTGATCACAATCCACTTATTGAGACATTTTAGCAAAAACTTGTAATGCATTTACTCATACATGAATGGAGAATACATGCTATAATGTTATAATGACACTATTTCATTCACATAGGCATTTTATCAAACACATGGGGAGCGTGCTTAGATCATACAATAATCAACACATATAGTTATCGTGACTACATAAATCAACTTGTAAATTGAAGGGTTTATCATGAAGATCATTTAATTCAACACATAAAATGATTAATTTCATAAAAGCTTGTAGTTTAATCATGAACTAAAACCAAACATTAACATGAACATAAATTTATTCAGCAATCTTGTAGTTTGAAAATGGATTTGTGCACTCTATGAGTGAACGGAACCCATAGATGAACACCTAACATACCTTGGATTATCAATTCTTGAAGATTCTTGAAGGAATTCTTAGGCTTGTTCTTTATTTCTTAAAGCTAGGGTTTGTTTTCTTGAGATAGAATGTCTTTTTTATTAGAGGAACACTATTAAACAATGAGTTCAAAATATTTTTAGGGCTTAAATATCACACCTGGGTGGATTAAAATTATGGAAAAGTACCAATTTAACCCTTTACAAAACTTTGGATTTTCGTAAAAAAAATCCAAAATTATCCCCTTGCGCGACACGGCACTATCGCATCCTGTCACTGAAAATTGACATCTGAGAATTTGGCTTGTGGTGCAATGTGGTACAATCGCTATCCCTCACTGGAAATTGACAACTGGGAACTGGGACATCGGCGCGATGCGTCAGGATCGCGATGGAACACAGTAAAATAAAAATTGGGATTTTGGATGGTGGCACAACGCGGTGGCATCCCGGAGCTTCACTAGAAATTGCAAATTTAGGCGAATTTTATATATTTGGAAAGCTAATTAAATTTCCTACGCTATGGCAGGTTCTAAACTAAAAAATACTGAGTATTTCAAAAATTTTATTGGATAACTCATGAACTGAGAGTTAAGTTAAGCTTGAGAAATACGGGGTATTACAAGCCCACATCACCCAGAACCAACCCATAACCACTTCTTCCCCTCTATAGTTTTAACAAAAACATACAAACACCACAAAAAACAACAACGTTCATAATAACACCCAAAAAATAATGAAAAAATCAACAACACAACGCCGAAACAAGACCCAGTGATCTGAAACCCGTGACACCCCATCAAACAGCTCCGGCCCAACAACTCGCTTCAAACATTGGTAATAATAGTCAAACCCAAAATTACTCAAAATATCAAATTTCAAATTTTTTGTTCCAAAACAGTACAGATTCCAACTTATTATCCTATTTTTTGAACTTAAATTTTCCAAAATAGCCCTTGAGTTTTCTATCCCACATCGCCAATTCGTTATGAAATTTGAGGTTCTACATAAACCACTTATATTCACTCTTCAAAAGGGTAGGTGGAAAAGGGATTAATTTAGCAAAGAACCTCAATTTAAAGGGCTTTCGCTAACTTAAAATTTCTATGTTGAATCATTGTAAGATCGTTTGGATTAGGAATCCTTCTAAGGAATTTTCTTTGACATTTTTCAGTGGTTCAAAGAGAATCCGACAAACTCGTAGTCTTGATTGACCGCTCCAAAAAAGGTAATAAAACTTCACATTTTGTACTTCCTCCTTCTTCATGTTGATAGGCATAATAATTTTCAATTGTTGATTAGATGTAGTCGTAGCGGTTGGAATCTCATTAAATAAGTGTTGGGACTATTTGTTAAAGAAGCCTTGAAGGCGATACGATTTTGTGTTTGATGATTGTTTGAAAAAGGTTATTGATATATCAGTTATTTGTTAGTTTGAAATTTAGTTTCATTTAGTCTTATTAAGAATGATATTGCTATTGCTTCTCTCACAGGAAAAATTTCAAACTAGGACTAAAAGCTGAGGCATTTTATTGTCATGCATAATTTCTCCTTGGTTATATGTTCTTGTGCAAGAATATTAAAGATTATCTATCTTATTTTTCTTTTCCTGAAAGTTCATTGAATGTGTTTGTAGAAGGATAATGAGTAGACAATTGAAGTTGTAAAAGTTCGTCCTTGGATTCAAACTGTGAATTTCTCTATTGTTGGAACTATATGATATGTTATTTTTTGTTTAGATTACACATGTTACTGACTTGTTTGTGTATATGAAACTTGTTTATGTACGACTACTAATTAGAAAATTTTATTTTGATATTCGGTTGACCCTATTTGATTTGAGGCTTTGTGTCAATAAGAAGTCTAATATGATCAGATTCTCTCTTTTGGTTATTGATTTAATGTGTGTTGGATTAATGTTATTGACCTAACCATTTTCTATCCATTTGAGACATGAATTTTATTGTTTTTCGTCATTTCTTTTTACTTTGAGATTTTGGTTTTGCTTAAAAAAATTTCAATAGCCACGTGGTAATGATACTTCTCATATACAGGACATTAGTGGTTTCTTTAAATTTTTAAAGTTATGATTTTATCCTTAATGCGCCTTGAGATGATTTTGAATGGTTCTTTTGAGTTGAGACTTAGTCTATGGTTGTTCATAGTTTGATATTTTCTCTTGCTTCTTGCTAATTTCTTAACTCCTTTCATTTCATAAACTCTTCTCAACAATTCCATGGACTACCCCCTGCATATCGTCATGTCCAAGTCCCTTTCGAGTCCAAAAATGGACTAAAATCATGAAAATCAAGGCTGTATACCAAGATATACAGTGAACAATTCATTATATACAAGTGGTTGAAGCTGATCTGCAAGTTAGAAGAAGTAAAAAATGGACGAAGAAAGCTATATACAAAGTTCCAAGATAATATACAGTGTGTATACAGCCAAAACCTGAAAAAAGAGTAGTTGAATACAACTCGTATACATCTGAAAAGGGTCCATTTAAATAAGACCGAAACTTGGGCAGATTTGAAAATGGGCCATAAAGGGACCAAAATTCATCCTTTATTTCTCTATTTCCTCGTATTGTTTTGATTATTTATTTATAATTTAATTAAGTCTAGACGAATCCTCAAAGAGAAAATTACAATGAAATTATTCATTTATGTTGGTTATTTATTATTCTTAATTTTAATTCACTCTATTAGGAAAACTTAAGCTCTTAGATTAACTCCGAATTTCTTTTTATATCCTTTCATAGTTATTAAGTAACTTAAATCCTCGTTAAGAAGTTAGGTTAATTCTTTAGCCTAAAGTCTTAATCCTGATAAACTTGTTAAAAGTTAGAATTATTTTGAAACTTTGATGCTTAGTTTATTTATAATAAATTTAATGGATTAGAATTTATTTGAAACAAGATTTTTAAATAAACTCAATATTTCTAATAAGATTTTTAAGTAATTAAGAAACTTTCGAAATTAGCCACATAAATTTAGTCCATCGGGAGCCACACTTTGTAGATTTTCAAAATTGTCTAACATCTTCTTTAGAATTTACTTGAGCCCTTACCTGGACTCTGATTATTTTTAAAAGGTTTTCTTTCAAAATTATCTTTTTAAATGGATTCTTAATTTTTCTAAATTTAAGTGGCAACTCTAAATTATTTTTTCAACATAAAAATAAATAGACTTTTTCTTCGCCGCGAAGTTATGAAATATTTTTGACTTTTTGAAAATGGATCATAACAGAATGGCGATGCTGTTGGGAATTCATCTAGGTTCTAACCATAAGGATTTTATGTGTATGGCTAATGTTTGTATTAATTATTTCTTTTATAATAATGTGTTTTAAATTCATAATTATTAACTATTGCATTCATGGCATACTTCCACATTTTGATTTTTAAACTATTCTGGGGTTTCGCGGTTGTTGCGATTCCCTATTTATCAATTCCAAATACAGTGTTGGATATATTTTAATTTATTTTCACGTTAGGCCTTCAATGACTATTTGTATTTCCAAACTCAAGTTTTCCACTTGGGAACCTAGTCAAAGCCCACTCTAAGTACCTAGGATAAAGCAAAACCAAAACTCTGATTAGGCACGAGCCTAGGATGACCCAATACCCGAAAAGTCATTGGACCCATTAGAAGCCTACCTTGCATCTACTAAGCATGAGTCATAATAGACGATCATCCCTTATGTGTTAAATTGAAGGATATAATGCTGAATTATACAGACTATTGTCCTTTGGATTTGAGGGTTTTATTTATTTTTGTAGTTTCTTTTATTTTAATCAAGAGGCAATCTTCATTCGAAAGGTATTCAGAAATTTTAAGAAGTTCAATATCGAATGACTCCAAGGAGGCTTAGTTTAGATTTTCTCCCCTGTGGGGGACTAATATCATCTATTTTCCCCTTCCCTCATTTGATTTATTCATGAAATTTGTATAATATATTTTTGGGTCAATGCAATGCCTTACAAATGATATGAATATCCTTCAAGTGCTAGGCTCTCCTTTGGCTTGAAAGGTCCTATGTATGCCATGACACGTGAAATTATTTATGTACTAAAGTGTTTCATTATTTTTCTTTGTCTATATTTTCTTGATTTGTGTGTTTAATATATATTACTTTGGTCAATTATTATAATTTATGAACTAATAATTTCAATTTTCGAGTATTTTTCTTTCCTTTCAGAGAGAGGCTGACTTATGTTGGTAATCAAACTTGACCGATTCACAAAAAGTAAAAAAAAAAAGTAATCATTGGCATCATCAATCGAGAAGAAGAATGAATTTTTCTCAAAGGCACACGTTTGACATCCTTCTATCTTGGATTGTGAAGTTGTCATTTCCTTTTCTTGTTTTTCCTTGTAATAGAACTTTATCACTTTATTTCCTTGTATTACACTTTAAGGCTTGATTTTTTTTGTCAATGTATTTTTTAGTTTACAACTACGTGTGACCTAAATTTCCAAGAATGGAATACATAGGCGGCCTATATTGGCTTTGATCAATCCATTTAAATTTTTTTCTTTCCATTTTTTGGTGGAACTACTCTTGATATGATTCCTATATTAGTGGGATACGTGGGCACCACACTGCTCGATCACATTCCCCATAAAATTTTCATAGAAATTGAGGCAAATTTTTGAGAGGATCTAAATTTTTTTTAAAGAGGTTCTTTTTCCAAGTTATGTGAAGATGACATTTAACTAGGGCAGAATTTTTAAGAAGATCTCCAAAATTCCATACCAAATGATGTCATAAGTTACAAGCAAGTTCGAGATTTTCTATATTATAAACTGGAGTAGAATTTTTGAGGAAGATCCTAAAAAATTCCACAAAACTACGCTTCAAGATTAGAAGTCAATAATCAACTAGGAGCATTAGGAGAGAAAAAAAATCAACATATTTAGTCTCTTAAAATTGAGATTTTTTCTATAGATGCAGGAACAACAGAAGGAACAATATTGACAACATTAAGCATGACAAAAGGAATTTGCATACCTATCGTGGCCTTTTCATAATAGTCCAGATAACTTATCTTCTTCTTCTTCTTCTTTTTCTTCTTCTTCTTCTTCTTCTTCTTCTTCTTATTCTTCTTCTTCTTCCTTTTGATTTATGTATTTATTACTCCGTTATGATCTGTAACACTTTTCTAATTTTATAGGAAAATGATCGGGCATAACGATTAAATTATGGAGATATCATCAAATTACTATCTCTAAATGATCAAGAGTCAAATAATTTTATCTTTAAACCCCATCTTATGGTATACTCCTGGATTAGTTACAACAACTTATTTTTTTATTAATGAGTGTTGTTGAGTTCTGCAGGTGAAGTTATGCAAGACCGCCTCTAAGAAATAATGCAAATGTATTCTCTCAAAGTTGAGGACTTAATCCAGAAGCTTAGGACATGCACAAGTCCTTTTACGGATTCCTGATTCAAGGAATTATGTTTGACAAATCAACTTCTAACTTTTCTTATTATATTTGGGTCATCCATTCTTTCAAAAAGACATACCAAATTATCACTTCATTTGAGGTGATAAATCTTATTATAT
>NC_061111.1:213166584-213220456 GCF_002878395.1 Capsicum annuum | reverse complement strand
AAGATTTTACAGAAAAATCCTCAAAATCTCATTTTAAAACCAAGATTAAAGAGTGTTTTGGGGGTATAATTCAATACAAAGTAATGAAAATAATGTTTTGGAGCTTACCCAAGATCAAATGGTGGTAAAATACTAAAAGTCTAACAAAACCCAAAGCTCAAAGCCTAAATGCTAAAAAATCACAAAATTAATATATATACAGTGATTGTTGTTTTAGAGGCTAAATGATCGCTAAAGTAGTACCTGGCCACTAAATCAACTACCACTTAAGCAATGTCTGGCCGCTAAAGAGGCTACTACTTAAGAATTCGAGTGATTCCTAATGGCTAAAGCAGATGCCGCTTAAGCAGCCTTACGCTTTTAAAGCGACTACTGCTTGGTCAGTCCTTGGCAATTTAAGCGACTGCACCAAATATCAACATATCAACAAGTTTTCTTAGATACAAAGTTGTGGATCAACCCCTTGCGATTTATTCAAAATTTCATGAATACAATGGAACTATGCTACCAGGCTATTTTCGGCGTTCCGAACTTAGTAGACACGTGTCACGATCCGAGACTACCCCTAGTCGTGACATGGTTCTTAGAGTCATAAGTGACCCCAAAATAACTCATGGCCTGGTATGAGACTATGAATATTGTATAAACTAAATAAAATTGTTTGGAAGCTAAAGTCTAAATGATATAATAATAATCAAAACAAAATATCATAACATAATATAAAGATGGACCTCTACTACCTATCTGAAAGCCTCTACTAAGGTGAGTTGCTGGAACAAACCCCTGCTAACTCTAACTATCTAATTCTGAAATACAAAAGATAAATGAAATACTGATAACTTGTTTTCAAATAATGAGGAATTACCAAAATGCAACTTCTGAAGTGATGCTAGATCAAGCTAACCGCGATCAGGGTGATGAATATCCAAACCTATATTATATGATAATATATCGTAAAAAAGTATGTGGTCAGTACTTTGAATGGACTGAGCTTGTGAAATTGCACTACACTATAAAAATTGAACATGCTAAAAGTGACATGATAACTTGAACATGGGTCTGAAATCTATAAACTGATGTGATGACTAAGTACTGAACATGTAACACTATAATATGTTGAATAGACTGGATGTAAGGTCAAAAGAGATCTAAGACTAAATTGTTGAAGGTTTCTGTAACCGACATAGACCATGTGAGCAACATAGAGTCTAACTTATAACCTAAGTTTGGAGGTTATTTTGTTCCTTGCCAAGGGTACAAACCATGATTAACGTGACTTCACTCATGATCCAGTTAAGGGATAGAAAGACACTCTCAACTAGTGAGGACCCCTTTAACCTAAGGTGGCATATAGTTTAGGACTTGGGTTATCTGAACCTTTGCCCTCTCGGTGCTGAGTACTACTCCCAACTTAAAGTAAGCTGATATACAAAAATTCTAAACAATAATGATATTGTTAAAGGAAAAGATAAATTCTTTATCCGAAAGCACTCTAAATTATAAAAATTGAAAAACTGAATGTCCAACTAATAATACATGATATCCTAGGTCATCAGGTGTTCATAACCCACCATCTATGAAGAATGAAACTAATCAAGAAAATCTTATATTCTGAACATAACAAAGAATTTTATAACTCAAGCCCAAAATCAAGAGCTTGTCAATATACTCAGATGTCATAATCATGAGTATGGAACGATGCTCAAATTTATGAGAAAACATATACTCATGGTCTAATCAAATCAAGAAGCTAGAAAGTAAATGAATTCACACTTTTTCATGAAAACCTAAGCTTGAAAGGTGAATTAAACTTGAGAAATTTATTTAACTTTAAGAATCAATAGGTGAAAGTAAACCTATTGACAAAATCCCACATACATAGAGATGGAAACTGTAAAACCTCATAAAATTCTAAGCTGGACTCAGTCCGTTAATGCTTGCCAAGGGGTCCCAGACTTAGAAAATTCTAGTTAAGTTTTCAAACTTAGTCTATTTTTAGCCTTTGAAAGTTGGCAAATCTCATTTCGCGACCTTAAAGTCCTTTAAATGTCTATATCTTAGTTAATTCATGATCAAGGATGTCAATAGGGATTCCCGAATGAGTTTTGAGTTTTTCAAACCTCGTTTACACCAAGTTTTAGTGTCCAAAATAGTGAGTCAACATGATGTTGACGCGTCGCGTCGTCCATCGCATCGACAGATAAAATGTTTGTTAGCTCAAGGAAATTTTCAATGAGCCAACGTGATGTCGATGCAGCGTGTTGGCTATCGCATCGGTGCTAATGATGCATCGCGTAGATTAGCGCGTCGGTACCCAATTTTAGTTATTAAAATAGTAATGACACCAGGGTCATTTTAGACTTTTTCCCACCCCTATATAGCTCTAAAATACGGGATTCATCCATTATTCACCAAAGTACACTTGTTTTCTCTCAAATTCTCTCAAGAACAAGCATTAGGGTTCTTAGTACAAGACTTGAAACTCAAAAATTTCATCATCAATCTTCTTAAAGTCAAGTGTCAAGGTATGTTAGAAGTTGATTCATGGGTCCCTTCCACCCATGGAGTTCAAGAATCCTTTTCAAACTATAAAGATTATATATTTATGAGTTTTCATGATTTATTTGAATTAAAGTTTATGTTCATGTTATTGTTGAGTGTTAATTCATGTTTTAGATTACAAGTGCCAAGATTTGATCCTAATATGTGATGACATATGTGTTGTTCATGATAAACCCTTCAAGATGCATGTTGATAGATGTAACCATGTTAATTAGATGTATTGAATGTTTTATATCCAAAGCATGCTCTCCATATGTTTGATAAAATGCCTATACGAATGAGATAGAGTCATTATAGCATATTGACAAGAAATCCCCAATTATGTATAAGTTAATGCATGCAAAGTGATTGTTGAAAGGCCTTAGTGAATGAATTATGATATGTTAGCATGCATTCCTATTCATGTGCAAGTTTATGAGTTTTAAGTGCTTGATGAAATGCCTCATTAATTATATTGTGGGTGATTGACTATTGTCATGTTATTTAAAGAATTGCCATGTCTTATTAATTTATGCTATCGAGTTCAGGGGGTATTTAATACCCAAAAATTTAGTTAATTATCTAGAGCCAATATCAGTTTTAAGATACTCTCAATCAAGCCACGATCCATAGAACTCAGTCAGTCACAGAACTTAGGAAAACTCAGTAATATCAGTATCAGTCCATTCCAGCTCAGTAATCAATTCAGAACTCAGTACCATTTAGTCACTTAATAGAATTTAGTAGTATTTCGTCAGTCAATGGAACCCAGTGAGCTTATTCAGATCAATAAGGCAACATGATCAGTAACAGATTCATCCCAGTCTAGTACAGTCTAAGAATTCAGTTTAGTGTCTATTCAGTTAGGAGTAGGATTCTGCACCTAGCGAGGGTAGGGATGACGGCTTCCCCATTAGTTAGGTAGAGTCATTAGTAGTAGTCCCTGTACTCCAAAACTACGTATCCAACACAGGATGAGGAGTCACCCATTAGATTAGGCTTGACTACCTCCCAGGGGTCACCCATTAGATTTGGCTTGGCTCCGCCCAAGTATCACCCGTTAGATAGGCTTGGCATCCTAGTTTTAGTAGTTATCTTTACCCGTGGCATGGTACTGACACCCTTCCAATTGGGGTATGCCAGTTAGACCCCAAATTAGATAGAAAGGGATATGTCAGTTAGATGATTACCTCTCAGTGTTTCAATTTCAGATTCAATATCAGTAATAAAACTCAGTATTACAGAAATCAGGACTGTAATAGTCACTCAGCTAAAAAAAGAACTTAGATAGTTCCATATATTTTGAGATCACCCACTAGATAGTCCTGATCTCAGGTTCAGATAGCAGTATCAGTAGTTTCAGGGATCACACGCTAGATAGGCTTGCTATCAGATATCAGTATCAATAGACTCAGTTATCAGAAATCCAATTATTAGAATTTAGTATTCAGTGTTACAACGATTTCAATTATCATTTATTTATTCATGCGTGTATCCTCATTCAGTATACTCATGTTATTCAGTCAGTATTGTTCATGCATATGAACCTTTGCATTTAGCCTTACCTCATCTAGTATACCAGTACATTGCTATGTACTGACGCATACTTTCTTGTGCTATGGTGTTTTATACCATAGGTTCAGACGTACGGGATCTCAAGCACCCTTAGCAGTTCAAATTCAGCCAGCAGCAATAGGCTTAGTAGTGAGTCCTCATCATTCAAGGATGTTCTATTATTTTATTATATTACTAGATTCAGTATTTTAGTAGATGGAGTTAGTTGGGGGATTGTCCCATCAGCTCCATAGTTCATACAGTTTTAGAGTATTTTCAGACTAGATGTTCAGATAGACTAGAGTATTTTCAGGTAGTTGTTTTAGTTCTGGTATTGTTATACTTATACAATTGTATTTCAGTTATGGACCTTATGGAAAGTTTTCCGCATATTTCAGTATTTTTATATTGTTATTATAGAAGATATCATTCATAGGTTAGCTTATGGTCCTTCAAGATTATAAGCACCGTGTACCATCCGGGTTTTAGATTCCAGGGCATTAGAGAAACCTTGGTGAAACCGTTAAAATTGGAGTTTGAAGTTGAAGTACCTTAATTTTTCCTTGGAGAATAAAATTACTTCTTTCTCTATTTTCTCTCTATGTGTTGACCAAGTTTTGAGTTAATGGGAAATTTAGGGCATTTTAGCCTTAGGATAGCTTAAACGACGTAGTTTTTGGGTGTAAGAGTTGGAAATGACCAAATACCCACTTTGAAAATGTTATAACAATGCAGAACAGTCCTAGGTAAACGTTTTAGGTGATGGATAATTAATTCCTTGACTAACTGTCACTCGAACCATCATAAAATGATAAAATTTTAGTCTTACTACTTAATCATGATGGCTTTCCTTGATGGGTCATCACCGGTGTGATGGTTCGTCACCTGAGACATCATACTCTAGCAGATAGACACCCTTTGATAAACTTAATATAACTTCTTACTCCGATATCAAATAAGGAAAATTAGATGCATTGTAAAGATAATTAAATATCTATCATTTAGAGGGTTTTGTGCTAAATTTTTTTTTAGAATATAAGAGTCATACTTATTTGAAGTTGATTGTAGCAAGATACTTCAGGAGAAATCAATTAGTAAGAAAGATTTTGATTTGTCTATACAATAAGAGTTTCTTGTGGCCTTAATACATGGCTAAATAACTTATCATACTATTAAAACACGAAGTTTTATTCTATAGGAACTTGAAGCATGATTCTAATCTTCACTTGTATTTTTAGTGTATTACAATATCTCTGCCTTGGGTTCATTCATTTTCTAATTAAAACTAACTAAATTGAAATATTAAGGAAATATACAATTCCTCTACTCAATTTTTAAGAGCTGAATGTTGACATGATAACTGAGTTTGTAATGGAAATGTGGATTGAACCAAACTCATGAATGAATGTTATGACATGAGAATAGTTGGGAGATAAAACACAAAAAGAATTAATTATGGAAAAACTATTACCTCGAGCTGGAACTTACTTCGAAGAGAAAATATAAGGGTACTTGGTCATAATATAGGCCTTTGTTTCCAAAGTATCTCCCTCAACCGACTGATTTTACCATAGAATCTTTACTAAAGTTACCTTTTATTTCTCATCTTACAAACCTGACGATCAAGGATCTCAACTGGAATCTCTTCAAAGAGTGACTATTTTTCTCACTAACATTTTCTAAGGGCACAACTAGTGTTAGATCACCAATGCATTTCTTCAACAAGGACACATGAAAAATAGATGCAGTGATGCTAGATTTGTAGGCAATTCTAACTCGTAGTCTATATTGCTATAGCGACCCAAAATCTTATAATAACGAATAAATCAGGGACTGAGCTTCCCTTTTTTCTGAATTTCTTCACCCTTTTTATGGGTGAAACATTCAAGAAAACCAAACACCAATAGCAAACTCCAGTTCCCTCCTACTAACATTTGCATCAAACTTTTGATGACTTTGAGCTGTATTTTGACTCTTTATTATCCGCTGAACTTTCCCTATAGCCTTTTAAACTAAATATCATCATATCAATATAGCTTTACTAAGCTCAAATAAATCAATAGGAGATCTATACCTCCTACCATAAAGTGCTTCAAATAGGGCCATCTAAATACTGGGGTGATAACTATTACTATACGCAAACTTAATCAAAGGTAATGATCATCCCTACTACCCTTGAAATAGATCACACACATTCTCAACATATTGTCTGAAGTCCGAGTGGTCCTTTATGCCTGACTATCAATTTGTGGATGAAAAGTCATACTAAGATAACCTTAGGTACCATGACCCTTCTTAAAGGTCTTCCAGAACCTACAGGTTAAATGAGTACTCCTATCTGAAATGATGGTCAAAGGTACTCCAAGTAATTTCACCAACTCTTTAAGATAAAGTCTAGCATAATCTTCAGCTGAATTTGAAGTGTTAACTGGTAGGAAATGGTCCGACTTAGTCATTCGGTCCACAATAACCCAAGTAGAATTATGTTGTCGACGAGTATGAGGCAACCCCATAATGAATTTCATATTCACCAATTACCACTTCCACGTAGGAATACTAATATATTGAATCGTACCACCAGATCTCTGGTGCTCAACCTTAACCTATTGGAAATTTGGATACATAGCCATAAATTTTGTGATATCTTTCTGTATTCCATTCCACCAATAGACTTTCTGTAAATCATGGTACATTTTAGTGGCTCCTGGATAAATAAAATATCAAGAACCATGATCTACACTACTAGAAATTATCCCTATTGCAATGACTTTTGGCAACAGTTCCAAAAGCGTTGCCATAGACCCTCTAACTGTTGTAAAAAAATATTATTCTAGTAGGATAATTTTATGGTATAACCGTTGCTATTGTTGAAGAACCGTTGCAATAGAATGTCTTGTAGCAATGGTTGCATGAACCGTTGCCATAGAGTCATCTATGCCAATGCTTTATTGAAAAAAATACTGTTGCAACGCTTTTTTGTTTGCCTCCCCAATATTTCCAAAAATTAAAAATTATAAACATTGTGTCCCCAATTTCACTGATGTTTCCTTAAGCTCCGATGACCTAAATTCACTATGTTGTTTCATTGAGCTAAGACTGATTCACTTTCAAATTGACTGTCTAATTCGAATAATTCTTCTTCATCTTCTCTATATCATCAACTTTACTCTCATCCTTCTAGAAACTTCAGTTCTATGAGCATGGATAAAATTCTCAAGAACATTTATTTTGATTCTAACCTTTTTGCTTCTGACCCTACTGCTACCTTCACAGTCACTGCTATTACCATTGTTAATTCTATTGTCGTGGTCGCCACTGGTGATAGCAGTGGGGATGTGGTGTCCAATAAGACTATAGATGAGGTGTGGATGGAAGACTATAGGAGAGGGTGGGGTAGGGAGTAAAGATATGGATATGACTTTGGAGCACAGTGTTCAGCTACTTATATTTTGCTTGTACTTATGCTACTATAATCTTTTAATTTTTAGGCCTTGGAAATACAGGGAAAACATTCTGAAGCTGTGATCGAACTGTTTAAAATTTATGTCATTCACCAGATATTTTCTCCTGAAAATTTCTCGATTCGTATCTCTTCATTTTGTATGCTTCTGTTAAGTTCGTATGATTTATGCTCTATTTGTGTATCTCATGGTGTGTTCTGTTTTAATTTTTTTGGAAGCGTCTTAGCATTGACCATTGATATCTTTTAAAAATAAAAGAATCCAGGAAAAATAATAGTTATAACTTATTCTTGGTCCCTATTTCTGATGGAGTATAATTTACTATTTGAAAAAAATGGCTAGCGATCATCCTAGAGTATGGAATATGTACCATTTGCAGTAATTTTTCTAGTTGTCACTATTTTAAGGTGGTATTGGACATTGCACCCCAGTGTCAGACTATTTCATGCTATTTATTGTTTTATTGGCTATCTCTATAGCCTGAGATGAATATGGTGGCTCGTGGACTTAAGAAACACTTAAAACTAGACCAGTGGGAATTCTTAATAAATAGTCTTCCACGTGTGTGTGGTGATGATACCAGGAGAAGCGTGGCTGAAGCATTAGGTCTGGTATGTTTAGTTTATTACTCCCCTTCTCTATATAGTAGATCTTGAATTTGTTGTTCATTATTGTTGTGCTTATACTTGAATGACATTTCAAATTGCGAAGTGGCGACGCTTGCCAATTTCACCTATTCTTGTGCTATGCGAGAGAATTTTGCCTAGAGGTGTGTAAAATATATCTTAACAAGAAGTGTGGAGAAGCATCAGTTCTCTTCTCAGTTTGTACTCTATGCTATTTTAGATTCCAAGAAAATTTACCTTATCTATTTAGGCCTCTTATCAAAAATAATTTTCTACACTCTTCAATTCTCTCCTTAAGGCTTGAGCAAGAAAATATGGAAGTTTTTCTTTCCCAGTTGTTTTGGTGTTTTGTTGCACATAACTAATAGGACTGGGAAAAGAGTTTGATTCTGGATGCGATAGTGTCTTTTGGCCTGACTGTTGGGAAGTGGTGGAGCCTTCTTATGCTAAGGGGTGTCATTTGACACTCCTTCCTCAGAAAATTACACTGTCTAGTTAGTTTAAGTTTTTAGTTTTATGTAAATACTATATGTTGGATCCCCTAATTTTTTACGTGTCTACTTTTTATATTTTGACATCTCTCAATAAAATTCTTGGCTCCGCTATTATTGGTGGGTATTATTCTAACTCTGTGTCTCCCTTTTAATCATTTACATTGGTTTGTAGAAGTTATTAATCTTAGGATAATCTCTTGTAGGAAGCATTGTAGTTACTGCAATAAATTAGTGATGATATAGAATAATATCAAACTAATCTATCAATCACTTAATCTCACTCTATTCTCTGAGAAGAAGAATCAATCAACCAAATGTCAGAAGCTCTTCTTCTTATGGACTTCCATAAAATATTTCCTCAAGGCTAAATGAGGATTATCTTAGATTTTAAAATTCAAAGAAAAAATATAACATTTTAGCAAATACTAAGATTTTAAGGAAGGGAAACTATAAAGTGACTGAGGATTCGGTTTATACTCGAGTTAGAACTCCAAAGAGCTATGGATCTTTTAAAATTATGCAAGTGTGTACTCTCATGGAAACATCATTCCTTTTGTGACTACTCCCATTTCTTTTTGTTCTTTTCAAGCAATAGGAGTTCATTATGGGCACTAAATCCTTGAGTCAACATAGATTTCACTTTCACCTCCCAACCTCTAGGAAGTTACTTTATTCTAATATCCCCAACGCTAGCAGCGTGAATAGAGTATCTTATTACCATGGATATTAGAAAATTGTTGGATCTTCTATTGAGAGTTTGTAGACATATCTGAGCCAAGTCCAGTTAGAGTAGGGATAGTCTTGGGAAACTGATCCTTAGTGTAATGCTTATCAGGGTTATCTTTTATTATAATTACTGTGTTATCCTTTAAAATATAATTTTGTCGAAATATATAAATTTATATGTATAATAAGATCATATTCATTCTGAATCGACTAAAGTGTAGATTTTGAATTTTTTCCTATCAGGTGTTGCCTTATGAGGGAAATCTCTAGCTTGTTAACTTTACATCCTATGTTGCAACTGGGAACTCTAGAATCTATTTGGCTTTTTTATTGATAAGTAAAATTCTCAGTAATAGGCTGATTTACTCCATCGAACTGACGGGAATGCTTCCATCCACCGTAGCTTACCGGTTGACAAAACAACAAGATCGTACTTCTACTTTCTTGAATTACAACATAGGTTAGTGAATTGATTGAATTTTATAAATTGATTAGGGTGGGATGGTATTGCAAGTCTATTACTATGTATTTCAAGTCTATTACTGTGATGGACAGTTAAAGATTATGGCGAAATGAATATGATCCTTCCATCTTATTAGTGTTTCAGGTTCGAGTCATCCTAGGTATGAAAAAAAATCCTTAGTAGGAATTCTCGTTTTTTATAAGTATGTTGAACTAAATATTTCTTAGCTTTTGTTTGTTTTCTTCTTTTCAAATTCCTTTTTTGTACTGTCCAGGAAGTGTGGTTATGCAAATGTACCATAATTTTTAAACAATCTCATTCTTTATAATAGCTGACTATATGTGATTATGGCAGTGTGAGGAGGGAATTTCGGGTTTTTTCTCACTTTGAAAATTTCTCTCCACATAATTTAGCTTGACCATACCAAATCTACACCTACAAATGTTCTCTACTTTGAAGGCATGTTTTTGTCTTAAATATTTGCAGAAGAGAAGCAAGATGTTTATTCATTTTTAGTTATTTATCTTGCTGTTAAGAAATGATGAAATGAGTTCTACTTCCATTATTTTGGGTTATTCTGATGATTCATTAAATTTCTTTCTTGGGTGTATTTGGAACTTTCAGGGAATAGTCATGGAAGAGAGAACAATAGTGTGACAAAAATTAGGACACACTAATAATTAGGACAGTACAACAAGAACTAAATAAAATCGAGCTAACTCGGGCTGCCTATAAGAAATTTCATTATCCCTGTTGCAACATTTAAACACGGATCTATCCAATATTTATAAATTTTGGTTTTCTGTGTTTATACTTGCATATAAGTCTCTAAGAAGATTTGAGTCCTAGAGAACATTGGACCTAAGTAGACATACAAATATGAGTAGAACTTATCTACAGCTAAATTGATATTGCCTGTGTAGGTTGATCAATAGTGCTCGTACTAGGCCCCGATAAAAGAGGAGAGTAATTTTAGGTTTATATTAAGCACTAAACTAGTTATTTAATAAGGCATCCGCTCAATACTAAGTAGGAGAGAGATTAATATGTACTAATTTCATATTTTGTCACAGGTGTTGTAAGTTCACTATTAGACTGTAATCGATCTAAACCTTATGTGTATGTAGGTTGTATGAAATTTGGACATGTTCTCTCATAGAAGTAAGATTCCAGATCCATAATGAGCTTCTACAGTTCTACTTCAAGGTTCAAAATTTTAAAGTACGACATACTTTTTGTGCAGAGGAGTGAAGTACCATGAACCGGAATACAAGAAATTTGGTGAGGAGGGAAATAAGTATTTTATTCATGCAACTGGAAAAATATATGTGATATATAAGGATTTGGCTACCCACACATCAATCAACAGGTACACCTTTTGCATCATAAGTTTTTTCTCAAGCTTTAAGTTTATTGCATAACCATGTGCTTTACTGGTCACAACCTACTATTTGTTCATAAAGAATTTCTCATCAGGCACATTCTCCATAGTTATGCAAATTAAGATTTTTATCTTGTCTCTTGGTTTATTGGGCTTGTAGATGAATATATTGATGAACGAAGTTTGTGCTGTGGAACACCCCCGGTAAGACGCTAAAGCATATTCACTCGAATACTCTAGGTATATGTTATCGCATGAAAATTCCAACAAAGAATTCCACTGCAATTTGCACCTTGGCACAAGGCAATAAAGGTCACTGAAGATATTAATTCTTACTGTTACTCTGTCCAGGAGTCTTTACTCTCTTTTGCTACACAATGATTCTACCCTATTTTAGACCTCTCTACAAGGCTGGCTCAGAAAGTTCTTGTAAAAAATTGCAAGCACCAATCTCCATTTACACCAGGAGAGAAATATAATCAGGCCACCCTCTAATCCAATCTTTCTTGCTTACATTGCCATCGAAACACTCCCAGAATCTTGTTCTCATTAATATCTGAAGATTTTATAGTTCTTTGGTATCGTTACCTTGGGGAGTTTCAACATAGTGCTTGCACTAAATACTCTTTAGGTTTTTAGCACAGATTCAGATGATCCATTTGCTAATCTCTTTTAGTTCTCATCAACTTTTACTACCAATTAGTGTTACATTCATTTATACTGAACTAAATACCATCACTGAATTTCTTTGACTTTATGATATGGTTTAAAAAAACTAAAAAGAAAAAAAAGTATAAAGGAGCCATAGAAGTAGAAAATAGATTTGAATATAGACGAAAGGGCATACTAATAAGTAATCCCGAGTTGGAGCTATCGAGATTGTTGAATTAGTATTAATGCTTTAGTAGTTGCCAGGAGAAATTTAATTGTACATATTAAGTCCATTGTCTCATTACAATTTCTTAAGATCAGAGAAAGCTCATGTACCCGTCATGTTGAATGCAAGTATAATATCTTTTTGTGAGATTTAGATACCTTGTCCTAGCTCAACGAACTGCTGCAAAAGATTATGACAACTGATGGTTTAGTTTGTGGTTGTCGATGGTAGACCTTGGTAATGCCTACATTAATTATCTGTCCTTAGTTTAAATTGTTACCAAATTGTGATTTGCTGCCTATTCTCAGAAAGTTAGCCCAGAAGTTGGAGTGATCATTTGATTATGTGGATTTAGTGATAGGGAATTGTAATTACTTATAGTGATTTACATGTGGACTTTTTTCTTCATGATATGAATGTAACCTGGGCAGAACCTAGCTCTTTTTCTTTGAAATTCACTTCCTATTGGTAGTTAATCAATAGCCATCACGAGGTTGCATAATGAATAATTCTTAAAGTTAAATGGTGAGCCATTGTTCCATTTAACTTAAAATTCAAAAAGTTAAATAATCCGACTTAAATTCAACTTGATTCTTTGCTCGTTATGGTATTATACACGATAGCCCAACTTATCCTCTTTAAATATGTTATCATTTAAGTGCTAATTGAGATTATTTATTCTATTTTTATAGGTTTCCAAAATGAAGGAGATGAAGAAAGAAGTGATGAAGAAATTGATCTTACTTGAGAAGATTTTTGAAGTTTTCATAGATGTTTTAATATCAATCTTTTTGATATTGAATTTCATGAAACTTATCGCCAATCGAACTTCATACTATATGAAAAAACAAATGATCATTTGACTTAAAATATTTTGTTGTTGGGTTTATATTACTAGTTTGTTTCATATTTGAATTTAGATTTGTACTAATGAAAGATTTTGTTGTGATGTGTATATATATCAATTGGTATTTGAACTATTAATGGTATTTGAAGTAGTTGGAATAGGTGGAAAAAATTGTTGCAATAGATAAATATAATAGTTGCAATAGGTAGCGAAAAAATGTTGCAAAAGAACCAAAAACCATTGCACAGGTGTCAAATAGAGTTGCAATAGGTAGTTAAAAACCATTGCAAAACACCAATAAGGGTTGCAGTAGGTATTTGAAAATTGTTGCAATAGGGTTATTGCAATGAATTTCTGTCGTTGCAATATAGTCTATTGAAATGGTTCTTAACCGTTGCTATAGACAATATGAAGCATCGCAATAGGAGGTTAGAAACACCGTTGCAATAGATAGATGTAATAGATCTATCTATTGCAATAGATCTATCTATTGCAATGGTTTTTGTAATCGTTGCGATAGACCTATCCTAATGCCCACATATGCAATGCCTGCCTAACAATTGCGATATATCTAAGGCAACAATATTTTATCTATCGCAACGGTTTTTGAACCATTTCCATAGGGCTAATTTCTAGTAGTGGCTTTTGCTAGAATCTGTCATCTCAGGTCATCTACTTTTGGAACACAATGTCTACCTTAACAACAAAGAACACTATCTCCCTCTTGGGAGAAAAAATCAGTCTTTTAGCTCTATACAACTCCTTTTAACTTAAGCAAAATGGGATCACTATCTTTCTTTTCTTTTACCTCGGTTGTCACAGATGATTCTAAACTATTCCAAATAAAGACATTACCTTTGGCTGAATCAACCATCCGAACTCCTAATCTAGCAAGTTGGTGTACCTCACAAACTAACTCTTTATTCTTATATTTAATGTGAGCAACACTTTGCATACAAAATCTACTAAGAGCATCAACCACAACATTGGCCTTACTCGGATAGTATAAGACACTCATATCATAATCTTTCAACAACTCTAGCCACCTTCTCTAACAAAGATTTAGATCTTTTTGGTTGAACACATACTAAAGGCTCTTGTGATCAGTGAACACATCAACGTGAACCCCATAAAGATAATGCCTCCAGATCATTAAGGAAAAAACAACTTTCTCCTACTCAACATTATGAATCGAGTAATTTATCTCATTAGTCTTGAGATGTCTCGAGGCATATGCTATAACCTTACCATGATGCATCAAAACACAACCAATTCCAATTCTAGAAGCATCACAATAAACTACAAAAGCATATGAACACCCTGACAGAGTCAGAATTAGAGTGGCGGGGAGTCGAGTGTTCAACTCCTGAAAACTCTTCTCATATTAATTGGACCACTGAAATTTGACTTTTGATTGAGTTATTATTAATCTGGGAGAAAACATAGAGGAAAAAACTTTAATAAAGCATCTGTACTAACCAAGTAAATCTAAGAAACTCCACATATCTAATAAAGAGAGGAGTCCAGGCCAATTTCTAACTGCTTCAGTCTCTTAAGGATCAACTTAAGTAACTTCACCAAAATTAATATGACTAAGGAAGGATATTGATTTCAACTAGAATTCACACTTGTTAAACTTATAAAATAACTGGAATCCTTGAGAGTTTGCAACGCAATTCATAAATGAAATGCATGTTCATCCTCACTTAAAAAATAAAAGAGGATTTCGTAAATAAAGATAATAATGAGTATGTCCAAGTATTGCTCAAACACCCCATTAATCAAGTCCATAAAATCTGCAGAAGTATTTTTTAGTCCATAAGACATAAATTTAAAGTGACCATATCATGTTTTTAAGGCTATCTATAGTATGTCACATTCTCTGACTTTGAGCCGATGATAGCCAGATGTAAGGTCTATCTTATAAAAGCAATTGGCACCTTAAAGTTGGTCAAACAAGTTATCTATACTAGGAATGAGATACTTATTATTTATTGTAACCCTGTTCTACTAGTGATATTCAATTTCTATTCTGAGAGAACTATGTTTTGTGTGCACATAATAAACTAGAGCACCCTATGGAGAGATGTTGGGCATGATAAAGACCTTTTCTAGGAGATATTTCAACTATTCCATTAATTTCTTAAGCTTAATGTATCCATCCTATAGTATGAAATTACAATAGGTTGGGTATTTAGAAGGAGATATATTCTGAAGTCAATTTCTTCCTTAGGAGGAACTTTGGGAAGATCCTTGGGAAATTCTTCTAGAACTTATTAACCACTTGAACTAACTTAAGAGTTGGGGTTTTAGACTTTGAATCCTTAACCTAGACAAGATGATAGATGCACCCTGTGGAAATTATTTTTTTATTTATAAGGTAAGAGTCAAACCGACCTATAAGCACTGAGTAACTACCTTAGCACTTTATGGATGGCTTATTTGGAAAATAAAACTAGACTACTCTATTTCTAAAATCAATAGAGTCATAGATAATGGATCCAATCCATGCCAAGAGTAATATCAAACTCTATCATGTCTACTCTATAAGATCAACTAAGGTGCCTTTTTGAGAAAATATAACTGAGAAATTTTTGTATACCCATCTAGTTATGATTGAATCACCAACCAGAGTGGAGATTGAGAGAGGTTCTAAGAGAATTTTAGGGCTGACACTAAAATTTACCGCTATATAGGGATTCATAAAAGAACATGTGGCTCCGAGATCGAACAAAGAATAGACATAAATTTGAAAGACCTATAACGTAATGTCGACCACATCAAGAGAACCATTCTAATCCTTCTGATTGTGAAGGGAATAGAACATGTTCTCATGCTGTCTGCTACCTACACCAGACGAGGCACCCTACTAGGTTGAGTGACCTGCTGGAGTTGCTGAAGAGGTAGCATGAGTGTGTCCACCATTATCACCTCTCTTAGCTGTTTAGCAATCTTGAAGCTTGTGACTTAGATTTCCACAACCAAAACACCCATCCTTACCTATCAAACATTCTCTGGAATGGTTTTTCCCACAAATCTTACAAGTTAGGAAAATACAGCCACTGGAAGCACTAAAATGAGACTTAAAGCCTGAAGCTCTACCTTTATGATCTTTCCTGGTCCTGGGAGATGAAACACCGGTAGAGTATGGGGTTGGGGTTAAAGACCTCTACAGAAATTGAGAGTGATTTCCACCACCTTACTTTTGCTGAGAATAATCAAAGTTGCCTGTTCTATATCTCTTATTCATATTATCCATTTTATTTTCGTTAACCTTCTCATCATCAATCTATTAGGAATGAACCATCAACCAGGATATATCCATATCTTTGACCAACATCGCAGTCCTACACTTTTTACCACATCCTTAGAAACACCTGACACAAATTTATTTATTCGGGCCCTAGAGTTAGCAACCATAGCTATAGCATATTTTGAAAGATGAGTAAATTTAAGAGAATAATCCTTCACACTCATTATACCATACTTTAGATTAATGAATTCCTTTACTTTGGCCTCTCTTAACTCAAGTAGGAAGAACATATTCAAAAATACAGCAACAAACTTATCCCACTCTATCGATACTGCATCTGTACTTCTATCATCCTTCTATTAATTGTACCAGGTGTGAGTCACTCCTTGAAACTGATAGGTATCTAAATTAGCACTTTCAGTTGGAGTGACACCCATGATCTCAGTAACTTTATGAATACTATCCAAGAGCTCCTGTATATTTTCTTCTATATTCACTATTGGGTTGACTGGTACAAAACATACTGGTTATTTTAGGTGGTCATAGACTAGGATAATATTATGAAAGCATTCTCGAATTTGGTATGGGAGACTTCTTCATTTAGAGGGTTTGCTAGAGCTGGTGGTGGTGTTTGTTGGTTCCCATTACCATTGCTATTTCTATTCCTTCTTTCGTCAGTTCTCTAGGGAGGCATATTCTATAAACGTGTAGAGCACTAGTTAAAAGAGGATTTTAATAAATTTCATGCTCTATCTTACCCTATCAACATGAAAGAAGCAAAACTTTTTCTAAAATATTTCATAGCCTCTTACTCATAAGTGTGGCGTACTTCACACTTATGAACAAAATTCTACTTAGTGTGGATTTTAGACACCCTAGGACACTTTAAACTTGATTCTCTTATACTAAGTTTATCACGATCCAAGACTGCCCCTAGTTATAATATGGTGCTTAGAGTCACAAGTGATTCCAAGCTAACCCACGACCTAGCATGACACTATGAATACTGTATAAACTATACTACTATATGGAAGATGAATTTTGAATGATATAAAAATAATCAAACCAAATATAAATGATAGAATCAAAACAAAAATATCTTAACAGAACATAAAGCTAAACCTCTACTGCCTGTCTGAAAGCCTCTACTAAGGTGAGTTACTAGGGCAAGCCCATAGCTAACTCTAACTACCTAAATCTACAATTAAGAAAACAAATAAAATACTAATAACTTGTCCACAAATGGTGAGGACTCACCAAAACATAGCTGCTGAAGTGATGCTGGATCAAGATAACCACAATGGAGTGCTGAACATTCAAACTTATATTATAAGACAATATAGTGCAAAGGAAAGTATATCATCAGTACTTTGAATGTACTGAGCATGTGAGATATGGACTACACTATATCTATAATATATTACAAATGTGAAATCCCATAGAAAAGTGATTTCAACTTTTTGCCTTCATTAAAAGACTCCAAAATAATTAAAATTGTCTTTTCACAATTTTTCATAAATTAAGATTTAATTATTTTAATAATATTAACTATAATATTGAATCCCAAAATATGTAAAAATAAAAAATTAAGAATCCTAAAATATATGGGAAGAAGAATAAAGAAACAAAAACTACTGAACTCCTGTTAGAGTACATTCCCTACTGATTACTTATTTTAGCCTAATAGCTGCCTATCAATGAAACAGGTTGACTAATATGTTCCTATTTAGCTAAAATAGTAAGTAATTGCACAATGATGTTTTACGTGGAAAACACCCAACTCAAAGAGGTGTAAAACCCACGACCTGTACCTCTACAGGATTTAACCCCAACTATAATAAAGCAATTGTTCCTCAACAATCAACAAATTACAAGACTCTTGTAACCTAGGAATTAAACTTTAACTCCTATTTCTAAAAAATACAAATCTCCCCAAGGTAAGTGTTCCCAAGTCTTCAAGTTCTCCAACTTGAAGACAAATCTCCTATCTCATTTTATACTTCACTGAGACTAGAAACAATACAATTCAAGAACCAACCTAGTACATAAAATCTAAGACTCCTTAACTCTAAGTACTAAGAACAGGTTCAACTTCGATTGCTTTAAGATTTGGAACTTTACAGATAACTTATCGATATGTTGTTGTATTTGTAAGCGCGTGAGTAATAAAATAAGTTACTCCCTCGATATATAAAAACTCTCTAAAGAGTCCTGCAAAGTCAGTAGTCTTCTACCTTGCTTTGGACTCTTCAACTCAATAGAGTTTGTTGTTTATTCAAAGTCCTTCTTCTAGTAAAACTCTTGCATTGGTAAAACTCCTTCTTAAACTTGATCTCCTTGTTTGAGTGAAAAACTTTCTCTTAAGCTTATATTAAAGTGTTATACTCAACTATAACTTCTTTATCACACGTGATTACTCAATTGAAATTATCCATTCCAGTCTTTGGCAAACCTTATCTGTTTTCCTTAGTGAGGTCTGACTTTTGTCTTTATGTGATTGGATCAGCTTGAGTGACATGTTTCGTTTATATGTCAATCATCAAAACTTTGTTGATCCAACAAATTCCCCCTTTTTGATGTTTACAAACTTACTTCCTTGATGCAACCATTGTATTCTCTAAAATACTTAGTTTAGAAAAGGCACTAAAAATGAAATAGATTAGTTATTAGGTTATAAACATCGGACAATTCATCTTCCCTTTTTTTTGACATCATCAAAAAGCTAGATCAAGAAATGCCTAGACCAAAAAAATAGATGTTTAATAATCTAAGTCCACGTGGGCTATCACTAAAGTATCATAATATAAAAGAAAGGACACAAAGGTATTTAAATTATGCAATGACTAAATAGTAGGAAAAAAAGTAGCTATTTTATTAAATTTCCATCATATAACATTATGTAATCATTTCAAACTAACATGAGGAAATAGCTACAACATTTAGAATATAAATCCTAAAGCTCTAAGGGTTGGAAAAGATAGAAGGAGCAGATGGAAGCAACTAGGTCAGCCTTTGGACAATTTCCATATTTTTAGTTCGCTCGCGAGCAAGTTCAGCTTGAAGAGAGTGAATTTGATTATGAAGTAAGGCTTTCTCAGTATCATGTTTATCCTTAGCTGCAATCATTGCAACATTTTTCTCAGCAAGAGCATTTCTTGCATATTGAAGAGAAGTATCAGCACTCCTCAAAGAAATAGGTAAGTCCATGTGTTCCACTATGCTAATGACATCATTTATGGTTTGCAAGGACCACACTTATACAGGCACTGACACTGGGGCCAGTTAGAACTCATAAGGCAGAGCATGTCCCTTTTTATATTTAATGAGGACCCTCTTTCTGTGCTTGATCATAAGTCTGGGAAAGTCTATTTTGACTTTTGTATGTAAGAGTTCCTTGAGTGTCAAATCAAGAAAATTTGCCTCAGTGTGTCTTTTTTTCCTAGGGATGATCATTTTGTGGATAATATCAAAATAAAACTATTGTTGTGGAGACATTTCCACTTTAAAAACCCTATGATAGTGACCAAGATTTGTGTTACTAGAGAATTTTCTAGAGATTTCTAAGGTAGATGGTAGATTATCCAAAGGGTGCTATTCAAATTTCACATAATGACCCCAAACCCCAAAAGGAATATCTAAATTCCTAGACATATCATCAATAACCAAATTTATTACTACCTCTCTCATAGATGAAGAAAACAAATCATCAGTTCAATCCTATTTGTGTAAAATTCATACACTTCAGATTTCCTAAATTTTCTCTGAGAGTCACCTTGAAGGAACATGTTAGTCCACCCTGGGCAGCTAATTTTGTTAACTAAACATCCATGGTAGGACCTCCATAACCAGTCACTACCCTACCCTGAGTAAGTTTCCTCTTTTGAAAGTGCACAACATGATTCACCTTGGAATTAATAGTCTTAGGTATTTCCTCAATATCAAATTCCTCATCGGAATCAGGGGATACAGTAGAAGTAGAGTCAGACTCATAAGTGTATGAAGAAACAGGTGTAGGAAATCATTTCCTAGAACTAGAAAAAGGTTTATTCTTGGAGAATTTTAAGGGGGAGAGGATGCTGACTTTCTTTTTGACTTGGGAGTGGAGGGAGGAGGTCTAAAAGCAGAGGTTTTAGAAATACAATGTTTTGTTCTTTCCTTTTTCACAAAATAAAGCAATACATCTTGGGAGGAGGAGGGGGGGTTGAAGGAACAGGTGGAATAGATCGTGTCTTTTTACCAGCTCGAAGTGCCTCAGCTACAGAAGCCTCCTCTTGGCATTTTTTGTTATGAGTGTGAGGATTTATAGGTGAAACAAGAAATGAACGTGATTTATTAAGAACCTTAAGCTCATCAACAACAGTGGGAGTGGAATAATGTTGTCGTTTATCTTGAGATCTGGCTTTACAAGGGATCAGATTTCCAATGGGAATATCATTAGTGTCAATGATCAAAAGAGGGACAACATCAGTAACCTTAGAATTTGAGATGTGAGGAACAGGTGAACTAGTAGAAAACCTTGAGAATGGAATTTAGAGATTTGTCCAAGCACTAAAATCAAAGAATTTCATGGGTATGCTTAGAGAAATGTAAAAAATGATATTGGCAGTAACATGAACCACCAATTAGTGGATGGTGATTCATTGGATATGTGGGATTTTGTTATGTTGGAAGAGGATGTAGAGGATGACATTGAGGCAAGAGAAAGGAACACACTATTCTTAGAAAGAGAAATAGATGTATAAAGTGTGGATAATAAGATTTGGTTAAGTAATTTTGGTATAAATGATGGAGAAAATTGGAGGATGAAACGTAAATATGTAAGAGTAATGGTGATAGGTACAGAGTTCTTATTTGAAAAGACTTGGTAGACAATGATGGGAACACTGAATGTGGTGGCAGTCCCCTTTTGAAAAGAAGAACTCTTAGACTTTGGCGATTACAAAAGTAATTAATTTTAGGACCAAGTAAACTGAGTCGTTTCATCATGCTAATTTAAAAATAATTAAGATAATATTATACCTGGAAGGTTTTAAATCATAGCCAACATATTCATAGGATCCAGTATCTCTACACAATTTGTCAGACCAGTCAAAATCAGTGAATTAGAACACACAACTCTATGTAAAAGACTAAATTATTCAACAATTTAGCTTAGGAAAAACCAAGGATAGATAATTCTAGTCAATTATTGAAGGGAGTTTATGCAATCTCAATCATCCCTAATTCGAATCTATTCTTTTCACAGTTCTCTCTACTAAGAGCCTCAACAATTTGATTTTACATAGAACATGAAAGATACACGACCTTTCTCAACATTATCTCTGAGAAAATGGTGTCTAATATCAATATTCTTTAGTTATTATATGTAGTGCAGGATTCCTTGCAAAATGATGATACTTGTATTATCACTAAATATAGGAACACAACCTACATTCAAACCAAAATCCATTATTTGTTGCTTGATCTACAACAAATTGGCACAATACAACCAACATCAACAAACTCAGCCTCATCAGTAGATAGAGTTACCGAGAGCTATTTCGTAGTGGAACAGGTTATTAGACATGATCAAAAAAGGTATATGGTTCCTACAGTGCTTTTCTTGTCTTTAGAATATCCTACATGAACAACATCGGGATAACCTACCAAGTTAGAGTTTTACTCCAAGAATCTTTTCACTTTATTTGCAGTTTGATTTGGTGTTTTTAATAAAATAATTTATTGACTTGTTCCCCCTTTCACGATGCCTTTAGTTTGATTAACAGTTGGACCAAGTGGTATAGCCTATTTTTTAGCGTGCATATCAGTTTTACTGTCATTTATTTCCCTTTTTCTGCTTCTTACATTAGTTTAGAAGGATTCACATAAATTAGACCCAGGCACTCGATAGCACATATCAAATTTTTTTTTTGAAGGAAGCCTCTCTTACTTCCCCCTTACTCAAACACTACATATCTAAAAAACTTTTGTTTTGGTTCTTTAAATCTTTGTATTTTTGTTGCAAAAAAAAATCTACCTCCCTAGTAAAAGGAACTTTGTTTTCTGCCAGTCTTATGCCTTGAGCAAACTCAAACTATGTATTAATTTTTCTTGCCTCCCTTCACCCTTACCCGCAAGACAAATCAGGGGTTAACATTAAGAACTAGAAAAGCTTGGGTCCTTTCTTATGAGAAAAAGAATGAATCAGGTTTCTTTTAGCCCAATATTGCAGCAAGTTATGTGACCTGTTTCTCTAAAGGGTTTTCCTATTCACTTTATTTCTCTGAGATCTTTTGAAATCTGATTTCTTTGCCAGATTTGTACTTTTGGATCTTCTTTTATCAGCAATTGGACACTCAGTAGTGGGATGTCCAAGACTTCCATAAATGTAGCATAAGTCATTAGTGATAGTGTGACTCTTGAAAAATCTTAATCCAGCCTTTTCACTGTGTGTCCTTTCACCCAATTGATGAATAATTCTTGAGGAGTTTGTTCATCTATTGGCCCTTTTAAGATCAAGTTTTAGCTAGAAATTTCTTGGCTGAATCTATCTACCTTTTTGTTTTCATTATTACATTCATGTTTAACTTTGGTCAACTCAAGCTGAAATCTTTTCTGATCATCACTTTCCATCTTTTTACCTTTGTTAGAAAGAGTCAGTTTTAACATCTCAGATTGTAGATTCAAATTTAAAGAATCAAGTTGACTAACCTGTTCCTTCAGAGTGTTGTTTTCTTTTTCAACAATGTTTTTGCAAGTTTCCAGATCAATATGATCAAACTTGAGACTTGCAAGACTAATGAATAGTTCATCCCTATCAGAAATTAATTGTTGGAAATTATCTGTTAAGGCATTAATCAATGAAACAAGATTTTCTTTTGAAAATAAATGTAAATTCTTTTTAAGTTTAGGAATACTTACTTCACTTGTGTTATCTTCATCTTCCATGTCTGAATCTCTAATTGCCATAAAATCAATTTCATCTACCTCTTCCTCATCTAATCCTTCAGAGTCAGATCCCCAAGCAACTACCATAGAAAATTCTTCCTTCTCTCTTTTCTTAGCCTTTTCTTTTAATTCCTTCTCATCTCTTTCTTTTCTCTTTTCAATTTCCCAAACAGGAAAATCTCTTACTTGATGTTCAATTTTACCACACTTAAAGCACCATGTGGGATTGTCATTGGAACACTTTTTGCTGCCTATTCCATTCTTCTTTTTGAAGACTTTGCAAAAAAATTTTGTTATGAATACCACCTTTTCTTCAGTCATTTCCATTTCTCCATCACTATCAGAAGCCTTTAGAGACAAGGTCTTCTTAGGAGCTGCCACTTCTTTCTTGGCTTTATCAATTTGTATCTCATAAGTATTCAGGTTACCCACTAATTCATCTGAAGTCATACTAGCTAGATCCTTTGCCTCCTTAATTGCAGTAACCTTAACATCCCATTTAGACTTAAGCAAGACTCTCAACACTTTCTTCACTTGTTCCTTGATAGTGATAAATTTTCCCAAAGAACTCAATTCATTGGTTAAGGTAGTGAGTCTTGACATCTTTTGATGAAGGGATTCATTTTCCTTCATCTTGAAAGCCTCATATTTAGTAAAGAGGAGGCAATTCTGAATTTTATCACCTGAGTGGTGCCCTCATGTGCATTTACCAAAGCATCCTAAATTTTCTTAATAGTGGTGCAAGTAGACACTCTGTTATACTCAGCTGGACCTAGTGCACACACTAAGATATTCTTTGCCCTTGCATTTCTCCTTATTGCAACCAAGTCATCAACATTAAATTCACTTCTTACCCTTTTGAATTTTTCTCCATCTTCCAACTTCATTGGGATAGTTAGACCATCAGTAATTCTATCCCACAACTCATAGTCTTTTTTTTGAATGAACATTTCTATTCCAGCTTTCCACCAAGTAAAATAAAATCTATCACAGAGTGGTGGCCTAGTAGTGGATTGACCTTCACTGAACTCATCATGGAGATCTACTCTTAGGTTTTAACCTTATTTAAGAGACTTGAATCTGATACCACTTGTTAGAGTATGTGCCCTACTAATTACTTATTTTAACCTAATAGTTGCCTATCAATGTAACAGGTTGACTAACGTGTTTCTATCTAGCTAAAATAGTAAGTAATTGCATAGTGATGTTTTACGTAGAAAACACCTGACTCAAAGAGGAATAAAAATCATGACCTGTACCTCTACAGGATTTAATCCCAACTCCACTAAAATAATTGAGCCTCAATAATAAACAAATTATAATACTCTTGTAATATAGTAATTAAACTCTAACTTCTATTTCTACAAAATATAAACCTCCCCAAGTTGAGTGTTCCCAAGTCATCGAGTTCCCCAAATTGAAGACAATGCTCCTAACTCAATTTATACCTCACTGAGACTAGAAAATAATGCAACTCAAGAACCAACCTAGTACATAAAATATAATATTCCTTAAATCTAAGTACTAAGAATAGGTTCAACTTCGATTGCTTCAAGTAGGTTCAACTTCGAATGCTTTAAGCTTTGGAACTTCACAGGTAACTTGTAGATATGTTGCTGTCTTTGAAAGTGTGTGAGTAACGAAATGAGTTACTCCCTTGATATATAACAACTCTCCAAAGAGTCCTGGAAAGTCATTAGTATTTTACCTTTCTTTGAACTCTTCAACTCAATAGAGTTTGTTGTTAAGTCAAAGTCTTTTTTCAAGTGAAACTCTTGCATTGGTAAAACTCCTTCTTCAACTTGATCTCCTTGTTTGAGTGAAACACTTTCTCTTATGTGATTGGACCAGCTTGAGTGACATTTTTCAGTTATATGTCAATCATAAAAACTTCGTTGATCCAACAACTCCAAAGTTTTAGGGATCATGCATTTGTGGTTTTCTTTTTTAATTTTTTTAGAAATAAAGACCATGAAGTGCATGAAGTATTGAATAAAAGCAAAAGTGTAAAAAGAACCTAAAAAGGGTACAATAAATGTCTAAACTATTTTTGTATTAACTTCATCTGTTTTTAAATTCATATTATTCTAAGATTTGTAGATAATTTATAAAAAATTAAAATTTACCTTATTCAGATAATTTTCTTATTGAAGGAAAAAAGTTTTAACTTTTATAAATCGAGAATACTTCTACAACAATATAATAGCATCTTCAATGAATAGATGGAACAAAGATTTGTTTATTTTTGATCTTAGATCATTTTTTATTGTTAGATTAAGAATTATTTTACGTCCAGAAATATGTTTTTGTAATATTGATTACTTTTATGTGCATTGATTTGTAGATATCTTAAAGATGCCAATGATGATAATATAGAGAGTTGATGATTATAATATTGAAAGCTAATTATTTAGTCTTCTTTCGAAGCATTGAAGTTGAAGAATTTTATAAGCATAGAGAAATTCTTTTCCTTCCCTTGGCAAAGACGAAACATACAATTTCAATGAACTTAACTAATTAAATTTTTTGTAATATTTGATTTACTTTAAAGTGCATTGATTTTGTAAGTATCTTCAAGATGGATTGATGATGATAATAAAGGCAATTGATGATCGGATTTTTCAAAGCTGATTAATTTTAGAGGTCTTATTTCAAAGCATTGAAGTTAAAGAATGTTGTAAGTACACAAAGAAACTTTTCATTCTTCACTAATAAAGACAAAACATACAATTTCAATAAACTTAACTAACTAAAATTTCCGTGTGTATATATCAGATAATTTTCTCAACTATTTGTTGTATTTTCTATGCAGATTTGTTGCTTACCTTTTTCTATAAAAAAATTGCCTTTTTTAACACATTCCAGGAAATCCTTAGGTTTATGTTATCACATGAAAATTCCAACAAAGAATTCCACTGCAATTTGCACCTTGGCACAAGGCAATAGAGGTCACTGAAGATATTAATTCTTACTGTTACTCTGTCCAGGAGTCTTTATTCTCTTTTGCTACACAATGATTCTACCCTATTCTAGACCTCTCTACAAGGCTGGCTCAGAAAGTTCTTGTAAAAAATTGCAAGAACCAATCTCTATTTACACCAGGAGAGAAATATAATCAGGTCACCCTCTAATCCAATCTTTCTTGCTTACATTGCCATTGAAACACTCCCAGAATCTTGTTCTTATTACTATCTAAAGATTTTATAGTTCTTTGGTGTCGTTACCTTGGGGAGTTTCAAGATAGTGCTTGCACTAAATACTCTTTAGGTTTTTAGCATAGATTCAGATGATCCATTTGTTAATCTCTTTTAGTTCTCATCAACTTTTACTACCAATTAGTGTTACATTCATTTATACTGAACTAAATACTATCACTGAATTTCTTTGACTTTATGATATGGTTTAAAAAAACTAAAACGAAAAAAAGTATAAAGGAGCCATAAAAGTAGAAAATAGATTTGAATATAGACGAAAGGGCATACCAATAAGTAATCCCGAGTTGGAGCTATCAAGATTGTTGAATTAGTATTAATGCTTTATTAGTTGCCAGGAGAAATTTAATTGTACATATTCAGTCTATTAATGCTTATTTGTTTCTTTTTAGTAAATCTTATTGATTTTATGATTTTACTTGATAACCTACTGAAGAACCGTTTGATTTAATTTTCTTGTTATTGGATGAATAGAAAATACCAACTTAATAAACTATAAAGTAATTTTAATTGTCTCTCTGTTCACATAAAATTTACTGAAATTATTTAATTAGAGTGTTATTATTTTCTCAATAAGTTGTGTATTTGTTTAATATATAAGTCACTTGACTAAATTATATTAAATATTATGATTATTTTTCTGTACATTAAAAAATTTGAAACAAAGAATAGCGTGGTTTTCAACTAAATTTTGATGCAAAATTTGAACACTACTTGTGTTGCATGCTAAGAAAACCTTAAATCTTCAACTATTCTACATGTACTTGATGAAATTAAAATAAAACATGATAAATTATTAAATTTTTCAATGAAACTATGAAAGTAACGTATACGGTTAACTTAAAAATTAATAGGTGCAAACGAGTAGATAGAAAATTATTTTAAAATTTAAGGTGCCTACTATAAAGACTTTATCATGTGTTGAAGTGCTCTATTGAAACAATCGTAATTCAAGTGGTTAAATAAAATTTATTGGAAAATTTAAGGGGCTGTCAAACTATTTCACATACATTGTTTATAGATATTTACAAATATTATCGAACTAATGAAATTGTTTTTCATCTTTACATGTTCAAAAAATGTTGAATTTAATTATTATATTTATTTTTATTATTTAAACAAATTCCGTCTTTAGTATAACATTTGAACTTATTAGAGTGAGGTACATGCATGAAGCGAATACACCTAAACTAGAAAAATAAGCATGGTGAAAGTGATATGATGACCTGAAATGGGTCATAAATCTATAAACTGATGCTATGACCAAGTAATGAACATGTATAAAATGCTAAATAGACTAGAGACAATGTCAAAAGAAATCTGAGACTAAATTGTAGGAGATTTTTATAATCGACATCGACTATGTGCGCAACATGAAATCCAAATTGTAACCCAAGTTGGGACCTTGCCAAGGGTACGAACCACGATTGACTAGAATTCAATCACGAGCCCATTAAGGGCAAGGGAGACACTCTCAATTAATGAGGACCCCTTTAACCTACAGTGGTATATAGTATGGGACCTGGTTATCTAAACCCTTGTCCTCTCATTGCTAAGTGCTACTCCTAACTAAAAGTAAACTGATATATTAAAATTCTTTGCAATAATGAGATTCTCAAACTAAAAGATTAGTGCTCTATCTGAAAGCATACTAAACCATGACACTAAAAAACTGAAAATTCAACTGATAATGGATGATATCCTAGGTCATGGATATTCATAACCCACCATCTTTGAAGAATGCAACTAATCATGAAAATTCTATTATCTATACATATCTAGAAATTTCATAATTCAAGCCAAAAATCATGAGTTTATCAATATAATGAGATGTCATATTAAGAGTATGAAAATATTCTCAAATTTATAGGAAACATATATTCATGGTTTAGTCAAAGCAGGAAATGAGAAACGAAAGAAATTCACACTTTTTTTATAGAAACACCAAGGTTGAAGGATGAATTAAACTTGAGGAATTGAGTTAACTTTGGACCTAATGGGTGAAAGAAAATCCATTAGTGAAATCTCACATACCTGATGATAGAAACCTTGGTGAAACCTTTGAATTTGAAGTTTGAAGTTGAAAAACCCTAATTTTGCCTTGAGAAAAGAAAATTGCCTCCATCTTTGTTTCTCTCCATGTATTGACTGAAATTTAAGTTAATAGAAAATTTGGGGTATTTTATCCTTATGTTTCAGCCTTGGGATATCTTGAACGACATATTTTTTGTGTTAAAAGAGTGAAAAAAACACCAAACAACATGTAATAGCCCATAAGTTTCTAGATAAGTTTACAACTACTTGTCATATGTTTTAAGGCCCCAAAGTGATAATGTCAAGCCATAATTCAGTGTCATAACTATTCACCTGGTGTGTAAAGTGTTTTCTATGTGAATCATGGTCATAGAGAGCACTTAGAGCAATGTCGAGTTGAGAACACTTTTATTGATTGAGTTTTTGTAATTGATCCTACCAGGATTCAATTATAAATGATAGTTGTCAACTAGTTGATGACTATGTTGATGAGCCGTCAGCTCTATTCGTAAAACTTAACTATAAAAGAGTAAAATCCATCTAGAATTGATGACTAGGGTGACGGGACGTCACCAAGTTGAGGTCTTGTTAATCTGGTCGTCACTTGAGGATATTCCTATATTTTTGTTGGTTTCTTTAGGGGTATTTTGGTCTTTTACTTACCTCAAACCCAACTACCCATGACATAAAATCATCTAATAAGTATTTTTATCCATTACTAATCAGTTTTAAATGCCTTAATCCTCTCCTTTCTCAAGAACATCAAGATTACAATTTTCTCATTAAATCATCTCTCAAGCCTCAAAGTTCAAGTTTTCTTTACAAGTCAAGCAATTACAGGTATGTGGGGTTTATAAACAAGGTTATTCTTTCATCCTTGTGCCCAAAGTGCATGGTTGTAAGATTGAATTTCCTTATTTTGAATTAGGGTTCATACCCAAATAACCATATTCTTGAATTATGATACTACCATGAGATTGAAAGCTTTAAGTGCATCAAAAATTTGCATATGTTTATATTTTGACTTATAAGATTTATATTGTGATCTTAATTTCATTATTTTGATTGGGATATTGTTGAAAGATTTCAAGGTGATTATTGATCATGATATTTTATTCTAAATTTCTATAATAAAAAGCAAGAATTTTAAGTCATAAGTACAAGCATTGTGATTTCAAGAAGATTATGCTCTTAAGATCCATTGATAAGTTTATAACATGATTTAAAGTAAAGATTGATCTTAAGATCCTAAGATAAGATATGGAACCCATATTCATTTATCTTGATTATGATTTAAAGTAAAGAGAAGCATAACTGGTTTTCATTTTATAAATCCTTATGCTAGTTTAAGGTGGATTTCCTAAAGTATGAGCATACAAGTATTCTTGGAGTAGTATTTAGCATCGATAAGGGAATATCGATGAGCGTATCCTAAATTCCTGAAAACTACGAGCGATCGTAGGTTAAGTTGTTTCCCGATATGGATAAAGTATAGTGATCACTTAAGCTAAGGTTCTATTTCGATGGCAAGGGTAGAATAACTCTCCCTAATATGGGTAAGACGTTGAACTCCATGGTATCTCACATAGTTTATATCGGTTAGAAGAATCTCCCCTAAGAAAGAATAAAAGTAAAGCTTTTAGAAACTAAGTGTCATGGCTCACAAAGTTTATCCTTACGCTTCATTATTCACATTTATGATTTTGTAGTATTTTGTTTATTTCAAGCTCAAAGTGAGTCATTTACACTTAGCATGTATCAATTGAAAGTTTATATGCATATTCAATTATTATTTTACTTATGCATTAACTCCCACATACTCATTAAATTTCAGAGGTATTGACCCACATATATGTCTATGTGCTACATTGTCTTGTAATGTAGGTTCTGGTGCTCTTTGCTAGTAGCACGATTGACTATGGGCATCCTCACCTACATCCCAACTTTTGGTGAGTCCTCATAGTCCGAGGACCCAGTTTAGTAGGCTCTTATTTATTGATGAAGTGTTTTAGTCATTTGATTTCTATTCTGTTCGGGTCAGCTGGGGTCTGTCATAGTGGCTCTCTAGTAAGTAGTAGAGGCTTGTCAGATAGTTTATGTTTTAAGTTTAATGAGTTTTTTAAGGAATTCCAAGTTAAAAAACTTTCATTAAGATATGAAACCATTTATCTTAAGTTTCTATAGATGTTAGTTCACTTTTTATGTGAGTTTCAAGTTAAGTAGGTATCATGGGTTAGCTTAGGGCTATTCGTAGTCTTGAGCACCGTGTGATGTCCAAGGGTTACTTTTGGAGTGTTACAAACTAGGTATCACATCCTAAGGTTTTAAAGATTTCTAGGGAGTCAGACATGCCGCATTACATACAGTCTTGATCATGAGTGTGAAGCGCACCACATTTATGAGAAAGAGTCTATGAAATGAGTTAGGAATCATTATTTCTTTCATAATTTATCGTGCTTATAGTCGTCTCTAGTTTCCTTAACTCGTGATTTTAGGTGACAAAATTTTCCTCTAAGCTATGCTGACGCATACAGAAATGTTGATCAACCACCTCTGCACACTGACCCTCTAAATGAGAATATGTCTCATGCTAAATTTTGGGCTGCCTTTCAAGCGTTTGCCCAATCTATGAATGCCAATGTTAAGGGAAACCTACAAGTAATGTTCCTACTTTAACAAATTGGTAATTTTGTTGTAACCAAGATTTGAGACTTTATGAGGATGAATCCACCTAATTTCTATGGGCTAATAATGGATAAGGATCCACAACTCTTTATTGATGAGGTGAGAAATATTACTCTCATTATGCATGTTACTAAATAAGAGAGTGTAGAGTTGGTATCCTATAGGATACAAAATATTGCTTATTATTGGGTGTTTATGTGGAAGGAAGGTAGAGGTGAGAATGCAGCTTCTGTAAGTTGGCAGGTATTTTAGAGTGCTTTTCTAGATAGGTTCTTTCCGCATAAGATGAGGGAGACTAAGGTGAAGGATTTCATAAAACTGAGGCAGGGCTCTATGGCAGTAAAAGAGTACTGCCTTAAGTTCACTCAGTTGTCTAAGTATGCTCCCGAATTGGTATCTAACCATAAAGCTCATATGAGCAAGTTTGTTACTGGGTGTCTGATTTGGTAGTTAAGGAGTGTAGGACTGCCATGCTAATTGGGGATATGGATATTTCTCGATTGATGACTCATGCTCAAGATATTGAGGGTGAAAAATTGAAAGAAAGAGAAAAGAGAAACAAGAGGGCTAAGACTAGACATTTTAAGTATAATCAACCAAGGTTTGGAAAGGAAAGTCATTCACAGTTTTAGGGTCATTCATCAGTGCTTGTGCCATGTTCATCCAGTACCCTACACCTAGGACCCGAAAGCAACAGTGGGGCAGGATTTTGAATTGTAGGTCTTAGAATATTATAGTCGGGAGTCGTAGTTACCCGACATGTGCAAAGTGTAGTAGGACCCATCCTAGTGAGTGTTTGATGGGCAAAGGGGGTTGCTACAGTTGTGGAAAGTTAGGTCACAGGATCAAAGAGTGTTCGTATGCTAATCAGGAAAGCAGAGATATTTGTCCTCTGACTCAAGTTACTAATCCAGAAACTCAGTCAGGTCGCCTAGTTCCTCCATAAGATGCATCATCCAGTATCGGTGGTGGTCATCGTATGAATTGGTTATATGTTTTACCATATCATAAGGAGCAGTAGAGCTTACCAGATGTTGTCACTAGTATGCTTCATGCCTTTTACATTAATGTATATGTGTTGTTGGACCTGGGATCAAATATATCTTATATGACTCCTTTGGTTGCTATAAATTTTGGGGTAGGTCCCAAAAATCTCTGTAAACCCTTCTTAGTTTCTACCCCATGGGTAAGTTAGTTGTTTCTAGATGAGTTTATAAGAAGTTCCATATTATCGTCCTCCATAAAGTCACACTGGAAGACCTAATAGATTTAGAGATGGTAGACTTCGATGTTATTCTGTGCATGGATTTGCTTCATTCAGGCTATGTATCAATAGATTGTCGCACCCGTATGGTGAAGTTTCAGTTCCCTAATGAGGCAGTTTGGAGTGGGAGGTAGTTCTGTGTCTCCCAAAGGTCATTTCATCTCTTATATTAAGGACCAAAATTTAATATCAAAAGGGTGTATCTATTATTTAGTTCAACTCAAAGATACTAAATTTGAAGCCCCAATAGTTCAATCAATATGTGTAGTCAATGAGTTTCCTGAGGTTTTCCCTGAATATTTGCCGGTGGTACCTCCAGATAGAGAAATAAAATTTGGTATTGATCTTCTTCCCGACACTCAACCTATCTTTATCCCTCCATATCGTATGGCCCCGACCAAACTTAAAGAGTTGAAGAAGCAACTTAAGGATCTCCTAGATAAAGGTTTCATAAGACCCAGTGTTTCACCATGGGGTGCTCCATCCCTTTCGTGCCCAAAAAAGATCTCAGAATAAATATAGATTATATACAGCTAAACAAAGTTACCTTAAAAAACAAGTATCCTATTCCTAGAATCGACGATTTGTTCGATCAGCTTTAGGGTGCCTGATAGGTCTCCAATATTGACCTTAGGTCAGGATACCATCAGTACATAGTTAGGAAGAAAGACATACCTAAAACAACTTTCCAAATGCAGTATGGCCATTTGAGTTTTTTGTTATGTCATTTGGACTAACAAATTCTCCTGTAGCTTTTATGGATTTGATGAACAGGGTCTTCAAGTAGTAGTTGGACATGTTCATCATTGTCTTTATAGATCACATATTGGTGTATCCAGGAGTAAGGAAGAATATGTAAACCATTTGAGAACAGTGTTGTAGACCCTCAAGGTCTGTCAATTGTATGCAAAGTTTGGTAAATGTGAGTTTTGGTTGGAATTTGTTACCTTCTTGGGGGATGTCATTTCAGGGGCTGGTATTTATGTAGATCCTCAGAAGACTAATGCAGTGAAGCACTGGCCTAGAACCATCACTCAATCCAACATCCGAAGCTTCTTGGGTTTGGTTGGATAATATAGGAGATTTGTTGAAGGTTTATCCTCTATTGTCGCACCATTGACTAAGCCGACCTAAAAGAAAGTGAAATTTATATGATCGGATAAGTGTGAGAAGATTTTCTAAGAGTTGAAGGATAGATTGACTTCGGCACTAGTGTTAGCTCTGGTAGAGAGTTTAGAGCGATTTATGGTGTATTGTGATGCTTCCAGAGTTGGCTTAGGTTGTGTACTGATTTAAAATGAGAGTGATATCTTATGCCTCTAGACAATTTAAGAATCACAAATAGAATTACCCAACTTATAATTTAGAGTTATTTTCTATGGTTTTTTCCTTGAAAATTTGGAGAAACTACCTTTATGGTGTGAATGTCGATGTTTTCACTGACCATAAAAGTCTCTAGTTTGTATTTTATCAAAGGGAACTGAATCTTTATTAGAGATACTGGTTGGAGTTGTTGAAAGATTGTGACATGAATATGCTCTATCATCCGGGTAAGGCTAACATAGTGGCAAATGGACTAAGTAGCCCGTCTATGGGTAGTTTGTCTCATGTGAAGAAGGAAGAACAAGAGTTGTCTAAAGAAGTGCATTGGTTGGCCCATTAGGGAGTATGTTTGATCTACACCGATAATAGGGGGAGTAGTAGTTCAGAATAGTTTAGAATTATCTTTGGTAGTGGAAGTGAAGGAGAAACAGCAAAATGATCCTGTACTTAGCCAGATATTGGCGACAGTTCAGCAGCAGAAGGTTAAGGTTTTCTCCCAAGGGGGAGCAGTTTTACTTTGCTATCAAGGTAGACTTTGTGTTCTAAATTTAGACGGGTTGAGGGAAAAGATACTAGATAAGGCTTAAGTTTCAAGGTATTCTATTCATCTGGGTGCTACTAAGATGTATCGTGACTTACGAGAAATTTATTCGTGGAATGGTATTAAGAGAGTCATAGCCAAGTTTGTAGTGAAGTGTTCTAATTGTCAGCAAGATAAAGTTCAACAAAGACTGGGTGGTACATTGTGAGAGATTAGTATCCCTACATAGAAGTAGGAAGTAGTGAATATGGATACCATCATAGGGTTTCCTCGTACAAGAAGTTAGCATGACTCGATTTGGGTCATAGTAGATCGAATGACTAAATTAGTCCATTTCCTACCTATCAGGACTTCAGATACCACCAAGGATTATGCCAACATATATGTCTGTCAGTTAGTAAGGCTTCATGGGATACTGTTGTCCATCATTTCAAATAGGGGAACACAATTCACTTCACAGTTTTGGTAGTATTTCAGAAGGGGCTCAGTCCAAAGGTTAAGTTTAATACTACTTTCCATCCTCAAATTGATGGTCAGGATGAACGCACAATCCATACATTAGAAGACATGTTGAGAGAATATGTTTTAGACTTTAAAAGGAGTTGGGATGACCATCTACCCTTGATTGAGTTTGCTTAAATAATAGTTATCATGCTAGCATTCAGGTGGCTCCATTCGTAGGATTATACGGGCATAGTTTTAGGTCACCTATAAGGTTGTTTGAGGTTGGTGAAGTGGCTTTGATTGGGCCAGATTCTGTTCTTGAAGCTATGGAAAAGTTTTAGTTTATTTGTGAGAGGTTGAAAACTGCTTAAAGCATCAGAAATAATATGTTGACGTAAGAAAGAGAGAGCTCACATTTGAAGTAGGAGATTAGGTATTAGTGAAGGTGTCGCCTATGAAGGGAATAATGAGATTCGAGAAGAAAGGGAATTTTAGTCCATGGTCCATATGAGATAGTGAAGTGGGTAGGAGAGGTTGGTTATAAAGTGAATCTTTTGTCAGAGTTAGCTGCAGTTCAACCAGTGTTCCATGTTTCAATGCTTAAGAAGTGTATTGGAAATTTGTCCTTAGTAGATCCCCTAAAGAGTATTGGGGTTAAATATAATTTACCTATGAAGAGATTTCAATTAAGATACTTGATAGGTAAGTCTGAAAGCTAAGGAATAAGGATTTAGCGTTAATAAAAGTTCTTTTGAGAAACTAATTCGTTGAAGGGGCCACTTCGGATGTTGAAGCAGACATGATGACCAAGTATCCTCATCTCTTTTCCTCCAATTCTATTCCTACCTAAGGTAAAGAGTTATTTCCAGAAAATTCCATCTCCTTAAGTCTATTTAAGTTCTCCGTTATTATATTTTATTTTGTGAGAACTAAATACTTGTGATAGTGGTAGGCTTGGGTCTAAATTTAGTGTGGAGCTGTTGGTTCTTGTCCAAATTATGTTCCTAGATGAACCCTATTCGAGGACGAATGTTTTCAAGGGGTAGATATTGTAATACCCCATAAGTTCCTAGATAAGTTATCAATTACCCATCATATGTTTAAATTCCACAAAGTGATCATGTCCAGCCATAATTCAGTTTCATGACCATTCACCTTGTGTGTTAAGTTTTTGTTTATGTGAATCATAGTCATAGAAAACACTTAGAGCAAAGTCAAGTTCAAAACACTTTTATCGATTGAGTTTTTGTATTCGATTCTACTAGGTGTACTACTACATAGAGAATTAAAGATATTCAAGTCTTCTTTTCAATACAACTGGTTTTACCTTAATCCGATATTGGAGTAGAAAGTTATGCTCATTTTACTTCATAGTGTATGACTGTCATAAAATGACGACTAAGTTGATGAGTTGTCAACTAGGAGACGACTATGTTGACGAGACATCAACCCTAGTCTTCAACCTTAACCAAAAAAGAGAAAAATCCATCTAGAATTAATGACTAGGGTTATAGGATGTCACCAAGTTGATGGCTTGTCAACCAAGTTAGGGGTATCTTGGTCTTTTCCTCACCTCAAACCCTACTCCCCACGACTAAAAAATCATCCAATAATCATTGTTAGCCATTAATAATCAGTTCAAAATTCCCTTGATCCTCTTCTTTCTCAAGAACATTAAGATTAGGATTTTCTCATCAAGTCAGCTCTCAAGCCCCAAAGTTCAAGTCTTCTTTAAAAGTCAAGCAATTCTAGGTATGTGGGGTTTATGAACAAGGTTATTCTTTCATCCTTGTGCCCAAAGTGCATGGTTTTATGATTGAATTTCTTTATTTTGAATTAGGCTTCATACTTAAATATCCATATTCTTGAATTATAATATTACCATGAGATTGAAAGATTTAAGTATATCAAGAATTTGCATATGTTCATGTTTTGACTTATAAAACTCATATTATGATCTTAACTTCATTATTTTGACTGGGATATTGTTGAAAGATTTCAAGGTGATTATTGAGCATGATGTTTTGTTATAAATTTCTATGATATAAAGCATGAATTCTAAGTCCTATGTACAAGCATTAAGATTTCAAGAATATTATGCTCTTAAAATCCATTGATAAGTTTATAACATAATTTAAAGTAAAGATTGATCTTTTTATCCTAAGATAAGATATGGAATCCACATTTGTTCATCTTGATTATGATTTAAAGTAAAGAGAAGCATAACTGGTATTCATTCTATGAATCCTTATGCTAGTTTAAGGTAGGTTTCCTAAAGTATGATCATTCAAGTATTCTTGGAGTAGTATTTAGCATCGAGAAGGGAATGTGGATGAGCGTATCCTAAATTCCTGGAAACTACAAGCCACCGTAGGTTAAGGTTTCTTCCCAATATAGATAAAGTATAGTGATCACTTAATTTAAGGTTCTATCCCTATGGAAAATGTAGAACATCTCTCCCCAATGTGGGTAAGATGTTGGACTCTATGGTAGCTCACATTTTTTATGTCGGTTAGAAGAATCTCCCATAAGAAAGAATAAAAGTAAGGCAATTAAAAACTAAGTGTTGTGGCTCACAAAGTTTATCCTTACGCTTCATTATTCATGTTTATGATCTTGCAATCTTTTATTTATTTCAAGCTCAAGGTGAGTCATTTACACTTAGCATGCATCAATTGAAAGTTTATATGTATATTCAGCTATTGATTTACTTATGCATTCACCCCTACATACTCAATACATTTCAGAGGTGCTGACCCACATATATGTCTATGTGTTACATTATCTTATAATGTAGGTTTTGGTACTTGTTTCTAGCAGCACGATTGACTATGGGCATTCTTACCTACATCCTAACTTTTGGTGAGTCATCAAAGTCCGAGGACCTAGTTTATCAAACTCTTGTTTGTTGCTGAATTGTTTTAGTCATTTGATTTCTATTATGTTTGGGTCAGTTAGGGTGTGTCCTAGTGGCTCTCTAGCTAGTAGTAGAGGCTTTTCAGACTGTTTATGTTTGAAGTTTAAAGATTTGTTTTAAGGACTTCCAAGGTAAAGACTTTCATTAAGATATGAAACTGTTTACCTTTAGTTTCTACATATGATAGTTCACTTTCCATGTGAGTTTTAAGTTAAGTAGGTATCATGGGTTAGATTAGGGCTATTCATAGTCTTGAGCACCATGTGATGTCCAGGGGGTACTTCCGAGGCATTACACAACCCCTTTGAAAATGTTATAATAGTGCAGAACAGTACTGACAAATGGTTCAAGTGATGGACCATCAATTCCTTGTTTAAACGTTGCTAAAACTATTACAATATGACCAAATTTTTGTCGTATTGCTTAATCCTAGTGGCTTTCCCTGACGGGTTATCACAGGTGTGATGATTCATCACCTGAGACATCACGTTCTAGAAGACAAACAACCTTTAGTAGATAGAAAATAACTATTTACTCCAATATCGGATTAAGGCAAAACTCAATTCGTTGGAAAGATAATTCAAATATCTATTATTTTGTGGTATTTTGCTCAAAAATACTCTAGAATATAGGAGTTATGCTCGTTTGGAGTTAACTATAGCAAGATACTTCACAAGAAATCAATCGATAAGGAAGGTTTTTACTTGGTTATGAGCTTGGAGTTACTTGTGTCCTTAATACATTTGTAAATCACTTCTCACACAATCAAAACATAAATTTTTATTCTGCATGTACTTGAAGCATGGTTCTAATATTGGCTTGGATTTTTTGGGGTGTTATGCGACTTTAGATTTTCGAAGAAAGATTGTTTTCAACAAATTTTCACCGAGGACCCCGTTAAGGGAAATTTCACTAGTTTTTCAAATGAATGATCGAAATACAAAATTAAAGGCTCCAAACCCAAACAAAATCTACTAGTAACTCAAATTCAACATTCTAGATCTAATGAATCTGTCCAAATTGCCACCTAGGACTTAGAACATCAAATGTTAACCGAAGTTAACTATGGAATTTTTAAGGCCCCTAAACATCTTAAACTCTCCCAAAACCCTATTGAGGACATTAGGGACCATGACAAACGTCCCCATAGTCTAAAATTGATACGTAGAAACTAAGAGAAAGGTTAAAAGGGTCAAATAACACAAAAATAAAGATTTCACACTTTTGATTATTAAAGTATCCACCACTAAGACTTTCGTTCATCCTTGAACTAAAAGGTAGAGAAATACCTGAATCCATAAGGAACTAAAGGTAACTACTATGCATGTCAAACTCGGCCTCTCAAGTAGCCTTCTTAATAGGATAGTATCTCTACTGAACCTTAACCACAGTAATATCTTTAGAACACAATCGTCAAACATCTCTGGGTAAAATGGACATTGACTCCTCTACAAGGTCAACCACTCATCCTACTGAATTGAGTCTTAATGAATCATGTGAGACTCATCCAGAATGTAGCACTGAAGCATATATATATGTGTGTGTGTGAGTGAAAGACTAGATGAAAGATTGAAAAATCAGGGGCAAGGCTAACTCATAAGTTGGCTTTCAAACTGTCTGAAAAATCTCAAAATGTCCATTGTACCTCGAGATAAGCTTTCCTTTGTTTCAAAACCTCAGCACGCTATTCATGGTTGACACATGAATGAAAACTAAATCACCAATCCCAAATCCAAAATAAAAAAGCTAGTGGTTCACATAACTCTTTTGCTTACTTTGGGCTGCACAAAGCCATTTGACTCAACTGAATCCTAACCAAAGATTTGCAAAGAAAATTGGTACCACGGAGTCTAACCTTTGAAATATCAAAACAAATAATAAAATATTGACAAATCCTACCTTACAATGCCTCATAAGATGCCGTCTCAATACTCGAATGGTAGTTATTATTATAAGCATACTCCGGTAAGGTCAAATACTGCTCCCACTGACCTCCAAAGTTTGTACCACATGCGTGGAGTGTATCCTCTAAAATATGAATAGTTAATTTTGATTGATCGTCCATCTAGAGGTGAAAAAATATGATAAAGTCAACCTAAGTACCCAACTCCTCTTGAGACATCTTCAAAAAGCTAGAAGTGAATATTTAGCCTCTTTCTGAAATAATAGACATGGTTAAACCATATCTCATGAACATAGATACAAGCCAACCTATTAGCATTGAAGGAAACTTGACTATGTATGGAATAAGATGATTTAGTCAATCGGTCTATGATGACCCAAATGTTGTCAGAACCACAAGAAGTATGACGTAGCCCACTCATAAAGTCTATAGTGATTCTCTCCTACTTCTACTTAGGAATGGGTTATCTCTGATGAAAACAACCCAGTCTCAAATACTCGACCTTCACCTACTGACAACACAATAAACGAGCTAAAAAGTCTGCTACATCCTTCTACATACCACCCTACCAGTAATGTTGCTTCAAATCATGATACATTATAGTCATCTTAGGAGTGATAAAATATCTCGAATAATACTTATTTCTCTAAAATCAATCTCACCCATCCATCGACTCTCAATAGACAAACTCAGCCACCAATTCTTAAAATACCATTAAATCATGAGATGCTTTCTTATCCTTGCCACTCAACACCTTATCTCGAATAACCCTCAAACTATTATCATTAAATTGGTGAGCTCAAATTTACTCCTTCAAGAAAGATCTTCCATAAACATAAGCTAACACACCCCTGAGTGTCAAAATATTAAGCCTAACTATCTAATTACAGTCAAAACCCAAACCAAGGTCTGGCCATGACAGGTACTCAAGTTCACCATAAACCAGAGACCACCCCCTTAACCCAACCTCCAGAGCATAATAATAGTAATAATAAAATAATATGGAAGCCAACTGAATAGTAATAAGAAGATGAATGAATAATTCAAGACACTAAGAGTCAAAACAATAACAAACCAGCCCACATTTGTCCACAATAGCCTTTATGACCAAAAGAATCCAAACGTATTAAGTCAAAATAAAAGTGTATAGAAATGATAAGACCTTCTAAAAGATGGAGGCTCACCACTTCATAACTACTCGATGATCATGCTAATCCACCTAACGTTGTGCAGTGGTAAAAGAAGTGTCTTTTTGGATCCTATATTATAAAATAGTATAGCGTCCTAGGATGGTCAGTGGGGTAAGCACCTAGCATGTAACAAAGGATAGGGATAAATAATTTCATGTCCAAAATCAAACTAAATCACATGCAATCATTATATATACATATATATATATAAGATACCGAGATAAGGAAAAAGGTTTAAGAATGAGATTTAAAACCATTATCCTTTACTGTATAGCTCTAACCGTCCTACCGACACCCACGGGCTATATAGGTTTAACTCCCCCTGCTGAAAAGGCCCAAGTACGTGTTAGCCTCACGAATCAGAGAAATCTGAGAAAGGGCAAAGCCACTGAGGCTCCAACCATTCCAATATATATATATATATATATGTGTGTGTGTGTGTGTATCTATACATAATGTGTGAACTATTCACATGATCATAAAGACCCCCACACTGGAAAATGTGGTTTCCAGTATGGGTCCCCCTCCCCTCAGGACCTCCACCTTCCACGGTGAGCTACACAACCCCCTTTAAGCCCAAATTAAAACAATTTGCATATCAATCAACTAGTAACTCAAGAGTCATTCATTAAGGCGTTCACCACTTGGTATTGTCATACCAATAGGCGTGCAAGCTAAATCAATATTCTAATTGATTCATGCAACCACATTGACTCACCAAGTTCCCATTAAAATCCAATCCAAGCCACAAAGACCATAAAAATCCATTTAAATAACCATTTATCCATTAATACAATGTATTGAGTTCAAAAACAAGTTAAACCATGTAATTTTTCATAATTTAAAGCAAATTCATAAAGTGGGTTAAGGTTCATGCAATTCCAAGCTAAAATTCAACCAATTTGGGGAAACTCATGTTCCCCATTCTAACTATTTAATTAAAGTACCAATCCAATCCCAAAAACACCAATTTAAAGAATGAAGAATCAATTTAAATCATGGAACAAATAATTAAATCAATAAAAACCAAAATCCCTCAACTATATGGAAATCCATCAAAAAAATGCTACAATATAAAAATTAAAGTTTAGGGAAGAGATACATGCCTGGAACACATAGGAATTTGTAATCAATTTTGAATTTTGGAGCCTAGATGATGAATGCACAGTGAAACTCTTCAATTTTCTTGGGTTTTGTGTTTGGGAGTGAAATAGAGGAATTTGATCTTTGAAAACTAATGGGAATGGGTCTATTTTATATTTAAAAGTCATTAAAAAGGTGAAAAGACCAAAATCCCCTCACCGTAAGTGAATAAAAACAAAACTGCATAAAATTTTCACCTTGGTGTGGCACGCTAATATCGCGGTGGGTAACCTCTATGACAAAGCAATATCACGGACCGTCACTTCCTCGGGGTCCCAAAATAATCCCAAACCCCTTTCAAAAATTTTGAAACTTTCCCCAAACACCATTTGATATCCCTAAATATAATTCAAGTTAAAAATCGATATTACAAACACGAAGAGGTCCAAAAATAAATTGATCAAAATTTTAAGGGTCTTACATTATCCCCTTCTTAGGATTATTCATCCCTGAATGATGAGTTAGGACACTTCTAATACGAGAATAGCAAGAACACACCACAATCAAAGAAAAACTCAGAAAATGACAAGAGGGAAACAAAACTCATACCTTAAGCATTTCCATCCAACACGAGGAACAAGAAGGGATACTTGACCTTTATATCTTCCTCAGCTTCCCATGTAGACTCTTCTCCCTTTTAATTTTTCCAAAGGACCTTCACTGAGGTTGCATACTTGGTCCTCAATCTACGAAATAACCTATCAATATCTCAATCAAGACTTCCTTATAAGACAGAGAATCTGTAACACCAACATCCTCACTAGGAACGATCAAGGAAAAATCACCCACACATTTTTTTAGCATAAACACATGAAACATGGGATGAATAGAAACTAAACTCACAGGTAAGTCCAACTCATAAACGACATTCCCAATTCTCCTTACAATCTAATATGGACCAACGTAATAGTGACTGAGCTTCCCCTTCATCCCAAGTCTCATGACTACTTAATCCTCAAAGTCTAAAAGACAACTCCCAAGTTAAACAACCTATGAATGTTCTTCACCAACCCTCTTTTCACCTCATCCACGTGAGATAAGATTCCCATAGATAACCTACTAAGAGCATCACCAACAATATTAGATTTTCTTGGATGGTAGTGAAGGCTTATATCGCAATCCTTAAGCAATTCAAGCCACCTCATTTGCTTGAGATTCAACTCCTTCTGAGTAAACACAGACTGCAAGCTCTTATGATCCGAATAGATATAGATATACACCCCATACTGAAAATGGCGACAAATCTTCAAAGAGAAAACCACAGACTCAACCTTAGATCATGTGTCAAATAGTTCTTTTCATAAACCTTAAGTTGCCTAGAAGGATGGGCGACCACCCTACCATGCTGCATTAATACACAACCTACTCCCACATGAGACATTTACAAAATATAAAAAAACTATTAGTACCCTCGGGCAGGGTCAAAATTTGTGCAGAAGTCAGGTTATCCTTAAATTTCTCAAAACTACCCTCACAAGCATCGGACCACAAAAACTTAACCTTTTTCTAAGTCAATCTTGTTAATAGAGTAGCAAAAAAGAAACTCTCCATAGACCTCCTATAATACCCGACCAAGCCCAAGAACCTCCTAATGTTAGTTGGAGTTGTGGGTCTTCTGCGGATCCACCATAATCCCCTTACTAGAAATAACATACGAAAGAGAAAAGTCACAAAATTCAGTAAAAATTCACACTTAGAAAATTTAGCATACAACCTCGGATCCTTAAGAGTCTGCAACACAATTTAGATAACTGTCATAATCCTCATCATTCTTAGAATAAACCAAGATGTTATCAATGAAGACTATCACAAACAAGTCCAAAAACTGCCTGAAAACACAATTCATAAGATCCATAAATGCAGTCGGAGCATTAGTCAACCCAAATGACATGATCGAAAACTCATAGTGACCATACCGAGTTTGGAAAGTAGTTTTGGGAATATGAACCTCCTATATTTTTAACTGATGATAGCCTGAACGGAGATCAATCTTAGAGAAGCATCTAGCACCCTGAAGCTTATCAAAAAAATCATCGATTCTAGGAAGAGGGTACTTATTCTTCACTATCACCTTATTCAACTAACGGTAGTCTATACACATCCAAAGAGACCCATCCTTATTTCGTTCAAAAAGTACAGGAGAAACACTAGAACGAATGAACACTTTATCTAGAAGATCTTTTAGCTGCTTCTTAAGCTCTTTTAATTCAGGCTGAGCCATTCTATAAGGAGGAATGAAAATAGGATGAGTACCGGTAGAAGATCAATCCCAAAATCTATTTCTCAGTTAGGAGGAATTCCCAAAAGATCATTGGGAAATACTTTAGGAAACTAATTAACCATATGGACAGATTGCAAAAGGACTTTCAGAATTAGAATCCTTAATTGAAACTAGACGATATAAACACCTTTTTGAAATAAACTTCTAAGCTCTAAGATAGGAAATAAACCTTCCTTTAGGTACTAACAAACTTCCCTCCTATTCTAATACCAACTCATTAGAAAAGTGAAAATTAACCTTTCAGGTCGTACCATCCAAAGACACATAGCACGATAAAGCCAATTAATCCCCAAGATAATATCAAAATCCACTATATCCAGCTCTATTAAATCCACCAATGACTCTCTATGGAAGATACACACCACAAAACCCCAAAAGATTTTTCTAGATACAATAGGATCACCCACTAGGGTAGACATATAAAAGGGATCGGAAATACTTTTAGGACAAAAAAATGCACAGCCACAAAACGGGTCACATGAGAAAGGGTAGACCCTGGGTCACGCAAACAATACATATCACGACACGAGTTGTAACATACCAGTAACAACATCTGGAGATGCCTCAAATTCCTAATGAGTGGCAAGTGAATAGAGGAAATTCGTTCCAGTGTTGACTCCAAAAGTAGCACTCTTTGGCACAGAAGCTGAAAAGGTGGTAACTAAAACTTTATTTGCCATAGTGGAAACTATGGCTGATGGATAATCTCATTGCATGTGACCCAGATAACCACATTTATAATACTAATTCCTCTCATCCTCACAATAACCACAATGAAGCTACCCATAAAAAATACAAGGAGGGTAAGGTGAGGACGACGGAGCTCCACTAGCCTGAGACTGGGCACTCTGTGCCTTAGAACCACCGCTAGCCTATAAACGATGATCGCCAAATGACATAGGATAGTGAGCACTAGCTGAAGAATAAAAAATTCCCCAACATTTCTTATTGGGCTACTGTCTACTATCTTTCACACCATTTGCTTACCCCCACCCTGCTCTAAATACCTAAACTTCTTAATCTTTCTCTCCCTAATCTCTACTTGTTTCTTTTTTTTATCCTCAACCTATTGCATATAAACCACAATCCCGAAAATATCTATGTCACTGTTTAACATTGCAGCCTTACACTCCAGTACCAAGTCATGGGACAACTCAAAATCAAACTTCCTCATCTTGGATCTCTAGTTAGACACAAACTCTGGAGTATAACAAGATAGATATTGAAATTTCAATGCATACTCTTTCACACTCATCTTACCCTGCTTCAGATTAAAAAACTTTTCGCCTTAGCTTCCCACAACTCCTAAGGAAAGAAGTGATCAAGAAGGGTATCACAAAACTCATCCTAAATTACTAGTTGTGCATCATCACCCCTGAACTACTCCCACTCCTCATACCACTGATAAGCTATATTTTTTAATTAATATGCAGCAAACTCTACACCTTCAAAATCAGTAGCACGCATCACTTTAAATATCTTCTCTTTATCATCCACAAACCCCTGAGGATCCTCTTTAACCCTAGAGCCTAAAAAGTTTGGGGGATTCCACCTTGTGAACTAGCTAACTTGAGTAATCTCAGACGAAGAAGCAACAGAACCAACATAATTCGATTGATAAGATTGAGAAGTCACCAACAGAGTAAGCAAATGAATAGACATACAGAACTCTACATTAGAGATGTCCCCCTGATGCTTGTGGTCATAAGAATTACCACCCTAAGAAGCCTGAGGAGGACTCGTAGGGAAATGTGAAATCCTACGTAGAGTATCACAATCAAGAGCAGGGAACCTAGACCGGGTCTGCACTCCATACATAGGGTGAGTCCCCTCCATATTATCCTCATGTAGGACAGAGTTCCCAGAAGAGTTTCTACGAATATCAGATCTTTGAGGAGGCATGATCTGAAATTTGAGTAAGCCAAAAGTTAGATAAGTTTCATAACACTAGACTCTATAGCCCAAAAATAGAACAAAAGAAAGGGAAACACTCCAAAATAACTTGTAGCCTCCTCCTTATAAGTGTGACATGCTACACATTCATAAAAGGACTCTACTTGACATGGCTTTGTGGACACCTAATGACTCTATACTGTGCTCTGATTTCGAGCTTTTAATGACCCAAACCAGGACCTGGCCATGATAGGTATCTTAAGTCCACCATCGATTGGAGACCACCCTCTTAACCCAACCTCAAGAGTATAATAATTGTAATAGTAAAATAATGTAGAAGCCAACTAAACAGAAATAAGAAGATGAATGAATAACTCAATTACACTAAGAGTCAAAACAATAACCAACCAACACATATTTGTCCACTATAGCCTATAAAACTAGAATATCAAATAGATAGGGACATGCCCCAGACCATGACCAAAAGAATCCAAAAGTACTAAGTCAAAATACAAGAATACGGAAATGGTAAGGCCTTTCAAAGGATAAAGGATCACCACTTCACAGCTACTTGATGAATGTGCTAATCCACCTAATGCTGCACAGGGGTAAAAGAAGAGTCTTTGATCCCTACAATATGAAACAATGTAGCATCCTATGACGGTCAGTGACATAAGCACTAGCATGTAACTCGGGATAGGATTAAATTATGCCATGTCCAAAACAAAACTAAACCACATGCAATATATATATACATATATATATATATATAATATGCCGAGAGAGAGAACAAGGTTTAAGCATGAGATTTAAGACCATCATCCGGGACTATGTAGCTCTAACATCCTAAGGGTACCTACGGGCTATATGGGTTTAGCTCCTCATACTGAAAGGGCCTCAAAGTGTATTAGCCGCATGAACCAGAGAAATTCGAGAAAGAGAATAATCTATTGAGGCTTCAACCATTCCAATATATATAAATAATGTGTGAACTATGCACACAATAATAAAGACCCTACACTGGCAAACATGGTTTCCAGTAACGATCTCTCTAAGACCTCCACATTTCACGGCGAGCCACACAATCCCCTTTAAGCCCAAATTAAAATAGTTTGCACATGCAATAAACCAGTAACTCAGGAGTCATTCATTAAGGCATTTACCATTTGGTATCAACATACCAATACGTTTGCAAGCTAAATCGCACATGCAAATCAATTCACCCAACCACATTGACTCCCAAGTTCCATTAAAATCCAATACATGGCCACCAAGGCCTTCCAAATCCATTTAAATACCAATTTATCCATTAATGCAATACACTAAGTTCAAAAACAAGTTAAACCGTGCAATTTTTCATAATTTAAATCAAATTCATAAAGTGGGTTGAAGTTCATGCAATTCCAAGGCAAAATTCGTCCAATTTGGGAAAACCCATGTTCCCATTCCAACTATTCAATTAAAGTACCAAGTAATCAAATCAACAACAACAAAAACCCCTCAACCCAATTTCCAAAATCACATGGAAATCCATCAAATAAATGCCACAATATAAAAATTAAAGTTTGGGGAAGAGATACATGCCTGGAACACTTAAGGATTTGTAATTAATTTGAAGTTTGGAGCCCAGATGATGAATGCACAGTGAAACCCTTAATGTTCTTGGGTTTTGTGCTTGAGAGTGAAATAAAGGGATTTGATCTTTGAAAACTTGTAGAAATGGGTCTATTTTATGTTTAAAAGTCGTGGAAAAAGGTGAAAAATTCTAAAGCCCCTCATTCCAAGTGAAAAAAAAATGCATTAAATTTTTACCTTGATGTGGAACACCAATATCGTGGAGGTTATCCTCTGTGCCACACTAATCTCGCAGAGGGTAACCTTTGTGATATGGTGATATTGCAAACCCGCACTGCCTTGAGTTTCGAAAATGACCCCGAACCCCTTCAAAAAATTCTGAAACTTTCCCCGAACACCCTTTTAATATCTCTAAACACAATTCAAGTCAAAAATTAATATTACAAACGTGGAGAGGTCAAAAATAAATTGATCAAAACATTAAGGGTCTTAAAGTTACCTAACGACAAAACCTCCAAGGCTAAAGGCCACTCTTGGGTTAAGTGATGAGCTAAACTCCCCATACTAGTTGACCCCGACTCAAGGAATTTGCAAACATATAAGCCTTACCCAAATGATAAAAAATAATAAGATCATAATCCTTCAGCAACTCATGTCAACGTTGTTGTCTCATATTAAGATCTCACTGGTTGAAGAAGTACTGAAGGCTATTATAATCCAAGAAAACTTCGGAATAAAGTTAATACAAGTAATGCTACTACAACTTTAACACAAACGCTGTGACTGCTAACTTCAAATCATAAGTAGGGTAATTCTTATCATGATGTTTCACTTGACGTGAGGCCTAAGAAATAACCTTACCCTCTTGTCTCAACATTGCACCCAAACCAACACCAAAAGCATTACAAAACACAATAAACTCAAGTCCTCCTTGGGCAAAGTCAAAATAAGGGTTGAAGTCAACAACTCCTTAAGCTTTTGGAATCTCTTATTACAAGCATCCGACCACTGAAATACATTCTTCTTCTAAGTTAATTTGATCAAAGAAGATGCAATATATAAGAAACCCTCTATAAAACATGATAATAACCCATTAAACAAATAAAACTCCAAATCTCAAGGGAAGAAGTAGGTTTAGCCTAATCGCGACTCACCACTATCTTGGCTTGGATCGACCATAATGCTATCTTTGGTTACCACATGACTTAAGAAAGAGATAGAATCTAACTAAAATTCACACTTGGAGAACTTGACATATAACTCGCATCACGTAAACTCTAAAGTACAATCCTCAAATGCCTCACATGATTGGCCTCATTCTTAGAATAAACCAAGTTTTTATCTATAAATGCAATCACAGAGGAGTCGAGATACAATTGGATTACACGGTTCATCAACACTATAAATGCTGCAGGGGCATTGGTTAACCTAAGGACATATCCAAGAACTCACAATAACCTTATCAAGTTTGAAAAGTTGTCTTTGGAATATTTAAAGCTCTAATCTTCAACTAATGATACCTAGATCTCAAATCTATCTTTGAAAACACCAAAGCACCCTAAAACGGGTAAAAAAAGATCATTAATATGAGAAAGGCGATGCCTATTCTTAACTGTCACTTTGATTAACTACCTATAATCAATACACATACGTATAGAACCATCCCTCTTCTCCATAAATAAAAGAAAAAAGCACCCTAAAGAGATAAACTAGGCCGAATGAACACCTTATTAAACAAATCCTATAACTGTTCCTTTAAATCTTCCAACTTAGCTGAGGTCATCCTATAGGGAGGGATGGAAATAGGCTTGGTTCCCAGCCCTACATCAATAGCAAAATAAATAACATGATCAAGACATATACTAGACAAATCCATATGGAACATATCCATGAACTTGCATACAACTCAAATAGAATCCATAGGAAATGGTGCAACAACACTGATATCATAGACATGAGCCAGATAAGAGAAGCACAAGCTTTCTACCTTGCAGCGAGCATGTAGAAAAGATATAACTCCCTTCGAAACCAAATTAAGTGTACCCTTCTATGCTAACCTTGGCATATCCAACGCAGCAAAGGTCACATTCTTAGTGTAACAATCCAAAAGCATGATAGGGAGCTAACTAATCCATACCCAAGATAACATCAAAATCAACCATATCTAGGATAATCAAGTCTATCCAGGTCTTACGACCTATAAAAGAAACTAAACAAGATCGGTACACTTGATCTACCACTAAATAATCTCCTATAGTAGTAGAAACATGAAGAGGCATAGCAAGTGGCTCACATAAAGCATCAAAACTAGAAGAAAAATATGTAGACGTATGGTTAAACAATAAGGAAATAGATCTACAACAAACTAGGATGATACCTATAAAATTGCATCAAAAGCCTCTACCTCAAGTCTCCCAAGTATAGGATAACACAAATCATGCCTGCTTCCAGATTGAGTAACCTTATAATTACCTCCAAGAGCTCCTCTACCTCTACCTCTAGCACCTTTAGCACTACCCTTTCCACTCTGTAAGCGGCCTCTCACTATAGATATCAGAGTAGGGAAAAACTAAAGTTGAGAACCCTATTTAGTGGGTCCATACATATGTCAAGGATAATTCTTAGCCAAATGGCAACTTTATCACATAGAAAGAATCCTCTATAGCCCGACTAAACCCGAGGAGGAACAAATGAACTAGGATGACCACCCTAGCTCAAATAACTGAATATGGAACCTCCACTAGTATGACCTGATGCCTAGCTATCTGAAGCCACAGAACCTTAAGGTCTACCACCTGATCCCAGTAAAGTAGCCGGAACCAACCTTCTATGAGAACTAAAGGAACCTCTACTTGAGAAATCTCTACCTTTAGAGGATCAACCACTATATTTTCCTTGACAGTTTACATTCGTGGTGCCTCCCTGAGTGGCCTAGGTAACAGATTGGTAAACTTGGCATACTTACTAATACTCTAAAAAAAGCCCCTAAAAAAACTATCTAGGCAGCAGTCAACTGATAAATATCCTCTAAACCCTTCACAAACTTATACTCCTCTGAAGCTCAGTGGAAATATTGGTGATTGAATATCTAGATAGAGCATGGAAGCATGCTTCATACTTGACAATGAACATGGAGCCCTACTCCAAGTGATCAAACTTATTACTCATTTACTCTCTCAAAATATATGTTATAAACCTCTCCAAGAAAGACTTGAAAAATTGGGCCCAAGTCATAGCAGGCTAACCCAAAGGCTTACAATTGGATAAAGACCTCCACTAAGCCCTAGCTATAGTCATCAACTTATAGGTAGCATAAGAAACTTTATGAGACTCAAAGGAACCAAGATTATGTAACTATCCTAGCAGTTCAATTAGAAACTCACAGGCCCTCACCTATCACTTTACTAAACTTGGAAGTATCTAAACAAATAAACCTCCCAAAACTTTTTTAATCATACAAAAATATCATTATACATAAAGCAACTAGAGCAACAGTAAGTCTAATAGATAATTAATCCATATGTGGGGGTACCATAGATGATGACTGTACTACTAAAGTAGGATTAACTTATGCAGATATCGGTATGGATGGAAAAACACCACTCAAAATTTGAGGATATCGATATACTTAATGAATAACTTCTAAGTAAATCAAAAGGCAAATCAACAAATCTTGAAGCATTGGGTATCAACTGAACTCTGTGGAACCAAAGTTGGCTATGCACCCCCTATCTGATAATTATCTATAGTACACACAATCTTAGGTTTAGGAAAGGCCTCCCTAATATTTCCTCTAGCTGGGGAAGTTCCTCATGCCTGTCCTTTACCTCTAGGTAGACCATGAACCCTGCCTTGTCCTCTAACCAAGGCTCTTATATTGGGTGCCACTCAGCATATTTGGACCTAGTCCTCACTATATGTGAAGAAAAGACTAAAATACAAGTATACAACATTAGGTATAAACAACCCGCACGATAAGGAATCAAAATTGTAAAGTTTTATTTTAAAGATATATGATAGACTCTCAAAGATAGATACAGACATCTATGTACAGATCTAGGAGACTCTACTAGACATCCTGTTCTTATACTTATGAGATTGGTGAACCTAACACTTTGATACCAATTTTTCACGGCCAAAAAATTGAGGTTATGATGGCACTTATCTCGGCCTAACCTTAATAAGTAAGCCTAATTTCCAACAGTTAAGAAAATTCAAAAGAAATAATGAAATAGAATAAGATGAGACTTCTAGAACGAAGTCAAACTATTATTATAAATAAGTGCAGAAGTCTAACCAAATTATATAACCATCCAAAAACCTAGTATCATATGTACAAGAGCATCTAAAAACCATATTCAAATCTGAAATAATACATTAGTCATATATAGAAATAAATAAAGACAAATGTAGATAAGATAAGACGTGGAACCAACTTTGAAAGCCTGGAGCATGCTCTCCAACCGATCAAGCACGAACTCAGCCACCGTGTATTGCACTCATGCTATAATCAGTATTAGAAAGGCACAGTAGGAGTGAGAACAGTCCACTTGTAATCACTAGGTATCATATAATGACACCTATAGAGAAAAGAAAAAAATAATACAAGTAAACAAAATACTATAAGGACACAACCTGCAAGCAAGAAAATTCTTAAATGGTAGCTCACACCGTCTCCACTAACAATTCTAATATATTCCAACCAATTCTAATAGAAACAAACATTCATGAAAGGATATAGAAACTAATCTCACGTCAAGTAAACACATATAGGGGGAACACAGAATATGCAAATGCAATATAATGCAATGTATGATGAAATGAATGGTTGAAAGTCAGCGTATGACTTTTTGTATACACCTATCAAGCCTTAATGTCCCCAAAATAGAACCCACGAGGGGTCAACAAATCATATACTATCTCCAATTTTCATCAATGTCAATCTGATGTCTCAATCTACTCGATTGGCATATCCCTCAATCAAGATATTTTTAAAAGTGTCTTATTTTCTTTTCAAAAATCAATGTTCTCAATAGTACCAATATCTCATGAATGTGTATGTATGCAATTGGGATATAATGCTTATGATCATATCAGTATGAAGATATAAATTAATTTAATACATGTATAGGTGAGCTTAGAAATTTACTCAATATGTAAATAATTTATGATACCAGTTCTAGTTATGCACCATTGGAATAAATATGTATGTTAGACATCATTAGTATCAAATAAACTCACAACTCCGATATTTGTATCATGATAAAGGAAATCATTGCTCAATAAGGCCTATGATATCTATTCAAATCCCCACTCGGGCATCGCATTAAGAAATAAGGAATTCAAATGCACAAGTGAGACAATAATCTCAAATAAAGCCCCTGCACGGGAAAAACACAGTATGTAATATCATAAGTTAACAACAACAATATATTAGCCCCTACACGGGCATCTCACAATATGTAATAACTCAAAAAATAATTTCAATAGTTATTTTTCTTAACCCAGAGCATGTTATACTTTTTATTAACTATCCAAGCCATTCTAAAGAAAGTTAAGGCATAACCTACCTTAAAGCATCGAAATAGAAGCTTGAAGTCTTTCAAAATAGATTCATTCCCTTTTGAACAACCTTGAAATCAGCTACAACATTAAAATATAACATCTCCACATTAAGAAAAGGAATGATACTCATATTACCTATATTTAAATTGAGTCCAAAATGAGTTCGAAAAATGAGTTCAATACCAAAAGGAGTACAACCAAAATTTTGTATTAGAAACATATTTCCTAAGGTTATAAAACTGTACAGTTGAAAACCCACGCGACATGAGTTAAATAAGGTCCAAAACGAAGGAAAATCATTTTAAATCTTTTTTAGAAAAAAACTAAAAATCTAATTTCGAAACCAAGATTAAAGAGTGTTTTAATAATATAATTTAGAGTAAAGTAATAAAAAAATAGGTTTTGGAATTTACCCAAGATCAAATGGTGGTGAAAATCCTAAAAATTACCCAAACCTGAAGCTTAAAATCTAAAAATGGTGAAAAATTACAAAAAACAGTATGTATATAATGTGTAAATATATATATATATATACAACGATGGATACTGAAGCGATACCAGGCCACTAAAGTGAAACGCCTCGAAAAATGGGTCCCGAAGCGTGACACGGTGCTTGAGGCTACGAGTAGCCCCAAGCTAACCCTTTGAGCCATTTTCATTCAGTTCAACATAAATCAATGGGGTTTTCATAAATAACCCTCAAATATCAACAGAGTAATCATCATCCAAGAATAAAAGAATTTCAGAAAGAT
>NC_061111.1:213118171-213163584 GCF_002878395.1 Capsicum annuum | reverse complement strand
ACAACTCCTTAAGCTTTTGGAATCTCTTATTACAAGCATCCGACCACCGAAATACATTCTTCTTCTAAGTTAATTTGATCAAAGAAGATGCAATATATAAGAAACCCTCTATAAAACATGATAATAACCCATTAAACAAATGAAACTCCAAATCTCAAGGGAAGAAGTAGGTTTAGCCTAATCGGGCTCACCACTATCGTGGCTTGGATCGACCATAATTCTATCTTTGGTTACCACATGACTTAAGAAAGAGATAGAATCTAACTAAAATTCACACTTGGAGAACTTGACATATAACTTCGCATCACGTAAACTCTAAAGTACAATCCTCAAATGCCTCACATGATTGGCCTCATTCTTAGAATAAACCAAGTTTTCATCTATAAATGCAATCACAGAAGAGTCGAGATACAATTGGATTACACGGTTCATCAACACTATAAACGTTGCAGGGGCATTGGTTAACCTAAGGATATATCCAAGAACTCACAATAACCTTATCAAGTTTGAAAAGTCGTCTTTGGAATATTTAAAGCTCTAATCTTCAACTGATGATACCTAGATCTCAAATCTATCTTTGAAAACATCAAAGCACCCTAAAACGGGTAAAAAAGATCATTAATATGAGGAAGGCGTTGCCTATTCTTAACTGTCACTTTGATTAACTACCTATAATCAATACACATACATATAGAACCGTCCCTCTTCTCCATAAATAAAAGAACAAAGCACCCTAAAGAGATAAACTAGGCCGAATGAACACCTTATTAAACAAATCCTATAACTGTTCCTTTAAATCTTTCAACTTAGCTGAGGTCATCCTATAGGGAGGGGTGGAAATAGGCTTGGTTCCCAGCTCTACATCAATAGCAAAATAAATAACATGATCAAGACATATACTAGACAAATCCATATGGAAAACATCTATGAACTTGCATACAACTCAAATAGAATTCATAGGAAATGGTGCAACAACACTGATATCATAGACATGAGCCAGATAAGAGAAGCACAAGCTTTCTACCTTGCAGCGAGCATGTAGAAAAGATATAACTCCCTTCGAAACCAAATTAAGCGTACCCTTCTATGCTAACCTTGGCATATCCAACGTAGCAAAGGTCATAGTCTTAGTGTAATAATCCAAAAGCATGATAGGGAGCTAACCAATCCATACCCAAGATAACATCAAAATCAACCATATCTAGGATAATCAAGTCTATCCAGGTCTTATGACTTATAAAGGAAACTAAACAAGATCGGTACACTTAATCTACCACTAAATAATCTCCTATAGTAGTAGAAACATGAAGAGGCATAGCAAGTGGCTCACATAAAGCATCAAAACTAGAAGAAAAATATGTAGACGTAGGGTTAAACAATAAGGAAATAGATCTACAACAAACTAGGATGATACCTATGAAATTGCATCAAAAGCCTCTACCTCAAGTCTCCCAAGTATAGGATAACACAAATCACGCCTGCTTCCAGATTGAGTAACCTTATAATTACCTCCAAGAGCTCCCCTACCTCTACCTCTAGCACCTTTAGCACTACCCTTTCCACTCTGTAAACGGCCTCTCACTATAGATATCAGAGTAGGGAAAAACTAAAGTTGAGAACCCTATTTAGTAGGTCCATACATATGTCAAGGATAATTCTTAGCCAAATGGCAACTTTATCACATAGAAAGAATCCTCTATAGCCCGACTAAACCCGAGGAGGAACAAATGAACTAGGATGACCACCCCAGCTCAAATAACTGAATATGGAACCTCCACTAGTATGACCTGATGCCTAGCTATCTGAAGCCACAGAACCTTAAGGTCTACCACCTAATCCCAGTAAAGTAGCCTAAACCAACCTTCTATGAGAACTAAAGGAACCTCTACTTGAGAAATCTCTACCTTTAGAGGATCAAGCACTATATTTTCCTTGACGGTTTACATTCGTGGTGCCTCCCTGAGTGGCCTAGGTAACAGATCGGTAAACTTGGCATACTTACTAATACTCTAAAAAAGGCCCCTAAAAAAACTATCTAGGCAGCAGCCAACTGATAAATATCCTCTAAACCCTTCACAAACTTATGCTTCTCTCAAGCTCAGTGGAAATATTGGTGATTGAATATCTAGCTAGAGCATGGAAGCATGCTTCATACTCGACAATGAACATAGAGCCCTACTCCAAGTGATCAAACTTATTACTCATTTACTCTCTCAAAATATATGTTATAAACCTCTCCAAGAAAGCCTTGAAAAACTGGGCCCAAGTCATAGCAGGCTAACCCAAAGGCTTACAATTGGATAAAGACCTCCACTAAACCCTAGCTATAGTCATCAACTTATAGGTAGCATAAAAAACTTTATGAGACTCAAAGGAACCAAGATTATGTAACTATCCTGGCAGTTCAATTAGAAACTCATAGGCCCTCACCTATCACTCTACTAAACTTGGAAGTATCTAAACAAATAAACCTCCCAAAACTTTTTTGATCATACAAAAATATCATTATACGTAAAGCAATTGGAGCAACAGTAAGTCTAATAGATAATTAATCCATATGTGGGGGTACCACAGATGATGACTGTACCACTAAAGTAGGATTAACTTATGCAGATATCGGTATAGATGGAAAAACACCACTCAAAATTTGAGGATATTGGTATACTTAATGAATAACTTCTAAGTAAATCAAAAGGCAAATCAACAAATCTTGAAGCATTGGGTATCAACTGAACTCTGTGGAACCCAAGTTGCCTATGCACCCCCTATCTGATAATTATCTATGGTACACACAATCTTAGGTTTAGGAAAGGCCTCCCTAATATTTCCTCTAGCTGGGGAAGTTCCTCATGCCTGTCTTTTACCTCTATAGGTAGACCATGAACCCTGCCTTGTTCTCTATCCGAGGCTCTTATATTAGGTGTCACTCAGCATCTTTGGACCTAGTCCTCACTATATGTGAAGAAAAGACTGAAATACAAGTATACAGCATTAGGTATAAACAACCCGCACGACAAGGAATCAAAATTGTAAAGTTTTATTTTAAAGATATATTATAGACTCTCAAAGATAGATACAGACATCTATGTACCGATCTGGGAGACTCTACTACACATCCTGCTCTTATACTTATGAGATCAGTGAACCTAACACTTCGATACAAATTTTTCACGGCCCAAAAATTGAGGTTATGATGGAACTTATCTCGGCCTAACCTTAATAGGTAAGCCTAATTTCCAACAGTTAAGAAAATTCAAAAGAAATAATGAAATAGAATAAGATGAGACTTCTAGAACGAAGTCAAACTATTATTATAAATAAGTGCAGAAGTCTAACCAAATTATATAACCATCCAAAAACATAGTATCATATGTACAAGAGCATCTAAAAACCATATTCAAATCTGAAATAATACATTAGTCATACATAGAAATAAATAAAGACAAATGTAGATAAGATAAGGCGTGGAACCAACTTTGAAAGCCTGGAGCATGCTCTCCAACCGATCAAGCACGAACTCAGCCACCGTGTATTGCACTCATACTATAATCAGCATTAGAAAGGCACAGTAGGAGTGAGAATAGTCCACTTGTAATCAGTAGGTATCATATAATGACACCTATAGAGAAAAGAAAAAAAATAATACAAGTAAAGAAAATACTATAAGCACACAACCTGCAAACAAGAAAATTCTTAAATGGTAGCTCACACCGTCTCCACTAACAATTCTAATATATTCCAACAAATTCTAATAGAAACAAACATTCTTGAAAGTACATAGAAACTAATTTCACATCAAGTAAACACATACAGGGGGAACACAGAATATGCAAATGCAATATAATGCAATGTATGATGAAATGAATGGTTGAAAGTCAGCGCATGACTTTTTGTATACACCTATCTAGCCTTAATGTCCCCAAAATAGAACCCACAAGGGGTCAACAAATCATATACTATCTCAAATTTTCATCAATGTCAATCTGATGTCTCAATCTACTCGATTGGCATATCCCTCGATCAAGATATTTTTAAAAGTGTCTTATTTTCTTTTCAAAAATCAATGTTCTCAATAGTACCAATATCTCATGAATGTGTATGTATGCAATGGGGATATAATGCTTATGATCATATCGGTATGAAGATATAAATTAATTCAATACATGTATAGGCGAGCTTAGAAATTTACTCAATATGTAAATAATTTATGATACGAGTTCTAGTTATGCACCATTGGAATAAATATGTATGTTAGACATCATTAGTATCAAATAAACTCACAACTCCGGTATTTGTATCATGATAAAGGAAATCATTGCTCAATAAGGCCTATGATATCTATTCAAGTCCCCACTCGGGCATCGCATTAAGAAATAACGAATTCAAATGCACAAGTGAGACAATAATCTCAAATAAAGCCCCTGCACGGGAAAAACACAGTATGTAATATCATAAGTTAACAATAACAATATATTATCCCCCACACGGGCACCACACAATATGTAATAACTCAAAAAATAATTTCAATCGTTATTTTTCTCAACCCAGAGCATGTTATACTTTTTATTAACTATCCAACCCATTCTAAAGAAAGTTAAGGCATAACCTACCTTAAAGCATCGAAATAGAAGCTTGAAGTCTTTCAAAATGGATTCATTCCCTTTTGAACAACCTTGAAATCAGCTACAACATTAAAATATAGCATCTCCACATTAAGAAAAGCGAATGATACTCATATTACCTATATTTAAATTGAGTCCAAAATGAGTTCGAAAAATGAGTTCAATACCAAAAGGAGTACAACCAAAATTTTTTATTAGAAACATATTTCCTAAGGTTATAAGACTGTACAGTTGAAAACCCACGCGAAATGAGTTAAATAAGGTCCAAAACGAAGGAAAATCATTTTAAATCATTTTTAGAAAAAAACTAAAAATCTAATTTTGAAACCAAGATTAAAGAGTGTTTTAATAATATAATTTAGAGTAAAGTAATTAAAAATAGGTTTTGGAATTTACCCAAGATCAAATGGTGGTGAAAATCCTAAAAATTACCCAAACCTGAAGCTTAAAATCTAAAAATGGTGAAAAATTACAAAAAATAGTATGTATATAATGTGTGTATATATATATATATATACAACGATGGATACTGAAGCGATACCAGGCCACTAAAGTGTAACGCCTCGAAAAATAGGTCCCAGAGCATGACATGGTGCTTGAGGCTACGAGTAGCCCCAAGCTAACCCTTTGAGCCATTTTCATTCAGTTCAACACAAATCAATGGGGTTTCCATAAATAACCCTCAAATATCAACAGAGTAATCATCATCCAAGAATAAAACAATTTCAGAAAGATAACAAAATACGACTTATTAGTCAACTCCCAACATCTATACTAGTCTGACAAGACTCTAAGAAAATCAATAAAATCAGCGAGCCATTGAGACATGCCCCAACTGAATCATACTCAGTTATCAAATGTAAACAATTCCGTGAAACCAAAATCAAACATCACGTCCTCGAAACATGAGGACTCACCACAATAGAGGATGTAGAACAGCGTGCCCAAAGAATCACTGTCGAATCTGGAACTAAGCACCTGAACCTATAGTCCGAGAAAATGTAGCCCACATCCGAAGATGTAGGTCAGTACCATGGAAAGAAACCGAGTATATAGGGGTGTATGAAGTTTTATAAACATCATCATCATAAATATTTATAAGAAATATGCAGGGTGTATGAAAGACTCACATAGACCGAAGAAAATCATCATAATCATGAGAAGATGAAATAAGTACAATAACACATGTGAGTCATCATATAATTTGTCAATCACTTTCAGTTCATCAAGAATATCAATTCTCATAATGTAAATATCATTTAAATCTTTCGAAAGAATAACTTTCAGAATTCCACTTTCAAATCACTTCACTATTCACCATAGACACAAGGAAACACACACACACTGGGAGATCCTATAACCGACATAAATCATGTGAGCTACATGGAGTCCAACATACAACCCACGTTGGGGAGAGCCGTCCTATCCTTATCATCAGAGTAGGACTATCGATATCAAATCCACACAAACTAGTGATCACTATATAAATCAGCCTCAGGCTCACTTCTACGGGGGCACGTAGTTCTAGGGAAGTAAGGTCACTTTATATCTCCCACTCGGTGCTAAAGATTTCTTCCGGACTTAGCTCGGATCATTTCAAAAACAATCCACAACAAAATAATTTCAGTAATATATAAATATATATCGGGAGCCATCATGCTTTCCATCTATCAAAATCAACAACGTTGTGGATTTCTTTCACACTCGAGTTCAAAACAACTCTATTAAGACCAAAAGGTCAAATCATTCAAAATATCTCAAATATTCAACATCAACATGCTTATAACACACACTTTCTTAAAAAAACCACAATTTCCAATGGGGATTCATGACCCAAATATCAAAATCATGATAAATATCGTTCAAGATTTATGCTTTATATCACCACACATGTTAATTCGTCTTTCAAAATCATAAACATCAAGATTTCATAATAATCATCATAAGACATGGGTTCATGATTCAAATTCCTAAAAATCAAATAAAAATCATGCCTTTGTAAAGAAAATTACTTTTGGGCGCAAGTACGAAAGGGAGTTCTTGTTGAAAAATCCCACATACCTTGAATGATTAAATTTAGATCGATACTCGTTTTTGAGATGTTAATCGTACCTTTGAATGATGTTTCTTGGAGTTCTTGAACTAGGAACTTGGAATCTTGAATAAATTTGCAGAATTAATGGTGAACTTTGGAGGTTCTTGAAGTTGGATGTAGGAGCTTAGGGTTTTCTTTTTGAGGGAGTTTGATGAAATATAACATATAATGCTTCTAATAAGCTTTAATATAGGGTTTGGACGGATTTTGGGTGAGAGGGAATGACCAAAACGCCCCTAAAAATAAAAAAAAAACTCTTGAATCTGTTCTTTGGTGGACTGTTTTGATAGTCTGAAGTAGCTCAACCATAACGTTTTACTCCGATAGAAAAATTGGATGAAACCAATTTCATTGGAAAGAGGACTCGTAGAGCTTCCATTGATATATAGTAGATCACCCAGATCATTATGTACAAGGAGTTATGATCTTTTAAAGCTGGAGCAAAAATACTCCAGGCCTCAGTACTTTTTCCTGCACGTTTTACTGTTCACTACTATTCACGGTTCGATCGGAATGTTCATAACTCGTCGCTCTGATGTCCGTTTTGGATGATCCACATATCGTTGGAAATCTTATTTGATACTCTACACAACGGTGGGTCATAATCTAAGACATTTCGCACGGAAAATTTATAATTCATTCTAGAAGATAGAACCCAACACGTTTACGCACAAAATTTTAACGAAAAATTTCCCGGGGTATTACATCATCCCCCCCTTGGAAACATTCATCCTCGAATGACACTATACATGCCAAGATTTGATAGGGAATAGAACATACAGCTGAAACCATTCGTTAGACTCATCACCACATCGTTTCTCACTCCGAATGCAACATAGAATGCATAAATTCAAGAAACTACAGCTGAACACATATTAAATGACACCTGAACTGCTGCAACTTTGATCAAAAGTGCATGATTTAGGAAAGAAAGGTACCTTCGGCTTGATCGGAGTTCGCAGAAAATAGGTGCGGGTACTTGGATCGCATATCCGTCTCAGCTTCCTAAGTTGCACCCTCAACAGATTGGTTTCGCCACAACACCTTGACCAAGGGAACTTCTTTGTTCCTTAGTCTTTGGACACTGAAATCAAGAATCTCAATAAGAATCTCATCAAAAGAAATATTTTCTTGAATTTCAGTACTCACAGAGGAATCCACTACCACAGCATCGCTAATATGCTTTCTAAGCATGGAGACATGGAATATTGGATGAACAGAGGACAACTAGGAAGGCAACTCGACTTTATAAGCTACCTTATAAACATGACTAAGAATTTTGTAAGGACAAACATAACGGGGACTAAGCTTCCCCTTCTTTGCGAATCTCTTCACCCCACTCATAGGTGAAATTTTCAGATACACTAGGTCACCAACTTCAAACTCAAGGTCTCTCCTTCTAACATCTGCATTTGACTTTTGACAACTCTGCGCAGTTTTCAACCTTTCCCTAATCAACTTTACTTTTTCCATAGCCTTAAATACCGAATTAGGACCACTCATAACCGCTTCACCCACCTCAAACCAACCTATGGGTGATCTACACTTTCTCCCATATAAGGCTTCAAATGGAGCCATGCCAATACTAGAGTGAAAACTGTTATTGTAAGCAAACTCTATCAACGGTAAGTGATTATCCCAACTTCCCTTAAACTCAAGTACACAAACTCTCAACATATCCTCTAAGGTCTGGATGGTCCGCTCAGCCTGACCATCGGTCTGTGGATGAAAAGCAGAACTCAAAAGCACTTGGGTACCAAGACCCTTCTGAAAAGCTTTCCAAAATTACGAAGTGAACTGAGTACCCCTATCCAAAATGATAGGCAAGGGAACTCCATGCAGTCTGACTAGCTCTCAGATATACAATCTAGCGTAATCCTCAGTAGTATATGAAGTATGAACAGGCAAGAAATGAGACAACTTAGTCAACCTATCAACCACAACCCAAATGGAATTATGATGGCGTCGGGAAGGAGGTAAACCAATCACGAAGTCCATATTTATCTCTTCCCACTTCCAAGTGGGAATACTAAACTCTTGCATCATACCACCAGGTCTTTGGTGTTCAACCTTAACCTGTTGGCATATTGCACACTTAGCTACAAACGCTGCTATATCTTTCTTCATGACACTCCACCAATAGATTTCCCACAAGTCTTGATACATCTTGGTAGCACCAGGATGAATAGAATATCGCCTCCGGTGTGCTTCAGCCATAATCCTCCATCTCAGATCATCTATATTCAGGACACACAATCTACCCTGCAATCTCAACACACCATCTCCCCCTTGGGAGGAAACCTCTACTTTTTGGTCCTTGACTGACTCCTTCAGTCTGACCAAACTAGCATCTAAGTATTACTTTTCCTTTACTTCCGAAACCAAGGAGGATTCGGAACTACTCTGAACCCCTATACTACCTTCAGCAAAGTTAAACAACCTAACCCCAATCTAGCCAAATGATGTACATCATGAGCCAACTCTTTCTTACCTTCTACCACATGCGAAACACTACCCATGGACACTCTACTTAGGGCATCCGCCACAACATTGGCCTTGCCCGGATAGTATAGCACACTCATATCATAGTCCTTTAACAATTCTAACTATCGTCTCTGCCTAAGATTCAATTCTCTCTAGGTAAACACATACTGCAGACTCTTATGATCAGTGAAAACATCAACATGAACACCATACAAATAGTGTCTCTAGATTTTCAAAGCAAACACAACAGGAACCAACTCAAGGTCATGGGTGGGGTAATTTTTCTCATGGAGTTTCAACTGTCTAGAAGCATAATCTATCACCTTACCTTTATGCATCAATACGCAACCCAACCCAACTCTAGAAGCATCACAGTACACCACAAAACCATCAACACCATCAGGCAAAGTCAAAACAGGGGCTAAAGTGAGTCGAGTCTTCAACTCCTAAAAACTCTTCTCACAAGATTCGGACCACAAGAACTTCACTTTCTTTTGGTTCAACCGAGTTATAGGAGACGCTATAGAGGAGAAACCCTACAAAAAACAGCGGTAATAGCCAGCTAAAACCAAGAAACTTCAGATATCAGTCAGAGAAATAGGTCTATGCCAATTTCAAAAAGCTTTGGTCTTTTGGGGATCAACGCTAATACCCTCGGAAGAAATGGTATGACCAAGAAAAGCAACTGACCTTAGCCAAAACTTACACTTACTGAACTTGGCAAACAACTTGTGATCTCTAAGGGTTTCCAAGATAGTTCGGAGATGATCAGAATGTTCATCCTCACTACGGAAGTACACCAGTATATCATCGATGAACACTATGACAAACATATCCAGATATGATCTGAACACTCGATTCATGAGGTCCATGAAAGCTGCTGGGGCATTAGTTAACCCGAATGATATAACAAGAAAATCAAAATAGCCATAAAGAGTTCAGAAAACAGTTTTTGGGATGTCACACTCCCTAACTTTGAGTTGATGATAGCCGGAACGAAGGTCTATCTTTGAGAAATAACTTGCATCTTGCAATTGGTCAAACAAATCATCTATTCTCAGAAGAGGGTACTTATTTTTTACGGTGACTTTATTCAGTTGGCGGTAATCAACGCACATATGCAAAGAGCCATCTTTCTTTCTCACAAACAACATAGGAGCACCCCAAGAAGAAATATTGGGCCTTATGAAACCCTTATCTAGTAGATCCTTGAGTTTCTCTTTCAACTCCTTATGTTATGCAGGGGCCATACGGTAAGGAGGAATAGAAATAGGCTGAGTATTGAGAAGAAGATCAATCCCGAACTCTATCTCTCTAATAGGAGGTATCCCTAGGAGATCATCCGGAAAGACATCAGAAAAATCATTGACGGCGTTAACAGACTGGAGAGTTGCAGTCTCAGACTTAGTGTCTTTGACTCTAACCAAATGGTAAATACACACCTTGAAAATAAGCTTTCTAGCTTTGAGGTAAGAGATAAAATAACTCTTGGGTGACACAGAATTCCCAAACCACTCAAACACGGATGCACCCGAAAACTGAAAACTTGACCACTCGGGTCCAACAATCAATAAAGGCATAAGAAGAATACAGCCAGTCCATACCCAGAATCACATCAAAATCTACCATGTCTAACTCAATCAGATCAGCCAACAAGACTTTATGAAGAATGGTAACAGGACATTTTTTATACACTTTCTAGGCAACAGTCGAATCACCCACTGGGGTAGAAACTAGGATAGGCTCTGGAATAATCTCAGGACTCATTTCAAAATTTACAGCAATCAAAGGTGTAACATATGAGAAACTGGATCCAGGATCCAACAAATCATACACATTAAACTGAAATATACGAAGCATACCAGTAACAACATCGGGAGAGTCCTCCTATTCCTGGACGGACAGTAAAGCATAGAATCTATTCTGGCACAGCCTCCCATTATTGCTAGAAGAGGTGCCCTGAGCTGGGGCTGGGTGAGTCACTGTAACTGGAGCACTAATAGTCTGAGTCTGGGTCTGAGGGCGATAGTCACGACGCCCTTGTCCATCCTATGGACAATCTCTAACTCTGTGACCCATGTCACCATACCGGAAACAACCCCACTTCTCACCCTAAAACTCACCCAAATGAGCCCTACCACACTTAGGACACAAGGGATGATTTGGCCTACTTCTAGCACTGTACTGGGACCTGGATACATATGACCTGCTACCTTCCTCCTGCCTACCTCTAGGCATGGGAGCACTAGCAGATGATGGTGATGGCATAGATGAACAATCCTGATACTGAGGGTGACTCCCTCCCTGCGATCTAGTCTAACCCTGTTCGTGCTGCTCGAACCTAGCTCTCTTATTCCCTCTCATTCTATATCTCTCCTTAATCTTGTCTGCCTCAATCTATTGGGCATGAGTCATCAGCCTATAAAGATTCATCTCACTATTCAGCATAGCAGACCTACACTCTTTAACCACATAACTAGACACTCCAGTCACAAACTTACTCATACTAGCCTGATTATTAGCCACTAAGTCAGGAGCATACTTGGCCAACTGATTGAACTTTAGACAGTACTCCCTAACAGTCATAGAGCCCTGTCGCAGGTTCATAAACTCTTCCACCTTTGCCTCCCTCATCTCCAAAGGGAAAAAGTTATCCAAGAATGCATCCTGGAACTCTTGCCAGGTTGTAGGGACAGCTCCCTCACCTCTACCTTTCCTCTAAGAAACAACTCAGTCATAAGCAAGGTCTTTCAACCAATACGCAACCAAATCTATACTATGTTCCTCACATACATGCATCACCTGAGTAATCTTCTGTACCTCCTCTAAAAACAACCGTGGATCCTCATCAGACTTGGACCCATAGAATTCTGGCGAATTTATCCGCATGAAGTCATGGATCCTGGCAGTAGCTGAATTACCTCCCTGCTGTTGTGGAGCTGGGGCTGGGTTGGCCTGAACATTTGCAGTAACAGCTTGGGCCAGCACCTCAAAGGCTGCCCAAAATTCAGCATAAGACACATTTTCATTCAATGGGTCAGTAGATTGAGGTTACTGACCATCATTATTTGTTCTCATTTGATGTGGAGGCATATTTCTAAAATAAGAGAGCATGAATCAATAGCAGAGAGAGACACTTTAAGCACGATAGACTTCTAAAAGAAAGAATCACACTTTTTCCTAAAACATCTTGTAGCCTCTTGCTCATACATGTGGCACGTTAGACACCGATGATCAAAACTCTACTTAACGCGGCTTGTCAGACTCCTTAGGACACCTTCAAATTCATAAAAATCAAATAAAAATCATGCCTTTGTAAAGAAAATTACTTTTGGGCACAAGAACGAAAGAGAGTTCTTGTTGAAAAACCTCACATACCTTGAATGATGAACTTTAGATCGATACTCATTTTTGACATGTTAATCGTGCCTTTGAATGATGGTTCTTGGAGTTCTTGAACTAGGAACTTGGAATCTTAAATAAATTTGCAGAATTAATGGTGAACTTTGGAGGTTCTTGAAGTTGAATGTAGGAGCTTAGGGTTTTCTTTTTTAGGGAGTTTGATGAAATATAACATATAATGCTTTTAATAGGCTTTAATATAGGGTTTGGGCAATATGGGTAAGGGACGCCCCTAAAAATCAAAAAAATTCTCGAATCTATCCTTTGGTGGACTGTTTTGATAGTATGAAGTAGATCAATCATAACATTTTGCTCCGATAGACAAATTGGATGAAACCAATTTCATTCAAAAGAGGACTCGCAGATCTTTTCGTTGATATATAGAAAATCACCCAGATCATTATGTACAAGGAGTTATGATCGTTTAAAGTTGGAGCAAAAATACGCCAGGCCTAAGTACTTTTTCCTGCATGTTTTACTGTTCACTACTATTCACAGTTCGATCAAAATGTTCATAACTCATCGCTCAGGTGTCCGTTTTCGATGATCCACATATCGTTGGAAGTTTTATTCGATACTCTATGCAATGGTGGGTATCTATAAGATAGAACCCAACACGTTTATGCACAAAATTTCAACAAAAAATTTCCCGGGGTATTACATAAAGCGGATACCACTTAACCGATGCTAGACCGCTAAAGTGGCTATTCTTATGCTATCTTGGGCCATTAAAAAGGCTACCTCTTAAGCGGATGGACAAAATATCAACATTTCAACAACTTTGCTAAGTTTGTAAGGTTATTGATCGACTCTTTAGAATTCTTTTGGAATCTAGTAAATGCAAAGAAATGATGTTATCAGCCTTTTTGGGGTGTTTCAGACTCAATGACAATGTTGAATTTTTAAAATAAAATTGTTTGCAATAAATTAACCCCTGGGACCCCTTCAAGGTAAATTTTTCCAGTTTTTCAGATGGATGATCGGAATGCAAACTACAGGCTCCGAACCCCAATCAATCCTGCTACTAACCCAAATTTGATATTTTATATCTAATGGAATTATCCAAATCACTACCTGACACTTAGAACATTATATATTGACCGAAGTCAACTATAGGACTTATAAAGCTCCTAAACACCTCAAACTCTTCCAAAATCCTCCCGAAGGCATTGAAAATTGTGCCAAGAGTTAACACACCTCAAAATCATCATGTGACAACTATGGAGAAGAATAAGATGATCAAATCACATAAAACAAGATTTCACACTTTAGTTCATTACAAAATTACCCCTCACCTATTGAAAATGATATAAAACTACTCGTCATACACCTATTAGCTCCCTTATACCCCTAGCATTCATTTTTGGACTCTATCTGTCTTTCATTTTAGTGACCCTCATATTAAACCCCCCAAAAATATACATAGATGGAGCCTTTGATCACCATATGATTAACTAAATTAATTTAAAGACTCAGCCCACAATACGAATACCCTAATAAAAATGACACGTCTCATTACTTAACTCATACTTAATTTATGTTTTCTATAGACACTTATTTCTAGTTATCTTCCAAGTAATTGAATGTGTAAAAAGGTTTAGAGTGTATAAAACTTACATATTTTATAAGCATATCAAAAAATTGAGTTTGTGATTTATTATTTATATTTATAAAAATAAATATTCACACTCATCGATGCCAGAAATTTATATCGAATTATGTTATATCTTCTTTGGGTTAAATTTATAGTTTAATTTGTGTAAATATCGAGTACAAGTAAATATTTCCTGATAAAACATTGGTCTTGCTAGTAAGGATAGTGGCCTGTATTGATTTATGTTTGTACCAATTGAAAATACAATATGACATCATGACTTGAAAAGTAATTTTACCAATTTAGATAAAAGTGACAAAAAAGTTTGAAAATGAGGTGTAGGTGACTCAAGTTTTAATAATTTAGTATAGGTGACAACTACTTTATTAGTGATTAAAAAAATTAAAAAAGTTTAAGAATAGCCCACAAGTTTTTTAATTTACACTTTGATCCAAATGTTGACCTAATATAACTAGAAATGGAGGGAATAAAAACACACATTTTCTCTCTCTTCTCATTATTGTTAGTTTCTCTCTCTTTGCTATTTTTTGTTTTTCATTGTTAATGCTGCTTTATTCATCATCTCGTGCTTTATTATCATAATTTTCTTATTCATTATCATCATCTTCTTCTCTTTTTTTTACCATTGTTGTTGTTGTTACCGCTACTGCTGATACTTGATAATTTTTTTAGGTCAAATTTAGTTTCATACATCACTTTGGCATTACTTCGCAGGTGACGTTGGTAAGTAAAATTATGATTCTTAGTCGAATCTCTTACCTAGGTACACTACTACAGTTATTTTTAAAACAATGGATAGACCATAAGCATGAAGCCAACAAAAGATTTATTTGTTTCAACAGATGATTCATCTGTTGCGATAGATGCGTCATTTGTCGCAACGAAAGACTGATATGTTGGATTCATGTTTATGATTCTAGAGTGTTTTAACATAAATCAAAAAAATTGGTCCTCTTTTGCAAGAGACGAGTTCTCTATTGCAACAGAAAAGTCATCTATTGACATAAATTACTCATCTACTGCAATAGAACCTAAACTCAATTCCAACAGATGAGATGTTTGTTCCAATAGGTAACTAATCTATTGCAACAAGTTCTTTATCTATTTGAATAGGTCACTCATTTATTAGAATCAGCTTCAAAGGTTCTGTAGTACATCCCAACAGGTGATTCATCTGTTGTAACAGATGTATAATCTGTTACAACATAAGAGTCAACTTTTCCAATAGATTATTCATCTGTTGGAATTAGCTTTAGATTCTATAGTATTGCAACATGAATTACCAATAGGTGATTCATCTATTGCAATATATAAATAACCTATTGCAACATATTATTCACCAATTCTAATAGTTTACTCATTTATTAGGGTTCATGTTACAACACTATAAAATCACTATTATTTTAATTATGATGTCATTATTAACTTTTTGTAAAAAATGTCTTTATTTAGGTACCACTAATAGAGCGATCAAAAACAATAGGGGGGGATTGTCATGGTGAATGGATCGAGAAGAGAAATCTATATGTATGGTGTTGGAAGAAGGGTGAAATACTAGAGACAATAGTTATGATAGTCCAAAATGTTGTTCTGTATGATGATTTTGTGAACATAATCATCAACTATTGTGGTCTGAATTGTCAACAGAAAAAACTCATCACCAGCTACATGCACAGCTCCTTTGAAAATCAGAGGGTACTACCATTCATGATAACCGACCAGGTTTAGTTGAGTACATATGTAAGTGATTCAGCTAGGTCGGTGTTAAGGGTGTTCGTAGGTGATAAACTGATAGAAAGTGAGAACCAAAATGTAGAAGAAGAACAAAAACAAGACATCTTTGATGATAAGATGGATGATTTGGACATAAATATTCAAGATGATGATCAAACACCTACGCCTGTTGTTGCAAGTAATACGGTGGGCAATTTTTTCAATCAACACAATTGCGTAATCATCAAGATAAAGAGACTGGATTTTACAAGGGAATATCATTCAATGATAAGAAATAACTATCCACTTCTTTGTGTATTGCTTGCTTGAAAAAAGATTTCAGACTAAAAAAGGTGATTGATTCAATCAAAGTCTTTTCCTTTAGATATGCTAATCCGAACTGTGGTGGTTGAGGATTGTGAAATATTTAAGTTCTAACAGATTCGTCATTAATTTTTATTGAAAGTACCACACATGTGATTCAGAGCATATTATGGGCCAAAATCCTCACGCCACGGTAGAGTTCTTTGATCAATATTTCCAGAATAGATTACCCAATGGCAAAGGCCCTTCTACAAGGGATATGACCAATCAACTCCTTACAAAATTGGGTGTTATGATCAGTTAATAAAAGATATATACGGCCATTAGGATTGCCAACGACTTGGTTAGGGGGACACACGAGCATAGATATACAGTCCTCGATCCCTACCATTATATGCTTGAGTCCACAAATCCCAAAAGTAAGACGGCGTTGCATGTTCACAAAAATGGAAGGTTCAAGTACTTTTTTTGTATCCATGGTGCTTGGATTCTTGGTTTTCAACATTTGAGAAAGTCATCCATCGACAGGACTTTCTTGAGGAGCAAGTATAATAGAGTTTTGATAGCGGCGGTGGCACAAGATATAAATAGGCACATTTTTTATGTCGCTTTTTGTGTAGCGGACAAGGAATGTTATGCCTCGTATGGATATATTTTTGAACAAATGTGAAGTTGTTTCAAAGATACCGAAGAGTTGTGTTTTATTTCGGATAGGCATCCATGTATCCCAAAGATGGGTTCAATTTTCTACACTTCAGCTTACTGTGGTTGTTGCATGAGGTATCTTGGAGATAATATTTGAAACCACTTTCACAACGAAAGTGTCGTGACCCTTTTTTATAGAGCAGCTAAAGCATATAATAGAGATGAGTTTTTTGACCATCTCAATCAAATAATGGATATACATCCTAAGGAAATCGAACATCTTGTACGTGTCGATTTTGAGAGATAGAGCCTGGCATTTGTTTGGAAAATAGGTACATTTTTGTTAATTTAATGTCTTGTTTAAGTTACAGTTTAGTATGATGTCATACTAAGTGATTCCTTTGTATAGGTATAATATTATGATGTCAAACATAGTTGAATTAGTGAATTCATTATTTAGCACTGAAAGAGAAATTCCCATCATGGCACTATTTGATGAAATAAACAAGAAGTATGGAAAATTATTTCACAAAAAAGTATATAGTGAACGAACGAAGGAACCAAATTTGTTCTAAAAGAAGAAAAACAAATATCAATGAGCATCAATTTGGGGAATAGGTTATTTGCTCATCAAATAGCAAATTACAAGTTCAATACGACGATCGTGGGGATATTTCCATAGTCAATATTCAAACAAGATCTTGTACGTGCAGATCTTTTGACTTAGACAAAATACCCTATCCACATGCTACGGCAGCGCTTCGAGCCCAATACAGTTCACAATATGGAACTAAAATTTATGAGTGCTCTTCTTCATATTATTTGGTATAAAGATATACAATGGAATATAGTTAGAGTATTACTTCAGTGCCTTCCAAAGAATTTTGGGTTGTTCCTATAGAGCCTTTGGTGAATTAATACCTCCTCCATATATTGACCCAAACACTATCAAACCGAGAAGATGGCAATATAAGAAGAGGTGCGGTATCATAGAATCATTCCCATCAAGAAAAAATAAGTTCTCTGTATGTAAGAACGTTAGCTATAAAACAACTACCTGTCCAGATCTTAATCCACCATGATCGTTGTAATAGCAAAACTTATGTTGTTGTTTGTTATGGACTTTGATATTTTTAACTCATTGTTGTGAACATAAAAGTTATTATTTGTTACATAAATTATCTTTTTTATTAACTTGTGCATCAATAAAAAGAGATAAAACAAAAACTAAATACAACAGACCACAAAATTATTTTCAGCAGACTATCCATCTGTTCCAACAGATGGACATTTATTGGAAGAACATAACACAGTTCACCAAACTAGAATGTATTCCTCCAATATATGACAAATTTGTTGCAATATATAGATAATCTATTGTATCCACACAATACATTTCTTGCCACTGGTTTGTGGTGTTCTAACAGATGACCAATCTGTTTCAACAGATGGTCCATATGTTGAAAGGACTCAAAAGTCTTGTTATTACTAATGGATTAAAAATTATGCCAAACGCTTAATCCCTACCTCCAACCATCAATATGTTAATAATAAAAAATGTATAGAATGAAAATTAAATAGGAATTAAAAAGTAAAAGTTGATCAAGCATAAATTCTTTCATTAAACAAAAACCAAATTAAATTAGGTAGGTAGACCGGATAGAAATTTAAAAAAATACATATGATAAAAGAAAAAACATAACCTAATTACTATTATCACCGTTATCATTATTATTATTATTTCCAGATGAACAAGTGTGATTTGGCAGTATATAACGACCCGAGTCTGCACCCTAGACGTCACACGGTGCTCATAATCCCTAATGACCACAAGCTAATCCATAACTGGTACCTGCTGTAATCACTGAATAATAATAATACTGTATAATGTGGAAATTATGCAGAAATTACCATAAGTTTCAAAACTGAAATAAAAAATAATAAATTCTGAAAATCAATACTGAAATCTGAGCATTTACCTGTAAATACTCTAGTCCAAAAGCCTCTAACTGTATGAAGGTGGAGTTGATGGGGTAAGTCCCCAACTAACTTCGACAACTAAAAATATATTGAAAATACAAAAATAACAACTCTATCCTCAAACTATGAGGACTCCTCACTAAGTCTGTTGTTGATAGTTTAGGCTGCTAAGTGCGTTCAGGAGCCCGTGCATCTGAACGCATGATATAAGACATCACAATGCAAAATAAAGATATGTGTTAGTACTTTAAATGTACTGGTATGTAGGTGAGGTAAGGCTAAATGCATGGGTTCATATGCATGAACAACAACTGACTAAATGGCATAAATATAATTTAATGAGAGTACATATATATCTCAAAACTACTGAAAATGTTGATTATGCAATGATATGCACATAATTACGCATGCTATAACTGAGATTATGTTAACACTGGGTACTGAATTCTGATAACTGAATGACTGATATCTGAGTTTACTGATACTGAATTACTATATACTGAGTGACTATTTTTGACAGTCTTGATTTTGTAGAACTGAACTGAGTGCTGTACTGAAATAGGTGACAGTATCTGACAGTCCTAATTCTGAAACTAAACTAAGGTTTCTATATTGAGTCTGAAACTAAAACTATGGGAGTGCGAATCTAACTAACATACCCTGAGTATGACTGATTTGGGTTCCAACCTGTGACCCCACTTAGAAGGGTGTTAGCACCTGGCCAAGGGATACTAACAATAGCTATAAGTTAACCCTCTACGACAGAAAGCTCTTTCGTCAACCCTCGCTGGCAGGAAAACTCGTACGATATGTATCAACCCTAAAATGGCAGGAAGACATCGCAACCTACACTGGCTACATAGTTCTGTCATGTAGGGATTGCTACTAAGGGTAAAACCCTTTACTGACAGAAATGGCCCCATCCCTGGGTTCACTCGGTACTGATTCCTACTCCCAACTGAAAAGACATTGAACTAATTTCTAGATTGTACTAGGCTCGATTGAACTGTTACTGATTGTGTTGTCTATTTGAAGTTGACTGATTTCATTGAGTTTTGATAACTGACTAAATACTCTGAGTTCTATTAACTGGAAGAATGTACTAAGTTCTATTATCTGTCTGAGTACTACTGGGTGTGACTTCACTAAGACTATTCTAAAACTACTGTAAATTTAGGTAATTAGCTAGATTCTCAGGTATTAGATACCCCCAGGACTCGATAGCAGAAATTGTAAAACATAGGACAATCTTGAAGACATGTTAGCTAGACACATTGTCACAATTTATTCACTGAGGCATAAAGCAAACACTTGCATGGCGCGAACTTGTATACATGCTAATATGATATGATTTCATTACTCAACTCACATGAACAATTCATCAAAACTTCGGGAGCATAACTTATACACATGACAATACTACAACATATAATCATCATGATCAAAATCCCAAACTCACAAATTCAAGGGCTTTTAACATGAACCATATAACAACATACACACATGCTATTTGTTTCTTAAGAAACTTACAATTAATAATGGATTATAAACCCAACTACATCATAATCACGAATACAATCACATTCAAGATGAATTTCATGAAAGAAGTCAACTTGTAATTTAAACGGGGTTCTTGAACTCCAAGGGTGGAAGGAAACCCTTGGAAGAACACCTAGCATACCTTGCTGCTTGAATTCGTGAAGATTGATTGTGAGTTCTTAAAGTTTGAATTTTAAATAAAAAGCCCTAGGATTTGTTCTTGAGAGAAATTTAAGAGGAAATGAGTGTTTTTGCCCTAGGAATGATTTAATCTCATGTTTTGGGGGATGAATACGGGTGGAAAATATCCCAATTACCCCTTTGGACGTAGGATTTTTATGATTGAAAAGTGTGCCCAGCGATGCGTATACCGATGCACCACATCGATGGCATCAATGCGATGACCAATGCACCGCATCAAGTTTGAGTTGGTTCACTGGAATTGCAGTGAAACCAAGGGAAAATTATCTGTCGATGCAATGGAATACGCGATGTGTCGAGATCGTATTGACTCACTATTTTGGTCAGCTGAATATGATTTAAACGAGGTCTGAAAAATCTGAAACTCACCCAGAGTGACCCATTGACATACCTGATCATGATTCAATCCAAGGATTGACATTTTAAGGTTATAAGGGTCATAGAATAGGATCTCCAACTTATGAAGGCTAAAATAATTCTAAGTATAAACACTTAGCTTAAATATCTAAGTCTGGGACCTCTTTTCAAGCTTTAACGGACTGAGTTAAGCTTAGAATTTTACGGGGTCTTACAATATATTCCCTTTGGGAATATTAATCCTCGAATGAGATTGACTAAGTTGAGAATACTGATAGACTGAATTTATATATACAGAAAATGCACAATTGAAGAATGATTACATTATCAAAAGTAATAATATATTGAGTTATCATACAGACATGCATGACTGAAGTATGACTGAGTTCTAAAAACATGACACATGATTGAGTTATTTCATGAAGGTATGCATGATATAAGAATTCTATACAAATGAACCGATACAGAGTCTTAAAGGTAATCTGAGCATAGAACTGAATGAATTCAAGAAAAACTATTACCTTGAGTTGAGTCTGAGTTTGTGGAGAAGAAGTGAGCATACTTGGTCCATATATTTGCTTCTGTTTCCCAAGTATCTCCCTCAACGGACTGATTCCACCAAGGAACTTTAACTAGAGGAACCTCTTTATTCCTTAGTCTGTGAACCTGAAAATCGAGAATTTCGACTGGGATTTCCTTATAAGAGAGGTTGTTCTAGACATCGATGTCCTCTATTGGGACTGCAACTACTGGGCCTCCTATGCACTTCTTTATCAAGGAGACATGAAATACTGGGTGCACTGAAGCTAATTCTGAAGGCAACTCATGCTCGTAAGCTACCTTTTCGAAATAGTTGAGAATTTGGTAAGGATCGACATATCGGGGGCTGAGTTTCCCCTTCTTGCCAAACCTCTTTACTCCTTTCACTAATCTTAAACTCTAAATCCTTTCTTCGCACATTTGCATACAATTTCTATCAGCTCTAAGTTGTCTTAAGCCTTTCCCTAATCAACTAAACTTTTTCTAAGACATCAAATACCAAGTCAGGCCCTACCACTGCGGCCTCACCCACTTTGAACCAACCAATGGTAGATCCATATCTACCCTCATAGAGTTCCTCAAATGGAGCCATCTGAATGCCGGAATGATAACTATTATTATTTACGAACTCACTCAATGGTAAGTGGTCATCCCAACTACCCTTAAAGTGAATGGCACACACCCTTAACATATCTTCCGAAGTCTAAATAGTCCTTTCTACTTGACTATCTATCTGAGGGTGAAAGGATGTACTAAGGTGAACTTGGGTACCAAGACCCTTTTAGAACGCTTTCTAGAAATGAGAGATAAATTGGGTGCCTCTATCTAAGATAATGGATACTGGGACTTTGCATAACCTGACTAACTCTCTGACATAGATTTTGGCGTAGTCCTTAATTGAATAAGAGGTATGAACTAGTAAGAAGTGAGATGATTTGGTCATCCTATTACAATGACCCAAATTGAATCATGTTGGAGATAAGTACAAGGCAAACCCATCACAAAATCCATGTTCACTTTCTCCCACTTCCACGTGGGAATGCTGAACTCCTGTATGGAACCACTAGGTTTCTGGTGCTTAATCTTAACCTGCTGATATGTAGATCACTTAGCCATAAACTCGGCAATGTCCCTCTTCATCCCACTCCACTAATAGACCTCCTGCAAATTGTCGTACATTATAGTAGCCTCTGGTTGAATAGAGTAACGTGCACAATACACTTCTTCAAGAATTCATTGTCTCAAGTCATCTACACCTGGCATGCATAACCGACCCTGGCAATGCAAACACCATCTCCCCCTTGGGAGAAAAGCTCTACTTTCTAATCTCTGACTGACTCTTTCAACTTGACTAGACTGGGATCTTTATCCTGCTTTTCCTTCACTTCGAAAACTAGAGATGATTCCAAACTATTTTGCACCCACATACTACCTTCCACTAAATTGACTAAGGGGACACCCAATTGGGCAAGCTGGTGAACTTCCTGAAATAATTTCTTCTTACCATCCCTCATGTGAGCAATACTACCCATAGACATCCTACTGAGAGCATCAACCACTACATTACCCTTGCCCTGATGATAGAGAACTCTCATGTCGTAGTCTTTCATTAACTCTAACTACCTTCTCTGACGTAGGTTCAAATCTTTTCGAGAAAACACATACTTTAGGTTTTTATGATCTGAGAACATATCTACATGTATGCCATACAAATAATGCCTCCAAATCTTTAAGGCAAATACAATAGCTGCTAATTTAAGATCATGAGTTAGATAATTCTTTTCATAGAGCTTAAGTTGTCTAGAGACATAGGCTATCACCTTACCTCTCTACATCAGAATAAACCCTAAACCAACTTTGGAGGCATCACAATATACCACAAATCCATTGGAGCCATCTGGTAAAGTAAAAACTGGGGCTGTAGTGAGTCGAGTCCTTAAATCCTGAAAACACCTCTCATAAGAATCTAACCACTGGAACTTGACTTTATTTTGAGTCAATCTGTCATGGGGGATGTAATGGAAGAAAAAAATCCTTCAACGAACCATCAGTAATATCCATCTAAACCCAAGAAACTCCTAATGTCAGATGAAGAGATGGGTCTGGGCCAGTTTCTCACTGCTTTAGTCTTTTGAGGATCAACTCTAATGCCATCACTAGAAACTATATGACTAAGAGAAGCTACTGACTTTATCTAAAATTCACACTTACTGAATTTGGCGAATAACTTATGGGTCCTGAGATTTTGTAATACTATTCTGAGATAGTCTACATAATCATGTTCACTGTGGGAGTAGACAAGAATGTCATCAATAAAGACTATGGTAAACATGTCCAAGTACAACTTGAACACGGGATTCATCCTGTCCATGAAGGCAGCTGGAGAATTGGTAAGACCAAATGACATGACTAAGAATTCAAAGTGACCATACCGAGTTCTGAAAGTTGTTTTTAGAATATAACATTCTCTGACTCTAAGTTGGTGATAGCCTAATCTGAGGTCTATCTTAGAAAAGTAAATGTCACCCTGAAGTTGGTTAAATAAGTCATTAATTTTGGGAAGAGGATGCTTGTTCTTGACTGTGACTTTATTTAGCTGATGGTAGGTTATACACATTCTAAGAGAACCATATTTCTTATGTACGAATAAAACTGGTGCACCCCAAGGGGATACGTTGGGTCTGATGAATCCCTCATCTAGGAGATCCTTCAACTGTTCTTTAACTCATTGAGATATGTTGGGGCTATTCTGTATAGCGAAATAGAGATAGGCTGAGTATCTGGAAGAAGGTCTATTCTAAAGTCAATTTCTTGCTCGAGAGGGACTCTAGGAAGATCTTCAGGAAACACATCTGGGAATTCACATGTTACTGGAACTGACTCAAGAATAGGGGTATCTGAACTAGAGTTTTTAATTCAAATGAGATGATAAACACACCCCTTAGATTTTATTTCCCTCACCCTAAGGTAGGAAACAAGCTGACCCCTAAGTGCTGAAGTCATACCCCTCCACTCAAAGATAGGTTTATTCAAAAACTAAAATGGACGACTCTGTTTCTGTAGTCAACTGAAGCATAGTATGAATGAAGCTAATCCATGCGGAGAATGGTATCAAAATACGTCATCTCTAATTCTACTAGGTGTGCTGCAGTGACTTTTTGAGATGCCATAATCGGACAGTTCCTGTATACCCATTGGGCTATGATAGATTTATCCACTGAGTTAGAGAATGAGAAGGGCTCTGCTAGGATTTTAGGACTAACTCTGAAATCAATAGCTATATAAGGAGTTACAAAGGATAAAGAATTTCCTTGATCTAGAAAAGCATAAATGTGCAAATAATAAACTCTTAAAGTACCAGTGACCATATTAGAACTTTCCTGATCTTGTCGAGACTATAGTGCATAAAGCTGATTTGGGCGTTGCCTACTGGTGGCACTGAAAGTGGCACCCTACTAATTCAAGCGATTGTATGGAGCTAAAGAATGATTATCCTGACTCTGAAAGACCACCTAAGGACACTCTCTGACCCTGTTGACTAGCTTTCCATATATAAAACATACATTACTGCCAGCCATACAGACACCCCAGTGGTTTCTTCCACACTTTTAGCAAAGGGGATTTTTTCCGACACTGCTAACACTACCTTGGGGTTTAGGGCCTGGTGCCCTATCTTTATTGTCGTCTCTAAATTTTTCACTGGAGCACTGGATGAGGACCGAGCTGGAATTGAGGACTTCGAGCGAAGCTGAGAATGACTCCCACCCTCTGACTTAGGCTGAGTGAAGTTGAAGCTACCTATTCTAGCTCTCTTGTTCTCCCTCTCCTTCTCCTTACTATTAGCCTTCTTTATCTACTGAGCATGAACCATGAGCCTAGATATGTCCATATCCTTAATCTGCATTACGGTCTTACCCTCCTTGACCATACTGTTAGACACGTCAGACACAATCTTACTCATCTTAGATCTGCTATTTGCTACCATATGAGGAGCATATCTAGCTAATTGAGTAAAGTTGAGAGAATACTTTTTCACTGTCATGTTGCCCTACTTTAGATTAATAAATTCCAAAATCTTAGCTTCCATCAACTCCAGTGGGAAGAACCTATCCAGAAAAGCAGTGGCAAACTCCTCCCTTTCAATGGGCCCTGCATCTATAGCCCTCTCTACTTTCCACTGCTTGAACCATGAGTGAGCCACATCCTGCCACTGATATGCGGCCAACTCATCACTCTCACTATTCATTACCCCCATAATATTAATAACTTTATACACCTGATCAAGGAATTTTTGTGGGTCCTCTTCTGACTTAGACCGAGTAAAAGATGGAGGGTTTATTCGGGTGAAGTCCCAAATTCTAGTTGCATCAGTATTGGGCACTGGGTTGGCCAAAATGGTAGCTAGGCATTCATTCTGGGCTACCACAGAATAAGCTAGAGTGGTGAAAGCAGCTCTGAATTCTGCGTGGGAAACATGCTCGTTCAGGGGATCTGTCTGAATGGGTGGAGGTGCTGGCTAATTTCCTGTTCTTCTTCTGTTGTTGTTTTTTTGGAGGCATGTTCGATAAATGAAAGTAAGAAAGGATTATACTGAGAGTGTAACTTGATATCATGCTTACTTGCATGATATGAACACTGAAAGAAGGGAAACTTTTCTTAAAACACCTCATAGACTATTTTCCATAAGTGTGGCGCGCTACACACCCATGTACAAGACTATAATAGATGGGAATTTTAGACTTCCTAGGACTTCTTTAAACCTTAGGCTCTGATACTAAGTTTGTAACACCTCGAGTCTGCACCATGGATGTTACATGGTGCGCATAATCCTGAAGGACCACAAGTTAACCCATGACTGGTAGTTGCTGCAATCACTAAATAATAATAATACTGTATAATGCGGAAATTAGGTAGAAATTTCTATAAGGCTCAAAATTGAAATCAAAATTACTGAATTCTAAAAATCAATACTGAAATTTAAACATCTGCCTGTAAATACTCTAGTCTGAAAGCCTCTAACTGTCTAAAAGTGGAGTTGATGGAACAAGTCCCCAACTAACTCCGACTACTAAAAATATACTAAAAATGTTGAATTAACAACTCTATCCTTGAACTATGAGGACTCACCACTAAGTCTACTATAGATAGTTTGGGCTTCTAAGTGCGGTCAGGAGCCCGTACATCTGAACCTATGATATAAGACATCATAGCACAAAAAAAGGTATGCGTCAGTACTTTAAATGGACCAGTATGCTAGGTGAGGTAAGGATGAATACATGGGTTCATATGCATAAACAATAACTGATTGAATAGCATGAATATAACTGAATGAGAGTACATGTATATTTGAAACTACCAAAAATGCTTATTATGCAATGATATGCACATAATTATGCATGTTGTAACTGACATTATGTTAACACTTGGTAGTGAATTCTGATAACTGAATGACTGATATTTAAGTTTACTGATACTAAATTATTGTATACTGAGTGACAATTTTTTATAGTCCTGATTCTGTAAAACTAAACTGAGTTCTGTACTGAGCTGGGTGACTGTATCTGACAGTCCTGATTCTAAAACTTAACTGAGTTTTCTATACTGAGTTTGAAACTGAAATTGTGGCAGTGCTCATCTAACCGACATACCCCAAGTATGATTCCCAGTTGAAAAGGTGTTAGCACTTTGCCAAGGGATACTAACAATGGCTATGAGTTAACCCTCTCTGACAGGAAGCTCTTTCGTCAACCCTCACTGGCAGAAAAAACAAGTACGAGATGTATCAACCCTAGACTGGTAGGAAGACATCTCAACCTACGCTGGCTACATAGTTCTGTAACGCAGGGATTGCTACTAAGGTTCAAACCCTTTACTGACAAGAATGCCCCATCCCTAGGTTCACTCGATGCTGATACCTACTCCCAACTAAAAAGACACTAAACTAATTTCTAGAATGTACAAGGCTTGACTAAACTATTACTAATCATGCTATCTATCTGAACTAGACTGAGTTCACTGAGTTTTGATAACTGACTGACTACTCTGAGTTTTATTAACTAGCTGAATGTATTGAGTTCTATTATCTATTTGAGTACTACTGGACGTGACTTCACTGAGACTATTCTAAAACTACTGTAAATCTAGGTAATCAGTTAGATTGTCGGGTATTAGATACCCCTAGGACTCGATAGCATAAATTGTAAAACATAGCACAATCTTGAAGACATGACAGCTAGACACATTGTCACCATTCATTCATTGAGGCATTTTAGCAAACACTTGCCTGGTGTGACATTGTATACATGCTAACATGATATGATTTGATTACTCAACTCACATGAACAATTCATCAAACACTTGGGGAGCATAACTTATACACATGACAATACTAAAACATGTAAGTATCATGATCAAAATCCCAAACTCACAAATTCAAGGGATTTTAACATGAAACCATACAACAACACACACATGCTATTTGTTTCTCAAGAAACTTGCAATTAATCACGGATTATAAACCCAACTACATCATAATCATGAATACAATCACATTCAATATGAATTCCATGAAAGAAGCCAACTTGTAATTTAAAAGGGGTTCTTGAACTCCAAGGGTGGAAGGAAACCCTTGGATGAACACCTACCATACCTTGATACTGGAATTCATGAAGATTGATGGTGAGTTATTTAAGTTTGAAATTCAAATCATAAGCCCTAGGTTTGTTCTTGAGAGAAATTTGAGAGAAAGTGAGTGTTTTTGCCCTAGGAATGATTTGATCTTGTATTTTTGGGGCTGGATATGGGTGGAAAATGACCCAATTACCCTCTGGACGCGGGCTTCTAATGACTAAAAAGAGTGACCAGCGATGCGTATACCGACGCGTTGTGTCGATTGCATCAACGCAATGACCAACGTACTGCATCGAGTTTGCGTTAGTTCACTAGAATTGCATTGAAAGCAGGGGAAAATTATTCGTTGATGCGATGGGCGACGAGACGTGATGCATCAAATCGCGTCGACCCACTATTTTGGTCACTGAATATAATTCAGACGAGGTCCAAAAATTCCAAAACTCACCTGAAGTGACCTATTGACACAACTGATCATGATTCAATTCAAGGATCGACATTTTAAGGTCATAAGGGTCTTAGAATAGGATCGTCAACTTATGAAGGATAAAATAATTCTAAGTATAAACACTTAGCTGAAATTTCTAAGTCTGGGACCTCTTTTCAAGCTTTAACGAACTGAGTTAAGCTAATAATTTTCAAGGGTCTTACACAACAGTAGGGCCTTCCTCAGCCTGTGATTCTCTTGGAGTATCCTTGCTCTCATGGTTCCCAACTTCCACTATAGGTCATTAACTAACCTCTAAGTTTGAGCACAGTGTCATGCATAATAGCAATGTCCCAAACAGGATCAACCATATCTAGAACGCGCATGAATTGACAAAAAATGTAAAAAAAAAAAAGTAGAGAAAAAAACTCGAATGTAATATGATGTATACTATAAAATGGGTAGTTTTACACCAAAAAAAAACTTACTTGAGTCAAGGAAAGGAATTTGGTCTTTGAAGAGTGGTGATTGAAGATGTAATATGAAAGACAAGATGCAATTAATTAACAAAGTATAGTAGAATGAACGAGTATAGAAGGACCTATTTATAAAGGATTGAATCTGATGTGGTAGGTAAAAAGTCATGACTGTTCACCTCCCTTTTTTTAATTACATTCAAGATGGTGAAATTTTGATTACTATAAAGAGTCAAGACTTAATTAAATTAAGCTGGTGATTTTTTTATTATTGTGACAAGTCATGACTCTTCAGCTTCTTATTATTAATTAGTTCTTAAAATTAAATAATCATTTTTTTAATTAAATAATTGAATACTTCTCATCTTTTCAATAACAGTTTGCTTTAATAATATCTGTTTATATTAAGTTGTGGCAGAAGATGGTCCATCTGTTGCAACTGATTTTCTATCTATTGTAACAAATGGATTACCTATTGCAACAAATTGATTATCTGATGCAACAAATGTATTACCTGATGCAACAAATGTATTACATGTTGCAACAGATGGATTACCCATTGCAATAGATGGATTATCTGATGCAACAGATAGATTATCTAATGCAACTGATGGACTATCTATTGGGGGCCATCTGTTAATTAAGATTAAATGATCGTTTTTGTACAGTTTCAAATTGTGTTTATCATTAATTTCCTTATTTTTTTATGAACCATTTTTTGTTTATTAAATAGTCGTGACTTTTCACCCTTTCAATAACCCATTTTTATTAATAACCATTTTTGTCAGTTTTTCTAACAGATGGACCATCTGTTGAAAGATATGTCATATATTCAAAGAACACAAATCAATGGCAAGAGTTGTGTTGTTTTCTTTCAATAGATCTGTGCAACAGATGTTCTATCTGTTTCAACATATTGGTCATGTGTTGATTGAACACAATGCAGTCTAATAAAGTGTATTGTGTTTTTCCAGCCAATGTCCATTTATTGCAACTCATAGGTAATCTGCTAAATATATTTTTTATAGTCGGTCGTATTTAGTTCCTATTTGGTTACCTCTTTTTATTGATGCACAAGTTATTAAAAACATATTTTATGTAATAAATAATAACATTTACATCGCCAAAAATGAGTTAAAATTATCACAGTCCAAAATCAAACAACAACACAAGTTTACTATTATAACGATCATGGTGCATTACATACATGGCACCTATTTTTTCTTAACGAGCATATAGTCCTTTGGCGTTAAAGATGATTACCTATTGAGCCTCGGTAGTTTTGTACACTACTTCATGATAGGAACTGAAGATTAAACACTGTTTGACATTGATGGGGTAGGAAGAATAAGGTGTGTCCAGATGGATGGATCCACTTTCATGCGTGAGAGTTATGTATTACTGATCAGGTTATCGCGACAACAAACATAAAGTACAATGTTTTAGGAATGCAGTTTTTCACAACTTAGGCATTGATCCTTTAAACAGGATCATGCATTTTATAGTTAAGTTTGATAGTTGCGAATTAATAAGGCTGAAGGGTTCCAAGAAGGGGGTGTCGATCCCATGTTACAATTTAATGATAGTTTTTCTCATTTTTATGCGTCAAGTTCTAAGAAGGGATCAATATTTGATCGCATTGTAGACATTCAATAGTGATTGAACTAATTTTAATAGTGCAATAGACTTTGTGATAGAAGATCTAACCCTAAAAATGTGAAAACTGCAACTACAAGAAAGGAGATGAAGTAGAAAAACACAAATAGAAGATAGATGAAGAAAACACTACACAGATTCAAACACAAACAACAGAAAGTGCATAAACATAAAGGATAGATAGTGAGACATACACCCACACCAATGAATATCACCAAGGTGAGTATCAAACACCAAAACACACAACACCAATGAAGGATAACACCACACTCTTAGGTGTACATAAAGGGATTCAATATCCTCAAACACCCACCTTTCTTGCTAAAGTGTCAACAAGTGTGATTCCACACTCAAAAGATGACCCAATTTTTAATGTCTTTTCCAACACCTACAATAAGATAGTTGTTCCAAACCCTACACTAAGGAAAGAAAATACAATTTGAGTAATACTCAATCAATTCTTCAAAACTAAGGAAAATAGAAGCCTAATTATCTATTTTATTCTTATTACAAACAAAGACTAAAATACCCTTAATGAAAGGTTATCTTTTGGAGTGTAAAGAGGAGTCTCAAAAGACCATAATACCCCTAAGTTGAGGCACCTTTGGAGTGTATCCAAGGCTTCCTTGGAGTATGTTCAAGGCCCCTCTTCATATATTAGCAAGTACACTTCCATGGATGAATGCCACATACTCCCACAAAACTCCATCTTCATAAATGGCGCCTTGTCCGTTTGGGCTTGATGAATGGCGCCTCTTTCATTCTCTCAAAACCAAGGATGGTTCATTCTTCAAGGCTTATGGTCCTCGGGTTAGCATCAAGGCGATAAGCCAAGCAACCTTCCACACACGGGATTGATTGATATGTTGATCAAAAAAGCCCTTACTTGCATATTATTGTGCCCTCGAGGTGATCAAGTCTTGAGCCTTTAGGTGTTGACCTCCAAAGAATTCATCAAAAGCTAAGGAAGCCTTTTGAGTTGTATCATTCTTTCCTTCTTGAAAAGGATTCAACCTCGAATCCAAACCTTGCAAATCAAAGAGAGGACAAACAAATATAAACACCTCATGGCATGAGGGTTCCGGTTAGCACAATAAATCATCTCAACATGCCGAGGTTGCACATATATGCAATATAACCAAGGATCATTTGAATTAAATATTAAAAATTCAACGAAAGATGTACAAAGGATTTGGTTATGGGATTCACCAAAAGCGATACTTCGCTTGTCATGTAGACCAAGCAACAAGTTAGGTGCAGCAATATTATCAATTTTATATTTGGTACCAGGGTCAAATGTGAAGAGTGGTCATAGACACAGGTCTAGACAACACTTCCCTTCCCATGTTCTCCACCTAAACTAAATGGCAAACTCTCTGCAATAGCATACATATCATCCATGGAAAATAGAGAGTAGAGAAAGGTATCGCTTAAGTCAACTTCTACTAAGGTGCCCTTATGTATGTACTCACTACTAGTTTCTTAATCTTCACCATGAGTTCTCTCAACAATAAATTTATACAAATTAGAAGAAGGAGTATCTTCCAAGACTACACATTCCTTACCCTTAAGAGTACTCTCATTTTCCAATAAGAGATTTCTATCTTTAGGAGGAATGTTGTCACACATAGTGGGTTAGCATATAGGTTATAGCCTCCAAGGTAAGCTATACCATCTTTTTCACCACTAGGATCATTAGGAGTGTTTACATCATCTTCAAACAAGACATTATAACTAAAGAGTGCATGATCCAATCCATGGGCAGATTTGTAACAAGCAAGTTCCCCACTCTCTAAAAGATCAATATCAAGTTTCAAAGAGGTTTCAAGTACAAGATTTTTTCGAGAATAGCTCTCGAGTTCACTCCCATTTTGTTGATCAACATTATCAAATTCTTCACTCACTTGAGTTCTATTAATTACAACACACATAACCTCAAGTGGGGGGCAATTTTCACACATGAGTTAATTAACACAAATTTCATAAGACGATGTACGTTCATTCTACACAATGGCTTCAACACTAGATGGACAAAAATTGATCTTACAAGAAGATTAAATTCAATCATCAATAAGATCAACTAGTGTATCCACTCTCACATCATGTATATCATCAACACTAGGCAAAGAATCAATAAATGATGTACTTTCATTCAACATATTGGCTTCAACTCTAGGTGGACTTAAATTAATCTTACAAGAAGAGTTAATTTGGTCATCAATAGGATCAACTAGTGTATCCACACTCACAACATATACATCCTCATCAAGAGGTAAAGAAGAAATAGACTCAGAAATAGATAAGCTACCACCCACACTCAATGGGCTACTAGCCACACAATCATCGTTTACATGTACAAAAGTGCAAGAGTTAGCTATTTTACCTTAAAGTTCTTGAGCACATTCTTATTTACCTTGGTTCGGATCATTGCAGCCCACTTTTCCCTTTGAGAAGCTCACATCACAAGGGAGTTTGTCAAGTTTTGTCCCTTGTTTCACCTCTTTATCTCTTTTCCAAAAATTGGGATTTGGTGCACTAAGCATTTGTCAAATTTCTTCAATGGTTCGTATGAAGTTTTCACCGTGGGCAAGGAATCTATCACACGTGGCATTTGGCTCTCAGTTTAGTGAACTTTGGGCTTGATATTTTGGATTTTGTAGAGATTTTGGTGGACATAGTCTATCAATACCTATTTTTATTCTAATCATGTCACCCTTTATTGAAGCCAAATCACCTTTCATTGAACCCAAATCACTCTTTATTGAGTCCAAATCACCCTTCACTTCTTCCAAGTCTGTGTGCATCCTAGCCATGTCACGAGACAAGGCTTAAAGACGAGCCAATATGACTCCACTAATATCATTTCCCAATACTTGGGAAGTAGTACCCTCAAATTCCATGAAAAGTACCTAAAAACCGCAAAGAACAACCTACAAAATGAGCAAACAAGTTAGTTCAAAAGCCTCACCAACTCTCTCTCACTCCCGGATTCTTACCTCACACTTGGTCTCACAAGTGTTAAAACTTTGGCTCGTACTTAGGAAGTGATTGAGGGATGAATCAACTTTAGCCTGGAATAGATTTTCATTTGATATGAATCAAGGAAAATTGCTTACAGACTTGAACCAAGAAGTTACAATGAATTACAAATGATAAAAGAACAAAAAGAAATGTTAACACGAAACAAAGGACTCTAAAGTAATTATCAACCTAGTAGGTAGTTACTAGTTTGCTAATTAGTGATAGAATCAACACAAAAGAAACTACAAACAACAAATAGAAAATAGGAAATCTAATTTAAGAGCTCAATTTCAGTTGTTCAAAAAAGTGATGACATGGCAGTTTGTGATTGGACGTCACTTTTTAAAATTTTCAATTTTTCAATCTTCTTGTCTCAGCCACAATTGAATTAAGAAGGTGTATGAACGAAATTGGGGGGGCATGGAATGGAGGGTTTGGAGCCCATTTTCAAGTTCAAATGGATTTGAAAACAATTGTCCCCCCCCCCTTGTACTTTCAATTGTACTTTGATATTCCCTTTGTCCCCTCTTCTTTTGGAAGATTGTGAATATGCTAGGGAATATTCTTTATACAAACAACTTTCACCTTCTCTTTCTTTCTTTTTGTGGATCAAACTAGTACTTTGAATATTCTTCTTCAACAAGATTTGAAGATGAGGGAAGAACAAAATGAATATTCAAGAGTTGACCAAGGTTTGACCACTAGGCAAATAAACCCTAACTTCAATTTATCTTTTATATCTAGGTTCCCTTTACCAAACCAATCATAATAAACAACAAATAAGAAACAAAACTCCACAAAAGAGTTATTCAGACACGAGATCCAACCATAAAAGCTTCAAACACACCTCAACAATGGTGGAAAGGGCTCAAAATGAACCAAATCTTGCTCCAAACTTAGATCTAGACTCCTTGAGTGCTAGGGAGCAAGGATCACTAGAACCCAACAAAACAAAAAAAATTTAGTAAATCTAACCTTTTAAATGCGGATCTACCACTAACAACACGAGATTCAACTTTTTTTTGTGATTTTTTTACTTTAGACTCTTTTTATTAAGATTTTCTTAGATCCAAGACTTAGAGTTGTGGGAACAACTCTAATATATGGATCTTGATACCAAATGATACAAGATCACCCTAAAACATGAAAATAGCAAATACAATAAAGAAGATAAAGTAGAAGAACACAAATAGAAGATAGATGAAGAAAACACTACACGGATTCAAACACAAACAAGAGAAAAGTGCATAAACATAAAGGATAGATAGTGAGACATACACCCACACCAATGAATAGCACCAAGGTGTGTATCAAACACCAAGACACACAACACCAATGAAGGATAACACCACACTCTTAGATGGACATAAAGGGATTCAATATCCTCAAAAACCCACCTTTCTTACTAAAGTGTCAATAAGAGTGATTCCACACTAAAAAGATGACCTAATTTTCAATGTCTTTTCCAAGACCTACACTAAGATAGCTTTTCCAAGCCCTCCACTAAGGAAAGAAAATATAATTTGAGTAATACTCAATCAATTCTTTAAAACTAAGAAAAATAGAAGTCTAATTATCTATTTATACTTGTTACAAACAAAGACTAAAATACCCTTAATGAAGGGTACTTCTTTGGAGTGTAAAGAGAAGTCTCAAAAGACCATAATACCTCTAAGTTGAGGCATCTTTGGAGTGTTTCCAAGGCTACCTTAGAGTATATTCAAGGTCCCTATTCACATATAAGCAAGTAAACTCCCTTGGATAAATGAAACATGCTCTCATGATCCTCCATCTTCATAAATGGCACCTTGTATGTTTGGACTTAATGAATGGCGCCTCATTAATTCTCTTAAAACTAAGAATTGTTCATTCTTCAAGGCTTATGGTCCTCGAGTTATCATTAAGGAAAGCATCCAAGCAAGCTTCCACACACAAGATTGCTTTATGTGTTTCTCAAAATGGGCCTTCATTTCATATTATTGTGCCCTCGGGGTGACTATGTCTTGAGCCTTTAGGTGTTGGCCTCCAAAGAAGTCATCAAAAGATAAGTCGGCCATTTGACCTGTATCACTTTGAGAAGGCCTTTGAAGCCTCTCACTGCAGTAAATAAGAATGAAAAACTAATAGAAATTCCCCTGGTTAAAATTTATATGGATGGGTTGCTCGGGGGAGACTTTTATACAACAAAAGATGTTTGGCAGAATACCTGTGCGGGAAAGGAGAGATGGATAAGACCATATATTTTTTCAAATCTTCTTTAAGAGGAAACATAGGGCAGGAAGTAAGGAACTTCTAGCCAATATGGCCAATGAAATTGACTTGAAAGATAAAAGAAAACTAAATGAGTTGCAAATGTGAAAGTGTGTTCTGAAATTAAAATCCATCAGTCGTTGTTGAAAAAAAATGGTAAGGTAGACTAAAGTTAGACACTTTACTCAAGAATTGAGACTAGTTAGCGTGAACTAAATAAATACCCACAAAGCAAGGGATCAGGACTCTAGGGAAATAGCTTGGTTAGCATCGAGGATTTGTAAGATTTTCAGTCAAGAATAAAACTTAAACCAACAACTCCTAAAGTAAAAATAAGGAAAGCCAAGGTATTAATTTCTGTAGTCTAACTTGTATCCCATGCCTTCTGTTTGTGGTTCTAATCAGGCCAATGGCAGTAGAAACAAACAGGTCTGAAGTCGGGAAGAAATCATGCCTTATTATTTCTACTATCTTTGACCTTACCAGAACCACAAGTAGAGGGACAGGGATACAAGTTTACTTCAGAAATTGTCACTTTGTCTTGATCCCTTATTTTTACTTCAAGATTTGTTAGTTCAAGTTTCATTCCATTCCTGACCATTTTACCATACTCGGTGCTCTCAACGTTGCAATCTTAGAGTTCTGATCCTACACTTTATGGGTTGTCACTCAGTCCACGATAGCTAGTTATAGTTTTCCAGCAAAGTGCACAGCTCTAGTCCAATCACTATTAAATATGTACATTGCCACCAAAAACTTGGTCCCTTCTCCTAACTTGACATATAAACATTAGCAAAATCGTAACAGGGTATCTTCACCACCTACTTCGTCCCTCGGCCTTATAAGTTCAAACCTATCAATCTTAACTGTAAAATGCAATATCTTCTTTAAATAATTAATACCTAATCAGTAAAAAACTTCATTCACAAAATCGGTGTACTCTATATGTGTTTTCATAATAACATGATCAATGATACATAACTACTGCATATGAAATGGTTCCATCTTTAAGAATCTTATTCCTCCAAACTCATCTTTACTCTAGCCTTTGATGTTGGTTGGGGGAAAGTTGATCCACTTTGACTTCCCTTTATCTTCAAACAAGAGAAAAAGAAATGATGTCAAACAAGAGAAGAATAAAGAGAACATTACAATTTATGTCTGCATAATTTTTAAAAAGGGTAACATAAAATTGAATGAATACAACACATTACAACAAGCTTCCCAATAGATGACCCATCTGCTGCAACAGGCAATACATTTATGGCAATAGTTGAGTAATCTTTTGCAACAAGCAATGTATTTTTGCAAACAGATGGCTGATATGTTATAATAGGTGACACATCTATGGAAACATATGGCTGACATGTTGCAACATATAGGTCATCTATTGGAATAAATCAAAACAGTCTTGCAAGAGATGGGTCATCTGTTAGAATAAATCAAACCATCCTTGCCACTTGTTTGATTTCTTCTAACAGTTGCTCTGTCTGTTCCAATAGCCGATTCGTTAGTTGCAATAGTTGGGAAATCTGTTGCAACCACCAATACCAACAACAACATCAACAACAAAAAAACACACTATATGTTTCAACACCATCAACAACACAAACACCACATGTTCCAACACCACATGTTCCAACAACATCAATACTAACACCAACAAGAACATCAACAACAACATCAATAATAAAGAAACAAACAAAAGACATAAAAAATATATTGCCAAAAAGTCTTTTTAAGTTCTCCCAATAGATATTTTTTTTTGCAGATTTTAATAAAAACAACAGTTCGTTTATTCAAGAATTAAAAGTTATCTTTTCTTCAATTTTCTCAATAAATATGATATGGGTAATGGGTAAATAAATAAATACAACAGATGTAAATATCTAATTTAAATAACATACAACGAAGAAGATAAGAAGAAAAGAGCAATAGTGAATCATACCTGGAATGCCAAAAAAGAAAAGGGATCAAAACACCCATTTTAGTTGAGAAAAGATATAGATCAATTGATAACCGAAAGGATCCTCATGCGAAATGGGAGAGAAAAGAGAGAAAAATGGAGACGATTGTGAGTACCCTAATAAGGAGAGAAAGAGAAAGAAAAGAGACGAAATAATTTTTGGCTGAAGGAGAAATAATTCTAGAGATGAATTTTAAATATTCATTAATTACTTTTAGAGGCATGAGGATATGGTGACGTTAAAAAGACAAGATAAGACTAATCAAGGAGGACATTTTTGAGTTATCCAAGAAATATTTTTTACCGCTTTAGTATTTTATCTTTTTTATCTTAGACAAAAAATTGCTTTAGAATAAAAAAGATCTTATAACATATAAGTCATCTATTACAACAGATGAAAATTTTTGTTTGAAATTTCCAATGACTCAGTCATCTGTGTCAATAGATGGCAACGTCTATTTTATAATTTACAATAAATAGATAATCTATTTTAAGATTTTTATTTATTTGTTCGATAATTTCCAATAGATAAGTCATCTGTTACAATAGGTTGAACATCTATTTTAATATAATTTCATTGCGTTCATAGGGTCAAATACAATATCAATTGATGTAGCTAGAACTAGGGATGAGTTCAGAGGATCAACTATAGTTTTACTCAAGTCATTGCAATTACATGATATTGGTATTGTATTCCTTCTAGCCTGAGTCAATCAAACGATCAATCTGAGTTGAAATGATTCATATTAGCTTATTATTTGAAATGATTAAATTGATCTAGCTAGAACTAGGGATGATTTCACAGGGTCAACTATAGTTTCAATTGAGTCATTCTAATTGCATGATATTGATATTACATTCCTCGTGGCCTAAGTCATCAACTGATCAATCTGAGTTGAAATAATTCATATTATCTTATTATTTGATTTATCTATCTATAAATAGGGATAAGTTCACAGGTTTAACTACAGTTTCAATCAAGTTATTTCAATTACATGATGTTGGTATTGCGTTCTTCCTGGCCTGAGTCGTTAACTGATCAATCTGAGTTGAGATAATTCATATTAGCTTATTATTTAAAATGCCTAAATTGATCTATCTAGAACTAAGGATGAGTTCATAGGGTTAACTATATTTTCAATCTAGTTTTTGTAATTGCATTATGTTGATATTGCATTTCCCCTGGCTTGAATCATCAATTGATCAATCTAAGTTAAAATGATTCATATTATCTTATTATTTGAAATGCCTAAATTGATCTAGATAGAACTAGAGATGAGTTCACAGGGTCAACTATAATTTCAATCGAGTCATTGTAATTGTATAATGTTGGTATCGCATTCCTCCTAGCCTGAGTCATCAATCAATCAATCTGAGTTTAAATGATTCATATGAGCTTATTATTTGAAATGCCTAAATTGATCTATCTAGAAATAGGGATGAGTTCACAAGGTCAACAATAGTTTTAATTGAGTCATTGCAATTGCATGATATTGGTATTGTGTTCTTCCTGGCCTGAGTCATCAATCGATTAATCTGAGTTGAAATGATTCATATTAGACTATTATTTGAAATTCCTAAATTGATCAGCTAGAACTAAGGATGAGTTCATAGGATCAACTACAATTTTAATTGAGTCATTGCAATTGCATAATTTTGGTATTACATTCCTCCTGGATTGAGGCGTCAATCGATCAATTTGAGTTAAAATAAAATACAATTTATTATAATGAAATGGTTAAAAATTATCTCTTTTAAAAAATTAATTAAGATCAATTCATACCAAATTAATATTTTCAAAACTAGTCATTCTTTTCTAAATACAAATCAACCCATACAAATCATCCATTTATGGGAAAAATGCTTTATCATTTCAAATCTTGGGTTTTCATATTTCCTCTCTCTCAATAATATAAATAACAACTACTCAACATATTGTTCACTCTGTCTTCGCACGTAACAGAGTTCGAGAAGAGTTCTACATTTGTTATTTTTTAAAAAAATTAGGGTTTTAGTTAATGATGAAAAGGAAGACTTTAAATTATATTATCTTCATGAATGGGTTAAAAAATTTTAGTTTTGATGATAAAATCATAGGAAAAAATTGAGAAAACCCTAGTTTTTGTTGCAATGTTCTGTTGACTGTTATGATATTATTGTATGGTGTTTGTGGTGTTGTTTGTGGCTGTTGGTGTTAGTGTTGGTGTTGGTGGTGGTGGTGGTGGTGGTGGTGGTGGTGGTGGTGATCTTCGTTGTGGCACTGATGGTGGTGGTGGTGGTAGTGGTCGCATTAGTGGTGGTGGTGGTAGTTTTGGTGTTGGTATTAGTAGCATTGGTGATTTCAATTGGTGTTGGTGTTGGTATTGGTGGTTTGGTGGTGGTGTTAATGGCATTGCTGGTGCTTTTGGTGGTCTTGATGGTAATGTTGGTGGTGTTGTGTTGGTATTGGTATTGGTGGTCTTGGTATTAGTATTGATGACATTGGTGCCATTGGTGGTGGTGTGGTATTGGTAGTGGTGGTGTTGGTCTTGGTGGTGGTAGTGTTGGTGGTGGTGTTGGTGTTGGTATTGGTATAGGTGGCATTGGTGTTGGTGTTGGTGTTGGTATTGGTATCGGTGGTATTGGTGGTGGTGGTGGTGGTGGTGGTGGTGGTGGTATTGGTGGTGTTTGTGGTGGTTGGTGGTGGTGATGTTGGTATTGAAAGCGGTGTTGGTGGCGTTAGTGGTCCATTTGTTGTAATAAGTGGATCAACTGTTGGGAGATATTAAAATAGGTCTTCAAACAGATTTCCCATATGTTGCAACAAATGTTTGAGCTATTGGCATAAAACAAACCAGTAATAATACCGTTTGATAAAGACTGGAAGAAAGGACCTTCCGAGTTAGAATCTTTAACCCAGACCAAGTGATAAAGACAACCGTTAGAGATTAACCTCCGAGCTCTAAGATAAGAAATAAATCTCCCCCTAGGAGCTAAAGAACCACCCTCTAATTCTATAACCAGTTCACCAAAGAACCTAAAGATAACCCTACAGGTCCGATAATCCAAGGATGATTAATAAGAGTTGATAACGCTCAATCTACAGCTCTCGTGGGAGTGTAAAGCGGTCGTTAGCAAATATAGAACCCAACCTGGGTTGGGTATCGATCCCACAGAGAATAGCTTGGCCAACAAGCAAGAGAAATTACTAGACTTTTAGTGCAAGTCTCGTAGGAAAGGGGGGATTGTAGTATGTAACCAAAACAAGAATGTAAGAACTGAAAATAGCAAAATAAAGAGAGATTGTCACGTGTGTTGTAAACAATGAGAATTGAGGCGTTGGGGTTATGTCCACCTTCTGAGGTATACGTCTCTATTGGCTATGAGTGTGTAGAGTCTTGACATGTAATTGCTTATAGAGAATTGTAGTCGATGGTAAATCCAAGCGTCTCTCGACCTAAACAAGGACTATTTCACTTTAACTCTCTCGAGCTTAAAGCGTGACTAACGGTACGAATTCTCCAAGAAGTTAGTCCAGGTACGGCACTAGCTTTTTAATAGGAAAGGGTGTCCTACTACCTTGACATTATCTCTTTTCCAGACAAATAACTTTTCTCTCGAACAAGTCAGATGTTAGACTGGCGTTGGTCTATGCGTCTTCTTTTCTAGACAAATAACCTTTCTCTCGAACAGGTTAGATGTTAGAATGGCGTGTTCTTGTGTTTGAACCGCAAAGAATGTAGATTTAAGATGAAGAGAATAATGATATAAGCAATATACTTGTCTTGAACTCACAAACTCATAGCTATAGATAGTAACTCATTCGGCTTCCATAACCCCAACTAAGAGATTTAGTTACCCATGAATGCGAAGGATATCACGTTTTGCATGGTGGATGGCGTGAATAGTAGGTGTTTGGCGTGTGGTTTTAGTGATTCCGTAGCAAGTAACGATTCTCTTGTTGTGGAATTTAAGAGTAGAAGAATGAAGAATTGAGAATGGGTTGTAGGAAGATGTCTTAATTGTAAGGAGATGAATGAATTGTCAGAATGTCTCCCCCCCTCTTCTAAATCTCTAACATGATAGGGTATTTATAATACTCCTATCCTACTCCTACTAAACTAATAAAATAAATAACCAAATCCTAATATACTAATGAAATCCTTGACCCAATTGTACTAGGGTAAGGTTACAAAATTATAATCCAAATAGAATGATGAAACACATAACCTAATTGCACTAGGTTAATGTATTATGGCAAAAATCCAGCTTTGTGTCTGTAAGTCCCAAAGTCTTCAGAAATGCTGTTTTAGCCCGGGACAGATTTTCCATGCAGCAGATTTAGTCCTTTATGCGTCCAGCTCCTTTCCATCTCGTTTGTGAGCTTTCTTTTGCGTCAAGTAAGCCATAAATTGCTGTATTTTGCATCATTTATACCTGAAACTTTCCTAATCACATTTGTTAGCTCATTTACAGGAAAAAGGACTAAAAGTGTACGAAATAGATAATTAGTTCTCGAAACTAGGCTAAAATATGGGCAAAATATATTGATATAGGCGCGTAATTTCGCCTATCATCAAGAGTGCAGCCAATCCATACCCAGAATGCTATCAAAATACACCATACCCAACTCAATCAGAGCCACCAAGGTCTGCTTGCCACCAATAGATAACACACACACCCTATAGATTCTCTTAGCAGTAACTGAGTCACCTACCAGGGTAGAAACAGAAAAAGGATCTAAAATAACTTATGGATAGAAATCAAAAGATGTAGCCACATAAGGAATCACATAAGAGAGAGTGGGCCCTGGATCAAGTAAATAATATACTTCATAAGAGAAAAATTCTAACATACCAGTAATGATATCAGGTAATGCCTCGGATTCCTATCGGGCCACCGAAGCATACAACTGTTCCGACCAATACTAGAACCGGGAGTAGTAACCAAAGTAGCTACAACATTCTAGGTGTAGGAGCATAAGATGAAGCCACATGAATCTTATTCGGCCCCGTACCAACCTTATTAACCGGACAATCCCTAAACTGATGGCTTGCCTAGCCATACTTGAAGAATTTGTCCCTTCCTTCATCGCAATAACCCTATAAGGATGACCACAAAACCAACAAGAAGGACATAGAGAAACTGATTGCCCTCCACTTTCCTGAGATTGGGCACCGTGTGCCCGAAAATTGTCACCACCTTGATAACTCCTATCGCTCAACTGGTAAAGAGCACTAGTAGAAGATAAGGAACTAGAACTCCCCCACTTTTTTTTCTTCCATTTTCCACCATCCCGACCACCCTAAGACTGAGCACCTCCCTAGTCATAAAACCTGCTCCTCTTACCCTTTCTATCTCCGAACTTCGCCTATTTTCTCTTCTCATTCTCTACCTGTTGTATATGAACAGTCAACCTAGATATATCCATATCTTTAATCAGCAAGGCATTCTTGCCCTATAAAATCAAATCCCAATTCAACCCAGAAGCAAACTTTCTCATTCTTGCCTGTATGTCAGCCACTAAATCAGGAGTATACCTTGACAATTGGTGGAACTTTAAGGCATATTCCTTGATAAAGAAGAACAAACAAGGATTAGAGAATATTTCAAGACTGAGACTCCAAGCTTGAAAATTAAATACCAAGAAAGTGAGACATTCCTAAATGCCTTGTAGTCTCTCCCTTATGAGTGTGGCGCGCTATATACCCCTAAAAGAGACGCTGCTCGACTTGATTTTGTGGACACTCAAATGACTATGAAACTATACTTTGATACCAACTTGACACGACCCATCTGAGGGCCTTGACGTAATAGGCATCCCAAGTCCAACCGAGGAGACCACCCTCATTACCCAACCTCCAGCCGTCTGCCCTAAGTTGGTTGAATTCCGAGCATATAACAAGATAGCGTAATGGCTCACATGACGACTCTGGGATACGATCACAACTATGATCGGCCCAACCAAGTTCAATCATACCACACCAACTACCCAACCGTATCAAACCATTCCAAAGTCTATAAACCAGGCTATAACCAAATAAATTCCCAAACATAATATAATTAATCCCAAAATAAAATATGATGGGACAGTGAAAAATTATGTCCAATGATATCATCCCACCATCTTATTCCAATGCTAAGGCCGACACCAATGTCGATCTCGCTCATACCAACCTATAGTAGTACCACAAAGCCTCTAACCAAAAGAGTAATAAAGTTCGGTTGGGACATGCCCCAAACCATAGACAAAATCAATATCCACAATATAATCAAAGAGTCTAGAAATATCCATTACATGAGATGGAGCCTTCCGAAAGGATGAAAGCTCACTACTTCAGTCCAAAAGTTGATCCCCAAGTAAATCACTATGTAGGAGGAGTAGAATGGTCGGTTCCTGCATAGCGTAGGTATACAACCACCAGTAGAAGGGTTAACGAGTGATTGCTAGCATGAACTTAGGATAAGGATAAAATAATACCATTTATAAAGCCACGTAAAACCATTATATGCACACAACCATACATATATATAGATATATAACCATGTCGGAAAAGGATACCAGGTTTAGCATGTATTTAAACCCTTTACCTGGGCTGTGTAGCTTTGCCGTACTAAACCACCCATGGGCTATATGGGTTCACCTCCCCTTTCTGAAAGGGACCAGTGCGTGGAACCGCACTACCAGGGAAGAAAACCTGGGATGACTAGTACATCCCCCAAAATATTATGTGACATCATGCATGTGATCACCAAGATCAACCTCACATTAGCAAATATGAGTTTTCAATTTTGGTTCCCCCGGGACCTCCACCTTCCACGGCCTTGCTATACACCCTGCCATTATTTTCTAATTAAAACCATTTCCAAATAATATATTTATTTTATACAAATGATAAATTATACAAATTCAGGGTTAAACTACTCAACTACAAATAATATATTTATTTAAAATATATAGTATGATACAAATAAATATAAAATACCACATACAACAACAAAAAAAAATGAGAGAAATAATACAAAAAAGGAGAAAAAAAGGAAAAAATGGAAAAGAAAAAAATAGAAAAAAGAAAAAAGAAAGATAAAACGAAAAAAATGAAAAGAAAGGATGAAGAAGAAAACCGAAAAAAGATAAAAAATGAGAGTATAAAAAATGAGAGTAATACAAAATAGACAAAGAGAAAATAAATGAGAGAGATTATGAATTATATTTTAATAGGCAAGAAAGGTTGTGGATTGTAATTAATTAAAATTTATGTTAAATAGGATAATTATAAGCTTGTGTTTGTTAAGTCATGTAGTTATCCCTTAAATATATGGTGACCAATAGGGGAACTTCACATTACTAATAAAATAATTTTAGAGATTTAATACGGGCCGTTAAAATGAAGGGCAGTATTGAGCTTAAAGATGGACTCAAAGATGGACGCCAGAGATATAAGGGAGCCAATACGTGGACAGAAGATAGTTTTCTACCATTTTTAACAA
>NC_061111.1:213101429-213115171 GCF_002878395.1 Capsicum annuum | reverse complement strand
AGTAGCTGTGGTTTTTGCCTTAAAGATTTGGAGGCATTATTTGTACGAAGTTCATGTAGAAGTGTTCACTGATCATAAGAGCCTTCAGTATGTCTTTTCTTAGAAAGATCTCAATTTTCATTAGAGAAGGTGCTTAGAGCTCTTGAAAGATTATGACATGAGTGTCCATTATCATTCGGGCTAGGACAATATAGTGGCCAACTCTCTCAGTAGACTGTCTATGGGTAGTGTTAATCATGTCGAGGATAGTAAGAAGAAGTTAGCTCAGGAAGTCCATCAGCTTACCAGACTAGGCATTCTCTTATTCGATTCAGAGGAGGGTGACATATGGGTTCATAGTAGTTTAAAATCATCTCTAGTTTTTAAGGTAAAAGAAAAGCAAGATAGAGACCCCAGTTTAGTCAAGTTGAAAGAGTCAGTTAAGGACTAGAAAGTAGAGGTTTTCTCCCAATGGGGAGATAATGTATTAAATTGTTAAGGTCATCTCTGTGTTCCAGAGATGACTTAAGGTAGTGAATTCTTGCATAAGCGTATGGTGTATGCTACTCTATTCATCCAGGGGCTACAAATATGTACTGCAACTTACGGGAGATCTATTGGTAGAGTAGGATGAAGAGAGATGTTGCAGAGTTTGTGGCTAAGTACTCTACATGTCAGTAGGTTAAGGGAGAGCATCAAAAGCCTAGTGGGTCTATGCAGGAGTTCAATATTCCTACTTGGAAGTGAGAATAAGTGAACATGGACTTTGTGATGGGTTTACCTAGTACTCGTTGCCAACATGATTCAGTTTGGGTCATTGTAGACAGAATGACTAGATCAGCCTATTTTCTTCCAGTTCATACCTCTTATTAAGTCGAGGATTATTCCAAACTCTACATCAGGGAGTTGGTCAGATTACACGATATTCCATCCATTATTTCAGATAAAGGTACCCAAGTTCATCTCAGTACAACCTTTTATCCTCTGATAGATGGTCAAGCAGAAAAGACCATTCAAACACTAAAAGGTATGCTAAGGGCGTGTGCAGTTAATTTCAAGGGTAATTGGGATAACCACTTGCCTTTGATTGAGTTTGTATACAACAATAACTATCATTCCAGTATTTAGATGGCTCCATTTAAAGCTCTCTATGGTAGGTGATGTAGATCTCTAATTAGTTGGTTCGAAGTTAGTGAGACCTCGGTAATAGGACTTGACTTGTATTCGATGCCTTAGAGAAATTCCAATTGATTAGAAAAGACTTCGGGCTACTCAAAGCCTACAAAAATCTTATGCAGATGTACGTAAAAAGGATCTTGATTTTGAGGTTGGTGACTATGTCTATCTAAATATCTCCCCCATAAAGGGAGTAAAGAGGTTCGACAAGAAGGGAAAGCTCAGTCCCTGATATTTTGGTCCCTTCAAAATTCTTAGTCACTTTGACAAGGTAGCTTATGAGCTCAAATTGTCTTCAGATCTAGCCTCAGTTCATCTAGTCTTCCATGCCTCTTTGCTCAAAAAGTGTATAGATGACCCAACAGTTATAGTCCTTATTCAGATCATAGATGTTCAGAATAGCCTCTCTTATGAGGAGATTCCAGTCAAAATTCTAGACTACCAGACTCGTAGACTGAGGAACAAAAAAGTCCCTTTCATCAAAGTTCTTTGGTAGAATCAGTCTGTTAAGGGAGCTACTAGGGAAGCAGAAGCAGACATGCGTACCAAGTACCCTCACCTCTTCTTCGCTGAATAAGATCAAGCTGAAGGTAACAGTTCTCCTTATGCTTTTCAATTCTCATATCAGAATTTTAGTTACAACTTGGTATCAGCCTCATGTTTAGGATTCCCTTTTAAAACTTGGTACTAAGTACCATTGCATATCTAATTATATGTTCATGCATCAGATTAGTTATGTGTTTATGCATCAGACATGCATTCTCCTTGTGAGAAGACTCAGTTATTACAAATCTCAGTCATGTAATCAGTTCTGTCATGTATTCACACATCAGATATGTGTGATCAGCTTATCAGTACTCTTAGTCATGCATTCATGTATCAACTCAGTCATGAAATCCTGCATCAGATATGCATGCTCTGTATGAATCTCAGAAATGTCAGTTATGTAGTCATGTTTTAGTGTTCATATTTATTATGTACTTCGTCTTATCATTTCTCCCCTCTCATTCAATCTTATTCAAGGACGAATGTTCCGAAGGGGGAGATATTGTAATACCGCAAAGTTTGCTAACTAATTTTGTCTGATGAATGTCAAGTATTATCTTCTAAACTGAATGATGTTTATTCCATAAGGAATTTTTAAGATTTTCACTTTTTGTCATGTGAGAAATTAAATAATCTTTCCATCGATATAAAATTCACCTAAATCTGATAACAGGGTAAGAAGTTATGACTATTTCAAGTCCCCATAGTAAAAAAATGCCATATTGGTTAGTGGCGCACCGCGCCACGAGATAAAATGGCAATTATCCTTTTTTGAGTGTTCCAGCTTAATTTCTCTGCATCTCGCCAAACTTCTATGTTGCAAATGAAGTGGCAATGCGTTGCCTCTGCATCGCGCAATTTCTATATTTGCCAATTGTCAAATTCTAGTGACACGGTGCGATAGCGCCGCGTCGCACTAGGGGTCCAGGTTGGGAAATTTTCACCAATTTAATAGACACTTCCGGGGTTAAAAGGGTCAATTTTCCACCCCTATTTAAGCCCTTTAACATGAGATTCAGCTATTTGGAACCCAAAATTTACTAGTTTCTCTCAAGAACAAGCTAGGGTTTAAATTGGGGATTCAATTTCAAGAAAGTCTCTCCATCAATCTTTGCTAAATCAAGAACTAAGGTATGTCATATGTTAATTCATGGGTCTCTTTGACCCAAGAAGCTCAAGAATTTTTTCTCAAAATCAAAGATTTATATATTTACGAATGTTTATGATTTGATTGAATTGAAAAGTGATGTTCATATTGTTGTTTGGTTTCATTCCATGTTATAGACTATTAGTTACAAGAATTGATTCTAGTATGTGAGGAACGATGCAGTATTTATGATAAACCCTTCAATTCATAAGTTGATTGATGTATCCTTGATTATTAGATGTGTTAATGATTGTATAACCATAGCATGCTCCCCCCATGTTTGATTAAATGCCTATTTGAAGGAAAAGTGCCATACTAGTATGATAATATGAAATCTCCATTCATGTACAAGTTATGTATGTCAAGTTTTTGATGAAATATCTTAGCCAATAGATTATGTATTGTTGATGTTGGTCTTATACTCAAGAAAGTCATGCTTTGTCAGTTTCCTTCTATCGAGTCTTGGGGGTACTTGTACCCAAAAAATATAGCTGTGTGCCTAGAGTCCGTGTCATGTTTTCACGATATCCTCAGTCAAGCCATGATCCATAGAACTCAGTCAATCATGTGACTCAGGAAAGCTCAGTAATATAGTAATCTCAGTACTATTCTATCAGTCAACGGAACTCAGTTAATTCAGTCCAGTTTAGTTTAGTAATCCATGATCAGTGTCTATTCAGATAGGAGTAGGAATTAGCACCGAGTGAAACCAAAGATGGGAACACACACTGTTTCATGAGGGTGTAATTCGTAGAAGTCATCCTTGTCTTCTAGAACTATGTAGCCAGTATAGAATGAGACATCAACACTGTCAGATGAGGGTTGATGAGGTGGATAAGCACTATCAGATGAGATCCCCACTGTTCTCTTTTGGGGATACTTTCAGATGAGGGTCACTCACAGCTTATCCTTACCAGTGACACAGATTGACACCCTTCCAATTAGGGTTACAGATTGGACCCCAACTCAGCCATAATGGCGTATTAGGGGCATGTCAATTAGATAACTACTTCCCACAGTTTTAGTTATATAATCAGGACTGTCAAATATAGTCATTCAGTGTCAGTAATAGAACTTAGATAGTTCTACAGAATTCAGGACTGTCAGATACAGTTAACTCAGAATAGTACGAAACTCAGCTAGTTCCATCCGATTTAGGACTATCTGATACACTTACTCATTTTATCAGTTATATCAGTCATAAGAATTCAGTAATCAGTCATGCTAGTTATAAGTAAATTCATGTTATCACAATCTCAGATAGAGTTATGATGTATTCATGCATGTATTCTTACGTTCATATTAGTCAGTTAGCCAGTATTGTTCATGCATATGAATTCCATGCATTCAGCCTACCTTTCATGCATACTAGTACATTCAAAGTACTAACGTATTTGCGCTATGGCGTCTTATACCATAGGTTCAGAAGAACGAGCTCTAGAGCATCAGTAGCATTCCAGTCTCAGCAGTCAGAGTTAGCAGTGAGTCCTCATCTTTTGAGGATATGATAATTTATTTATTATCTCATTAATTAATTTATAAGTTGGGGTTAGTTCGGGAGATGTCCCATCAACTCCTTATCCAGACAGTTATGTTTTAGAGGTTTTTCACACTACAGTACGTTCAGACAGTATTTCAGTTTTGGGTATTCTATTACCCCATTCAGATGTTATATTTTATCAGTTATGGAGTTTTGGTCCTTATGGCCTTTCAGCCTCCATTTTCGTATTATATTTAGTATGTTATACAGTGTACAGGCACAAATATCAATTATGGGTTAGCTTGTGGTCCTTCAGGGTCGTAAGCACCGTGTAGTATTTTGAGTACCAGATTCGGAGCGTTACAACTAGATAGCTCTATGTAGATTTTGCTTCCATGTCTTGTAAATACTTTTCTGTGTACAATTTTAGCTTTAGCCTTGCCATCCTGCTCATCTATATGTAGATTTTGCTTCCATGTCTTGTAAACACTTTTCTGTGTACAATTTTAGCTTTAGCCTTGCCATTCTGCTCATCCCTTTTTTAGTGTTATCCTAATGTATGGACGACATTGTATCTTATCGCTGTGTAAAATCTTTTTAGCTGTAACTTGCCTTCTTAAGGTTTTGCTAATCTTCTTTTTTGTTTTCACTCGTCTTCTATCCCTTTATTCATTTTTTCCCTTTTCAAGTTATCCAATTTCCCATTTTTTATATCTGAATTTCTTGGATTATAAAGGAAAAATTAAACTTTTACTGTAACAGATTATGTTGTAATAATTCAATTTCTATCGATTATTCTTTTTTTCTTATGCATGTGCAACAATTAATCTTTTTAAACATTTTATCATGAGAACATATAATTGAATATAACTATATTTTTAATTTCAATACTGATCTGAAAAGATATTTTTTTTTTTGTTGTTTAATTAGGAAAAATGATTTACACTACTGCCATGGCGGAGGACTACACCAATAAGATGAAGGTATCAATACTATTCTGAATTTGGGAATATTTTTTTAAAATATATATATATATATATACATACATATATATATACATACATATATATATATATATATATATATAAATTGGTCAAGCACTACTCAACTTTCTAATTTTTTGGGATTAATCTAAGGTACTAAGGAACTGCGACCCTACTTTCTTCACAAGCATACCAAAGAGAATCACAGAAAGCAGGAAAATGGAAAAAGAAACCGTATTTTGGAGCTTAATTATTTTGAGGTTTATGGCTCTAAAAGAATTTCAAGAAAACCACCATATATATGAGAAAACAAAGAAAACAGTTGCATTGCAAAGTGAATACAAATTTCTGATCCTGAATAAGAAAACTAGGTATATATCAGTCCTCATAATTTATCTTTGAACAAAATTAGATAGATAATTGCATGAAACAATCATATGTAATTTGTAAGAAACCATATTTTTCCTTCAGATACTATTATAGTTAAGGATAAGTCACAGGATTGCACAAAGAAAAACTTCCTCTTTTAGTCTTAGTGCTATAATAAGTAATACTCAACTCATATTTTGTTCTAAATGCAATAAAAGAACCCTAGTCACTCCCGAAAAAAAGATAACAAATCTTTTATCTTCTCTCTTTCTGTGAGGTTATTATAGTTTTATTCCTTCTGTACTTGTTGTATGCCTAAAGATAAACCCCATCTCGTTGCAGTTTTTTCTTTTCAAACCTTACGTAACAATGTCGAGTGCGCATCTCTTGTCATTAATTGCTTTTGTATTCCAAGTTTTAATCATACATGAAAAGTCGACTGAAACTTGGAATATTTTTTAGAGAGCCAATGGACCGTTGCTAGTTCTATATTATGATATTTAGGCTAACAACTATCAAGATTGCTAACAAGTATGAGTGTCCTTGATATGCAATCAGTCCTTTAGCTTTACCTGTCAACATACATGGCATGCATTTTTTACTTAAACATATAACATCTTTGTTTTGAATAAGATAAGATTTAGATTTTAACATCTTTCTACTTAAAACACAGCGTTGTTGTACTTAAGTTCATCACTGTCCTATAAGCTGCACGTTGATGGTGCATGGCATATTAGAATTACAGCTTTTTTTCTTTTGATAGGAACTTGCAGCTAATTTGTAGAATATTAGTTACAAAGATCCTTAAGCCTCTTTTTATTTACCTAGTTATGGATGAGCTAATTATTAATATATAATATGAGGTTCTATGGTGCATGCTATTTTTCAAATTGATTTACTATTCATTTGTTAAACAATGGAATTTTTATGTTTTGAATGTACTATAATTACATAATGTGTTTGGACAAAATTTTGCAAATCAATGGCACCGGGAGGAGATGTCTTTAGGCAAACTAAACTTACAGGGGGACTACTCAAGTAACTCAATCACTGGATGAATAAAATAGCTCTACCCCAGCTGTTAATACAAGTAATAAATTCATCTATGTCTATTAGGATTATATTATTTAGTTATTTGTCAACTCAATCACTGGATGATCAGCTTTTTCTGAAGCAGTCTGCGCTTCATTTTTTAAAGTGTGTTGATCTCATTAGGGTTACAGTTTCACCCATGAGAGCCCCATCTTTGCGTTGTTGTGTCCTTTCAAGCATCGAAGTAATGATTTCTAATAACACTTGCTTTTCAACCTCTTTTTTTATCCATCAACAATAATCAATCTTCTTATCAATGGATTGTAGAATATGGTGAATTTGTCTTGCCATGTACCATCTAATGTTAAAACTGCTCTGCCGGGATACCCTACACTAACCATAGAATAAATATACAGATTAGTGGCTTAACCTCATTGTAAATGGATGAAAAAGTATCAACCAAAAAGTCTTGTTAGTGTCGAATAACTACTTAGATCAAGAGTAGTGCATCAAGTGATTTTAGTAGGTGTACTGTCTTTATTATGGCAGGAACTATTCATATCTTTAGAAGTTAGAAGTGATATGTCTGTGCTGGTGTTTTAGGATAATTATTTTGTAAAATTGATTTGGATTTTCGCTTAGTAACTGAATGTTGACTTAGTGCTTATGGTGCTGCCAAACAACTATAAGACACTTATTTTTGAATGACCAATAATTTTTATTAGCACAAGGGTTGCCTTCCTGAAGAAACATCATGAAGATTTATTCTGGTGCAAAGGGGCTATTAGAACTGGATTTAACTCAAGATATTAGTTTAACTTGTCTAAAGCCAAAAGGTGCAAAACTACATTATCACTACTGAAACAAGATCTTTGCTGCTATCTCCATGAATGGTGCCAAAAAATAGTTTGATGACCTACTGTGACATACAAAGCCTATGTGCTATATATTGTTTTCACACCTCACTCTAACTACCCACAAAGAAAAACTTTAGTGCTATACCAAGGAGAGAGCCAAGCATGTCGGAACAATACCACTAAAGAAATATGAGGATTCCTGCTTTGACAGTTTGTTGCACAAAAGAGGTATATTTTTTAGAGCCTTATTTTAGAAAATACCATGGACCTCCATAGACTGATGCATATTACGTTGGCCTTCTAACTTTATAGCTATGGATCCAGATCTGGTCCCTTGGCTTAAAACTATCTTTGGGCATGTAACGAAGTGAATGTTGTTGACCAAAGGATTAGTCTAATAGGCTTTTTATTATCCAATACCAGTTAATATTAAGACTATATGGCCATAAGGAGGTCAATAACTACATGGAAATCAACTACAACATTGTTCTTTATTTTACCTCATGACACTACAAACAAGTATGTTCTTAACACCATCAAAAGCAGCAACATGTTGTAGGATGATGAATTCCATAATACCCTTATTTTTTTGCCATAATATACTCCGTACTGTAAAATAATTACACTTGATAACAAATATTTGAACTGCTTAGTTTTTTCTACAAAGGCTATGAAGTTTAGTTCTGAGTCGTGGTATTCTCCGTAGCTAGCTATGTTGTAGCCTATGATAATAAAACTACAGTGGTAGGGTTCATAGTTTGGTACTGAGAGAGAAGTGTTGTAGCTGTTTGTTGGGTATAAAACACTTGCATAACTACAGAATTTTGAACTTGCTGCATCTGAATTTGAGGGTTATAGTTGATAATATTAGTTTTAGGGTCAGTTACAGTCGGAGGTACTCTGGTTTCATGACCTGTCGCTGGAGGTGCATCTTAGTAAACCATTTATTTCGATAAGGATGTACCTAATGCGATGCTGCTATCACTGGAAAACATCGAAATATGTTTTAGTTGATCGAAAGTAGACTGGATATGTTTTTTACTTCTTTTCTAATCAATGTGGTTTGTTGTTGTTTTATATATATATATATATATATACTCTATCATATTTAGAGTTAGGTGGTATTTTGAATTGATGTTTTTTCATTGTCAGATGATTCCACCAGGCTAAAAAAGGTTTGTGGCAAGACTAGAGGGAACGGACTCAAAAAAAATGAAGAAGGCTGCGGGAAGCAAGATGAAAATAGAGATCCAGATTGGTAAAAGAAGGGCAACAAAGCTAATTAAATCTACCAAACTATCCAATGATTAGGGATAATTGCTTGAAATTTTCTTCCACTTCCAATCAAGTGGAAGGAACTTACAAGAGAGGACAAATATGCAGCACTAATTAGATGTCACGTAAGTATTCTATACTCTCTTAAAATCTATTACATGACAAATAGTTCATTCACACTGGTGGTGCCCTAGTGCTATGTAATATGGATATAAATTAAAAGACTATTTGAGGGGCTAAAAACAGTATCATACAACTTATAAAGACTATTTGTAGCTCTGAGTTAAACATAAACACATAGTTTTATTTCTTATAACAGTTATGTTTGGTAGATCACAACAGTACATGGGCTGTACTGAAACCTTATATAAAATACTCCAAACTTCACTGTTTTATATCTACATTGAGTCTAAAACATCAATTATAGTGACAGTGTCATTTGAGTATAATTGATTACACCAAAAACATAACAAAATGCATTTTAGTTTAACTTTCTGCACACTATGCTCTAAGATCTCAAAACACCTAGAGTTCCTTTCTTTCCAAATCGCCCACCATATTGAAGCATGTAGTACTTGGCTTTTAAATCAACTGGCAATCCTTTGAATGGTATTGTTTTGTCTAATTCCAAGTCCACATATTTCGTACTAAGAATTAGATTTACCAAAATCACAGACTACTAGGGTCATATGCATTCCAAAGACTTCAATATAAAATACCTATCTTTGACTATCTACTAGATAGGAGTCCAAAATTATTTCCACTATGTCTATCAAAATATGTCCATTTTATGAGACATTTAACATTAGTTTGAAAATAGAAGACCCGCATTCTGCATTTATGCTATTCTTAAATTAATCGATTATCATATTAGCTATTCATTTAAGTACTCCAACTTCAGTTGTCATTCATTTTAATTATAATATATCAATCAACTAAAATTTACATAGTTCAAGTATGACAAATAAATATATACTAAGATTTTTTAAATCAATGAACCACCTTAGGTGATCGGGGCCAGATCCAGAGATAAAGGTCTATTTAATAAGTATAAATTATTAGAACCCAATAACTTACAAAGGACTCTAATCTGAACCTATAGATTTCAAATTGTGGGTACAAATTTCTTGAACTGCAATCTATGCTTTTAAAGGCATTAGAGTTTTAAGGTACTAAGCATGTTAGCAAATGTTATGATTATAATTTTAATCTAAAAGGAATTTCAATTTTTTGTGTGTTTCTTCAATACCTCTTTGTTTTTTAGAAGAGGTTTGACATTAATTTGGATGAGCATTATGTGAAAGATAGCTACGAGGATATTCTGAAAAATAGAAGCCGACAATGGCGCTACAAGTTAAAACAAAAATTTGAAAGTGCACGCTCTGTGGAAGAGAATCGTAAAATGGAAGTCGAACACTTGACCTCAGAAAATTGAAATAAGCTTTGTGATATGTGGAACAATCCAGAGCACAAGGTAATTTATATTCATGTTATTCTCATTATTTAAGTTATGATGTTTATATTTTCTTTGTAGAAACGATTCAAAATAAACAAGGCCAATCGAACTAAGATTAAATATAATCATTTCATGGGATCAAAATCGTTTGTAGCAGCTTGTACTGAAATTGTAAGTTATACCATTTTAGTTTTTTTTACTAATGACACTTTAATACTATTTAATATTGTGTTGTTTGATAAATAAGAGAATAGGTATGTAAGTTGTAGCCCATTTCAATCAGATACCTCTAAAAGCTATTTCATATTATTTTATTGTTATATAGGGTGAAAAGGAATCTGACGGTGTAGAGCCTGACAGAATTGAGTTCTACAAGAATACTCATTACAAGAATGAAAAAGGATGGTCATCTGAAGAAGCTGAGACTAACTATGTAAAAAATTAATATTTTAGTAACATACCATTGCATTTATTTGATTAATATTATTCATGTCTTCTCCTTTAAATGTGTTATTATCATATCTAGAACAACATGAAAGATTTGCAAGCTTTATATACTTCTGGAGAGTCTTCCATAACTATTGATGAAATTGTGAATGTTGTACTTGGTACAAAGTCAGGGTACATAAAAGGTATTGGTTATGGTCCTAAACCTAATACTACAAGGGCAATACAAAAGAGAATAATAGAGTTAGAAGATACCCTCAAAAAGGCAAAACTGGAAGCTGTTAGTGCCCAAAATGTGTTACAGAAATGATTAAATACAGCTGAAACTATGGTAGAAAGCTAGCAATCACAGATACAAGACCAGCAGTCGCTGATAGAAGCATTAAATTCTCAATTGAATACTGTAGCGGTACACCAAGAGGAAATGCTTAAGAAAATGCAACTTCTTGTTAGCCCATTGTCGTCAAGGTTAGAAGTAACGTAAATTTATATGATAAGTTCCATTTAATTTCTTTTTATTAAATATATAAATTATATGCATCAACGTGTTCTGACATATTCTTGCTGGGTTTGTTGCTGGTAGAGTTGTTAAAATTGAAGTTTTACATATATTGAATGGAAAGGACTAAGTCCAGCCGAAAGAAAACATAAACCACAAAGACTACAAATCAAAACTTTCTTTTTCCATGATGACTGTAAAGGAATGCATATGTTGTTGTATACTTCATTTAAGCTAGTGGTATGGACTGCGTTTAATGAGATTATACATCCTTATGTATTGACCAACATATAGTAAGTTTTGGCGTCTTTGTCTATAGCTAAAGGGGCTATTATTAATGCTCCCACTGCTTAAGTATTTTTCTTTACAAACTTCTGCTATATTTTTTTAAGATTGGGATTGCTTGATTTGATTATGATTTGACGTGTATTTGCTCTGTTTCTTTCAGCGTGCTATTATGTTGATTTCATACATGTATCTCTTGTTTCCTATAGAAATGTATGTTTTTATTTTTGTTTTTCTGCACAAGTAGATTACATTTGCATCTTCAACTTTGTTCTAACATACTGTTAAAAGATGTCATGCTGAGATGGGCTAAATTCTTAACTCAAAGTAAAGTAGACAGTGTGTCAAACTACTTAATTTCTGTATTAAACAAGTAAGCAACATTCTGTTCGGTCACCCAGAGAGGAAACTCTATTAGATGGCCTATTATCTAGTCCAAATTCATCATCCCTAGTGCATTTGTGTTATTTAACAAATATCACTATTTTGATAATCTTTGTGCCTCTATTCCACGTCTCTATTACAGTAGTACATTCAGTGCAAGCATTGTTGATTCTTTTATTTTGTTGCTTCCTTTATAATGGCTTAGTTATGTATTAACTCATGTTTGAGATAAAATTAGCAATACTTGTGTTAGACACTTATTATGTGATAAGTGGACTAGTGGACCATAAAGCCCAAATAATTTCACCCGCCAAAATCCAAGCACATCTTCTGAAGGAAAACCCTGGCTATTGTCCCTTAATCTCTCGCTGTCCTAATTCTTTTTCCTAATTTTGTCAACTTGCTTTTCTCTGTCCATTTTAAATTTAAGCAGACATTCGTGATTATTCACTATTTCTCTATCAAGGATAGAGAAAATGACAGTTAATGACCTAAATCTTGTAATGATTACCGATTTAGTGACAAAATGGTAGATTTAACTACATTATTATGATTACCGACAAAATTTAGTGACAAAATACTATTTTTAGTGACAAAATGGTAGATTTAACTACAAAATTATTAATCTTTATTATAATAATAAATTTGTCACTAATTCATACATTTAATGATGAAAATTTTTGTTGTATACAAAAAGTTGTCAATAGTGACGAAAATATATTTGTTCAACCACGAAATATATATAATTTTAGAGACAATTAATGTCGTCGCTGATTGAACTAAATAATTAGGGACGATGAAATTTTGTCGGTATTGATAACTTTTTAGTGACAAAAGCATATCATCAACTACACAAAAATTATATTTTTATGACAAACATATTCGTCATAAATGTTATACAGTTGGGGATGATTTTTTATTTTTTTTTGTAGCTAATTTAATTTTTTTAACAACGAAGCACTAAATCGTCTTTGTCAACTTTTAGCGACCCACTTTTGGAGACAATTGATTGACAAAATTTTTTTCGTCACACTAAATCTTTTACAACGAAATATGACTTATAAATGACAAAATAATTCGTCTCAAATAATCAAAAGATTTTTAGCATCATTACCGGCCAACTTCAGAGTCATATATAAACTCACATTTATAATTGATATAATAATTATATTCTACTTGACTAATTTCCATCAAGGGTAAATACATATTCACTGATAGATTTTGAGGCGTCGTTATGCCCTTCTAGTATACTAAATATATAATTCACGTTATCTGGCATCATAAATGTGGTGCCTTTTAAACCTAATATTATTAAAGAAAGATATTCACAAAAATTGAAATAAGCTCAAGTAACATAACATTTAGCAAGGTATCCCCACACTTTTAATTTCAATCCAAGAGAATAACTTTTCAATGACTCATCAAAAGAAGTATTACCAATTACTCAATAAGAAATGTGATCTTATAAATAATAAGCTAATAATAGTATAACTTCACCCCAAATATTATCTATTGCACTAACAGGCATATAATTTATCACTTGTTAAGATCCCCGCAACTATGTTATTGATAACAAATATATTTAAAATCTAATATTTTTATCTAAAGTCAGGTAAGAAATGATTAAGTTAAAAATAGTAAATCATAAATAAAAAATTATTACAATTATCGTTGGCTTGCCCAGAAAAATATTGTTATGATTAAGGCAACTGTCTCATACTAAAATACATTTATTTCCTCCAATTTTTTCTAGGTTAAAAAGATCCTATTTATCCCTCACTTGTTAAAAATGGTAGAAAACTATCTTCTGTCCACGTATTGGCTCCC